>NC_090439.1:1159976081-1160286242 GCF_031143425.1 Pleurodeles waltl
TAACTTGCTCATCCCTTGGGAAAGCCCTAATGTTAATTACAAGTTGATAAGACAGTTTCAGCAGAGCTTCCTGAACGCAAAGCATCTGTGTGGAATGTACCATCATGCATAAACCTTTGAATGTGAAATAATAAGCCTGTAATATGTAACTACACATGCAAGTATCTCACCCAAGAAGACACTAGGGTGGCAATCTCACTCCTCAGCACACTTAGGCCCTCATTATAACATTGGCAGTAAAAACCGCCTACCGACGCGGCAACGGCCGCCAAAATACCGTCACCGCGGCTACCAGCCGCCCACCATATTATGACTGTAGCTGGAATTCCGCCAGAAGGATGGTAAAATTTGGGCTGCGGCCATGGCAGCAGATGGCGGTAAGGTGGCATTGCTGCCAGCAGCAGCGCCACGCCAGTAGACCGTCGCAGACTGTATCATGACACATGATACAGCCTGGCTGTGTTCTGCTGGCGGACGCTGCTGCTGGCAGCAGCGCCCGTCCCGTCTCCTGCCGGAAGACCCCCTGAAATCAGGTAAGTTAGGTGCTCCGACAGGGGAGGGGGCTGGGGGGTGTTTTGTGTGTGTGGGTGTGTGTGTGTATGTTTGTACGTGCGTGAATGCAGGTGTGTATTGCGTGTTGTATGAGTGTGCAAGTGTGGATGAGTGAGTACGTGTATGTTGTGTTGTGTGAATGTGTGTGTGCTTGTATGTGTGTCAGTGTGTTTGGATTTATGTGTGAATGGATGTATGCATGCGTGGGTGCATGTGGGTATGAGTGTGTACGGTGGTGCATGAAGGGGCGTGTATATTGGGGGGTGGGTCTGGAGTAGGAATGTGGGGGAAACCTGGGGAGGTGGGGGGGCGGGGAAGACCTCTATCAGTGACAGGGAAGGGATTCCCTGTCACTGATAATGCCTACTGCCATGGTTTTCGTGGCGGTGAGGAAGCCACGAAAACCATGGCGGTAGGCGGGGTTAGAATCCCGCGGGCAGGCCAGTGGCAGCCGCGTGGCTGGAGACGGAAGTCTCCAGCCTGGCGGCTGTTACCGCCGTGGCGGACAGAGAGGTACATTGGCAGTTTGGCTTGAGCCAAACCGCCAATGTCATATTATGGGGATAAGTACTGCCAGCCTGTTGGCAGTACTTATCTCCATTATACCGCCGTCCGCCAGGGTTGTAATGAAGGCCTTAGTCTGTAATATGTTGAACAGGTCACATAACAGAGCACAGTTTGTGATATCCCAAATGAGCCCACAAGGCAGCATATCTTTTAAATTCTAGCGGGGGCAGATGACAGTACAGTCTGATATATTCTGGATGCATCATGTATTATGGTCTAGAGTTCCTGAGATCAGGCGACAAACCTGATACTGCAAAAAATATATATATAATATTGTAAATCTGCAACTACATTACATTGCATCACTTTAACCAACTGCAGGTCATTATCTCAGAATTATCTGCTTGCACATAGCTGCTAATTGCCCCAAAAACGTTTATAGTTGAGTCCACTTTAATTTTTTATAACTAATTTAACTTTGGGTGCAAGGGCCACTTGCAGTCAGATAGGAACCAGCAAAACCTTATGTATGCTCCTTAAAATAGGCATAAAACTAGAGTCGTAGCCATCTGGGGCCCTACACAGGCTCCTTACTAACGGATGAGGCAAGTTTAGGAGAGGATGGGGGTTTTAGACCATTCCAATGGTTTCAAAACACTAGAGGGACATTTGAGGATTGGCAGTGGCATTGCATAGAAGTGAAGGAGGAAAGTATTAAAGGAGGTTTTGAGTAAACTTGAGGTATTTTCTGTAGACAAAGCTGATTTCTGTGGACACAGGAGAGTTTCCCTGGATTCATGAGGATATTTTCATAAGACTAGGAATTTGAGGAGTCTCAAAGTCATTTTTTGAAAACTCAACTAATGTTTCTTAGAATGAAAACGTTTTTAAAGTCTGTGGATGTTTTGAGAACAAGACAAGGGGCCTCAACACCGTTTGAAAGACGGAGGAGTAGCTATGAGGTGAGTTATGTATAACAATTGTATGTGGTAGTACTGCTCGGGCAGCAGAGTGAATTTGTGTGAGCTCAGTAATGATATTTCTGCACTACAGCCAGACCTGCTCCTTACACACCGAGGGGGGGACAATAAACCAACCTTACCTGTCCAGGGCGCTTCTAACATCCTGCAAAACAGAAGAACAGGCAGAAGGACATCAGTTTCCACAACCGATTCAAAATTCTCGCGGACATTTAGGTATTAGTTGTGCAATTCAAGTTAATGTAACCACACAGAGATTGGGCGCCATATCCTGATAAAACTCCTGCATCACTAGGAGTAATTGGTGATATACAGTAACCATACTCAAAGTATACCACACCAAAATACTTCTAATGCTATTATATGCACGCCTGTAAATAAACAAGGATTTCTGATAAAGCACCAGATAAGACCCCCAAGTCCCTTGTTTCTGTTAGGAAAGTGTCTATCCATGCAAGCTGCAGCACTAGAACTGGGGTTAACCAGTAATCAGCAAAAAAGCCTAATGTCTCCTACACCAGGGTGTTACACTCTGAGAATTGAGCACATCTGAACCAGAACAGCCTCAGTCATTAAATTGTGTTGTATGTCAGTGGTTCCCAGCATATGGTCTGGGGACCCCTAGGGGTCCGCGAAGTCTCCTCAGAGGGTCCACAACTGCTTAGAAAATTTAATATAATAATTTTAACAGAATTAGGTCCCCAGCTTTGAGTAATGACTCAGTGGGGGGTCCCCAGATTCCAATAATGATTCAGTGCGGTCCCCAGGTTCCAGTATTGATGAAGTGGGGGTCCACAGAAGTCAAAGCTTGGGAACCACTATTCTATGTAAAAAGAAATTGACCTTTGCTCTGAATTGTTCCAGTTTGAAAAACAAATTATGATATGAACAGACTGATGTGATTCAGCTTAGGAAATCTTCGCTGGAGCATCGGAGCTTAATTACACTTTGGATAAAAGGAACTGAACCTTATTGAAAACATGAAACCTATTGTTGATACAGCTGCACCAAAGTACGCAACCATATTTCACAATGTGACCTTTCTTCGAGAAACCTCTTCCTTCCCCTGTGCACACATGGTTTGTTGTTAAATGTAAATAAGGGGAGGAGGGATGGTGCTGGTCGGATGGACCAAAACTGCACACACTTTAGTAATTATATTCAGAGTCTCAACCAGTTAATGAATGTAACTTTTAATTAACTTCCATCGATAATGGCATTAATTAGAAATGTATCAAATGTTATAATATCATGATATTTCAGTTTAGGAATAAAACAGAAATGTATTTATATTTTACACTGTTTTATGGGAGGTCATTGTTGACCTCCATAGGAGATTTTTAGAAATAAAAAATAATCTGTAACAACATTCTGAATGAGGTCATGTGATGCAGCACAGTGTGATATTCTGAATGAGGTCATGTGATGCAGCACAGTGTGATATTCTGAATGAGGTCATGTGACAGCACAGTGTGATATTTGGAATGAGGTCATGTGACGCAGCACAGAGTGATATTCTGAATGAGGTCATGTGACAGCAGTGTGATATTTGGAATGAGGTCATGTGACGCAGCACAGTGATATTCTGAATGAGGTCATGTGGCGCAGCACAGTGTGATATTCTGAATGAGGTCATGTGACGCAGCACAGTGTGATATTCTGAATGGGGTCATGTGACGCAGCACAGTGATATTCTGAATGAGGTCATGTGGCGCAGCACAGTGTGATATTCTCAATGAGGTTGTTCCACACAGCTCAGTGTGATATTCTGAATGGGTTCACGTGACACAGCACAGGGTGTTTTTATGAATGGGATCATTTGATGTAGTACAGCTATTCTTTATAGCGTGTCAGGTTGTCAGTACACAAGTAGGCTCCTCTGTACTGCATCAGTCTGTACATTGGGTTGGGTTGTCAGAGCAGAAGGATTTGCCATTAGTTTAACTTGTCTGTATATTTTGTGGGGTTGTCAGAATACAGGAGGTCAGTGTGAATTAACCCTGTCTGTTGATCACACATGTTCTCCACTTACATCCAACACCTCACACACCATATGAATGTAGCACTTCTGTATTGTCTTGTATTTACCAAGCAGTGTCTCACCCTCAGGAGGTCCAAGGCTGATTCCTCACATTTCTTCTCCAGGTCTGTTATCAGGGCGTTGAGAGAGGTGATTTGATTGGACAGTTTGGAGATATTTGCATTTTCTATCATGGTAATTGTCTTCTCCATCTCCTCCAGTCTCCGGCACAGCGCCTGCTCTTCATCTCTCAGGAGCCGGTGCAGCTGCTCAATCTGAGTCGCAATATTCTGCTTCTCAGCTCTCACCTTGCTCTGCCAGAGCAAAGAAATGATGATTAGATCCTGGGAAGCTTTCAGTGAGCCCCACTATATGCAGTGTACAGGCTGGGGTGGAGGGGGGTACAGGCCGTTCTGACAGAAACCAACAAAACTAGAGCTGATGCCATATTTAGGGGCGCAGGTGGTGCAAAGCTAAACAAGAAATAGATGTTTGTTGCAGCTGCAGACTCTTACTGCCTTCCCTTCTACTGTCTTAGTTACCTGCTCCCACCAACATAGCCCCTCACTTGGTTGTGCACTGTCCACCCACCTCCCCCCGAGCTGTGAACTGACCACCTACCTCCCTCATCGAACTATGTACTGACCAGCAAAACAGACACCCCTCTCCCCACTGAGCTGTGCCATGCCCACCCACCTCCTCTACTGAGCTGTGCACTGCCCACCAGCAGGGAACCCACAGTCCCCTACTGATCTGTATAACGCCCAACCACACAGACCCCCACTGACCCTCAAAGCCCATACAGCCCTCAAAGGAGCTGTTCACTGCACACCCCACACAGAACCCAACAGAGCTGTGTGCTGCTCCCATAGCCCTCCCCCAAGCTGTGCACTGCTCACTCAATTGACCCCAGGGCCCCTTACTGAACTGTGCACTACCCACCCACCGCTGCACTGTGCACTATCCATTCGCGCAGTCCTTTATGCAGCTGTGCACTGGTCACCACACAGACCTTCACTGAGCTGGGCACTGCCACCCACACAGCCCTCCACTGAGCTGCCTACTATCCACTTACATGGCACCTGACTAACCTGCATATTATCACCTACACAGCCCCCACTGAGCTGTGCACCGTTCTCCAACCTCACCCACTGAGCTGCATACAACAACCGCACAGTAAACTGTGCACTGCCCACCCAACAAGAGCCCGACTGAGCTGTGCACTATCCACTCAGGAAGCCCTCCAATGACCTGAGCACTGCTCATCCACACAGCTCTCCCCTTACTTGAGCACTGCCCACCCACACAGCCTTCAACTGGGGTGTGCACTGCACACCTACATTCCCAGTGATCACCCACACAGAACCTCACTAGGCTGTGTACTTTCCACGCAGCACCTGCTGCATAGAATTGTTCATTGCCCACACACAGCTCCCCACTGAACTCTGTACTTTCAACCCATAACCCACTGAGGTGTGCCCTGCTCACCCACACAAGCCAGGTTCGAGCTGAACACTGCCCCCTCAAGCCTCCCTTTCACCGAGTACATTGCAACAGATTGATCTATCTGTGACGGTGTGTAGGAACTACATAAAATTACTGACAGTTTTATATTTGATGGACGGAGCATTTAGTCTTGGTTGAAAAGCATATTTTGGTGGGGAGGAAGGTGCTGGAAATAGTTCTATCAGTCCTCCTTCCTTAACTATTCTCAGTCAGGAGGACTGCCTTGCCCATTTATTACGTTATATCCTTAACAGGATCTGCATATCTTCTATCAAGCGATTACCCAAGATGGAGAACCCTCCTCCGTCCTTTCCACACAAGATATTCAAGAAAGGTGATGAGTCTAATAAGAAATCTGATTATGGATTGCTTTGCTCTGATGATAATGAGCTGTTTCAGGAAGATAATAGGAGTGAATAGACTAATGATAACTGATTTGCAGACTCAGGATTAGGCTGGACTTGAACACCAGATCTTCTATCTTTCTAACCCACTACAAGACAGTGCACGGACCTGCACAACCTCATAAAACATCTTGCAATGAAACTCATCTGAACATAATGAAGACATCCTTAAATCCGAATACAAGACCATTTGAGATTCAAACCCATCATAGAAACATAGAGAGCCTCTGTAATTGACAGTGTGTGAACAGTCGTCACTGCTTTGGTTAGTACGTCTTCTTCATTACTCATATCAAAGTCACCTTTGCTCAAGCAATCGTTCAATCCAATCAAATAACTGATGCTGTACAAACATTTGTACAAGTGTGTTTTGCTCATTCGCAATTAGTTCCAAAAGGTTTTTAAAGACTCAACCAAATCATTGATTTGCCATGAAGATAAGTATTTTCAACAACAGCCTCTTATCATTCCTACCAAGGTACTTCAGGAAGAGGTTTTGTGACCATGGTTTGACAAATCTGTCAGAAAAATGCAAAATTGTAGAACTGCTCAGAACCAGTCTTAGAACTAATCTGCCAGAATACACACTGCTTGTCCGCAATTTGGAAAACTAACTTCAAGTGACTGTGCCAATCTTTCCTGACTAGAAACCAGGGGCAACACACAAGTAATGATTGGGAGAGTCTTTAGAACACCACAGTTGGAGTAGCTAATGCCAAGTCCCCTTGCATGGGGAAGATGTGACCACTCTGCCAGGATGGCTGAGCTTGACACTGTTTCGAAGAAGTGACCTGAACGCTTACTTAAGAGAGACATTGGAGATGCCCTTGTACGAGAAAGAGACGGATCAGAAAGAGAGGGGATGCAAAGGATGCCAGACAATTTTAAGACCACATTGTAGCACAAGACAAGGTCATTACCACTCTACTACAGGTGAGGTCCGAGGTCCCAGGGATGTCTCCCCAGTGAAGGTGGCTGCTCCCAACACCTGAGGCCAAGAGTGTCTTATAACTCAACAAGCTACCAGTTCGCTGTGCCATCTAACACAAAGAAGCATCAGAAGACGTTTTGAATACCATGGTGGTTCGGCATAAAGAATTTATATGTGCTGGAAGAAGTTTGGCACCATCAGCAGACAACTGCACCTGCACGGAGTGTTCACCCCTGCGACAAAGATGGTGATCATTCGAGACTGATTTTAGACTTGGAAAAGAGAGGAACGTTTGCATAGTCCACAGACAGGAAGGAAATGAGACGGCGAAGATGTTGAATGGAGTGAGTGCAATCATAATTATGATTATCAGATCGAACATTTGCTGAATTAGATGTAAGTATTAAAGGAATATATTATGTGTGTGGCGAATCAGCTTATGTCCAGTTGCCACACAATTAGGTAGGTAATTGTTATGTGGCCTTAGGGTTTTCTAAGATTTTCCATACAAATGACCTAAAAAGTTGACTTGAGACACACCTGATACCAAATAAGAGGTATTGGACAGATATTGGGTGAGCGTTGATCCTCTCGATGGGAGTAGTTTTGAATGACGCCTAGCTGCCAAAACTGCTGGTGCTTTAACAGTGATTAACAAGGAGATGCTTGCAATGAGAGCCATGATCCTGCAAAATCTGCTTGCTTTAGATATGCTTTGAGCAAAAGAAGGCAAAGACTGATGAATAACTCATGCTCTTGAATGTTGTGCATACATTCCTGAAGTACAGGATAAGCTTGATACCTACAATACTACTATCATAAATGTGACCTCTGAATTACATGATTTAGAAGAGACAGGTGCCTTGGAAGGAACAGGTTTATTTTTTCATTCCACTTTAAAGGGTTTTGCTAAGGTAGGTTCTTGGCTAGGTAGTGTAGGAGGAGGAGTCCACAAGCTGCTATTAATACCTCTGCGTGTGATGATAATATGCACTGCATGAGTCATTCATTCACTTAAACTTTGTGGATACATTTTATCAACTGGTTACGAAGACTGTACGAAACATGGATCAGGGACTTTGACTGGGATAAAGAGAAAATGAACCGTTGTTGACTTAGAGAATCTACAAGACAACTTCTACAAAGGGATGAAAGAGTTGCATAGGCAACAGCTAAAAATCTGAGGCAGATGACTACTGGTCTGCGAAGATGTCATGGACTGATGGAGTGATGATTACAAGAATCATCAGAGAGTAGCCTATGGAAACCCAAAATTGGAAAATCCTTTATTAAATATGTATTGCTGGGGGGTGTGGCTTGGAAGCCAGGAATGGTGGACACGTGAGCAGAGATCTTCGCTCCGGCCCAACTAATAATCCTACACAATTTCCATTAAGGCACTCTTGGGAAGCTTCCCGTGCAACATTTTGTCTTAAAGGCACTCTGTGGCGCACCAATATTGTCACTCCCGGACTGCGGACAGAGGACAACGTGGATGGTTGATAGAGAGACTGGCATCAGTCGTGCAAAATGGCAGAGGCAGCCCATAGTGGGAGGAACCACTGCGCCAAATTCACTGACCCAGGACAGCAGCAGTCAGAGGGTGGACAAGCAGTGCCGCAGGAGCCAGTAGCCCAGAAGTGATACCTGCGGGGCACCATATCTGGGTGCGCACAAGGAGAGGCAGGGGGTGACCTAGGACTTGCCGCATGGCTGAGGGAAGACCAATGGGAGGAAATTGACTGAGCTGCCTGGATTGCTCACGAGCGTGCCAGAGGCCTGTCCCGGACAACCTGCTGCCGGTGTTAATTACCTGACTGCCGGTAAGAGAGAGGGATCAGGCCTTGGTTGCTGGGGTGTAGGAGGCTGGCCTGGCTTATAGTGGGTACCTTGTGGTACTTACACCTTGTGCCAGGTCCAGTTATCCCTTATTAGCAGATTAGTAGTGTTCTAGCAGCTTAGGCTGATAGAGGGAGCTATAGCAGAGCAGCTTAGGCTGAACTAGGAGACATGCAAAGCTCCCACTATACAACTTATATCATATAGCACTATATCATAAGAAACACAATACTCAGAGTTACTAAAAATAAAGGTAGTTTATTTTAGTGACAATATGCCAAAAGTATCTCAGAGGATATACTCCCTTAGGAGGTAAGTAAAATACACAAAATATACACGCAAAGCAAAATCAGGTAAGTAAAACACTTAGAAAAGTAGTGCAAACACTGTAGAACACAATAGGTGCAACACAAACCATATACTCCAAAAGTAGAATGCGAACCACGAATGGACCCCAGGCCTAGTGTAGTGTGTAGTGAGAGGGTCGCTGGGAGTGTAAGAAAACACTAAGGGTGTCCACGATACCCCACCCCAAGACCCTGAAAAGTAGGAGTAAAGTTACCCTACTACCCCAGAAAGACAGTAAAGTCGAGATAGGGGATTCTGCAAAACCAACCACTGACTGCAAAGCACTGAAGACGGATTCCTGGACCGGAGGACCTGTAAAGGAAGGGGACCAAGTCCAAGACTCACGCAAGTGTCCAGGGGGGACAGGAGCCTACTAAACCCTGGATGAAGGTGAAAAAGGGCTGCCTCCGGGTGGAAGAAGCTGAAGATTCTGCAACAACGGACGGTACTAGGAACTTCTCCTTTGGTCAGAAGATGTCCTACGGCGTGCTGGAGAATGCAGAGTTGTTTCCACGCAGAAAGACCGCAAACAAGCCTTGCTAGCTGCAAGAGTCGCGGTTGAAGATTATGGGTGCTGCCAGGGCCCAAGAAGGACCAGGAGGTCGCCCCTTGGAGGAGGAGACAGAGGGGGCGCTCAGCAACACGGAGAGCCCATGCAGAAGCAGGCAGCACCTGCAGAAGCACTTGAACAGGCATTCAAGAAATCTGAGCATGGTGGTCGTCTCAACACAACAAAAGAGGGTCCCACGAAGCTGGAGGTCAACTCAGCGGGTTGGGCAATGCAGGACGGAGTGCTGGGGACCTGGGCTGTGCTGTGCACGAAGGAAGTCTTGCAAAAGTGCACGGAAGCCCTAGCAGCTGCAGATCACGCAGTGCACAGGATTACTGTCTGGCGTGGGGAGGCAAGGACTTTGGACAGAAGGACCACTGGACTGTCGAGGTCACTTGGATCCAGCTCCTGTGTTCCAGGGACCACGATCGTCAAGATGAGAGGGGACCCGGAGGACCGGTGATGCAGAAGTTTGGTGCCTGCGTTAGCAGGGGGAAGATTTGGTCGACCCACGGGAGATTTCTTCTTGGCTTCCAGTGCAGGGTGAAGGCAGACAGCCCTCAGAGCATGCACCACCAGGAAACAGTTGAGAAAGCCGGCAGGATTAGGTGCTACAATGTTGCTGGTAGTCGTCTTGCTACTTTGTTGTGGTTTTGCAGGCATCCTGGAGCAGTCAGCGGTCGATCCTTGGCAGAAGTTGAAGAGAGAAGTGCAGAGGAACTCTGGTGAACTCTGGTGAGCTCTTGCATTCATTATCTGAAGAGAAACCCACAGGAGAGACCCTAAATAGCCCTCAGAAGAGGATTGGCTACCTAACCAGGTAAGAGCCTATCAGGAGGGGTCTCTGACGTCACCTGCTGGCACTGGCCACTCAAAGGTCTCCATTGTTCCCTCACACCTCTGCATTCAAGATGGCAGAGGTCCGGGACACACTGGAGGAGCTCTGGGCACTGGGGTGGTGATGGACGGGGAGTGGTCACCCCCCTTTCCTTTGTCCAGTTTCGCACCAGAGCAGGCACTAGGGGATCCCTGAACCGGTGTAGACTGGCTTATGCAAGGAGGGCACCATCTGTGCCCTTCAAAGAATTTTCAGAGGCTGGGGGAGACTACTCCTCCCCAGCCCTTAACACCTATTTCCAAAGGGAGAGGGTGTAACACCCTCTCTCAGAGGAAATCCTTTGTTCTGCCTTCCTGGGACTGGGCTGCCCAGGCCCCAGGGGGGCAGAAACCTGTCTGAGGGTTGGCAGCAGCGTTAGCTGCAGTGAAAACCCCAGAGAGCTAGTTTGTCAGTACCCGGGGTCCATGCTGGAGCCCCGGGGATGCATGGGATTGGCACCCCAATACCAGATTTGGCATGGGGGGACAATTCCGTGATCTTAGACATGTTACATGGCCTTGTTCAGAGTTACCAGTGTGAAGCTACACATAGGTATTGACCTATAAGTAGTTCACACGTGTAATGGTGTCCCCGCACTCACAAAGTCCTGGGAAATTGCCCTGAACGATGTGGGGGCGCCTTGGCTAGTGCCAGGGTGCCCTCACACTTAGTAACTTTGCACCTAACCTTCAATAGGTGAGGGTTAGACATATAGGTGACTTATAAGTTACTTAAGTGCAGTGTAAAATGGCTGTGAAATAATGTGGGCGTTATTTCACTCAGGCTGCAGTGGCAGTCCTGTGTAAGAATTGTCAGAGCTCCCTATGGGTGGCAAAAGAAATGCTGCAGTCCATAGGGATCTCCTGAAACCCCAATACCCTGGGTACCTAGGTATCATATACTGGGGGATTATAAGGGTGTTCCAGTATGCCAATGTGAATTGGTAAAAATGGTCAATAGCCTGCAGTGACAATTTTAAAAGCAGAGAGAGCATAAGCACTGAGGGGACTGGTTAGCAGAGCCTCGTGACACAGTTAGGCACCACACAGGGAACACATTCAGGCCACAACTATGAGCACTGGGGTCCTGGCTAGCAGGATCCCAGTGACACAGGCAAAAACAAACTGACATATAAGTAAAAAATGGGGGTAACATGCCAGGCAAGATGGTACTTTCCTACATGGGGTGGCTGAGGCATCCGGCTGGAGGTGGGTCTAAATTTTGTTTGCGGCCTATCGAAGACACCTCGTTGGGAGCAGCTCATGAAGGATGATTTCACAGGATACTGAGACGCGCTTACACGGACGGATCGGTGGGCCTTGCGAATCGACTCAGGACGTTGCTGGGAGGCTTATCAGGGCTTCCTCGTCTCTTTCTTCGATCGCTTGAAGATCAAACAGTGACCTTGCCAGGCTCTACGCACACCTACTAACTTCCCATACACCGCTTGCGGTCTCACTCTCCTTGGCCGGACGGGCCCAGCCTTGATAAAGTCACTTGTGTGACGAAACACGTGTTGGCTGTTTCTCTGCAAGACATATCTCACCCATGACAAACTTTGTCAAAGAATAAAGACATCACTCAACATTAACTTGGAATCAGCGCTTTCTTCTCCGCTTCTGGACTCATACGACCAGGGATACCTTCTCCTTCAAACTGTGCTGAACTTTGCTCCTCTGAGTGCCTTGGTCATTCTGCATTTACTCCTGTGTCGCTGGCCGCCCCGTGGAACTTTATAACCTCTTGCTTGCTTGGGGGACTCCTCCGTGGCTGCTGAGTCTCGAGGGCAATCTGAAAATTTGGACCCTTGCTGGAAAGTGCTTGTGCCCCAAAATGAGGTGTGGATTGAAATTCCTCTCCCCCCCCCCCCCAGACTCCTAATAAGCCTACAAATCACCACTAAAGGGAACGGACTAGGCCTCAGGGGAGCTGGCTGATGCATCAGGGAGGACAACATGGGCAAAGCAAGGAACAAAATGAGCACCATTACCCATGACACAGATGAGACTCCTCCACCACTGCGGGAGGGAGTGGAAAACAGGGATACCAGTGAAATCTCCATACACTTGTACCTAGATAAAGTGCTGGCCGCTATAACGGACACCAAACAGGTGCTACAACAGGACATCAGTGCGGTCTCAGTGGGCTTAGGTCTGCAGCTGGCGGAACACCAAAAGCTAGCTGAGAGGGTCAAAACTGTAGAAACTACGGTGGAAGAGATTGGACAGGAACAGGCCGTGCTTTCTTGGCTCACCTCACCTCACCGAGAGAGTGAAAGTGCTAGAACAGAGGGCAGAGAATGTAGAAGGCAATGATCGACGCAACAATATACGACTGGTGGGGTTACCGGAGGGGTCTGAGGGCACTGACATGGTGGCATTTCTGGAACACTGGCTCCAAACGGAGATAGGCCCGACTCCCTCACTCCCTTCTTTGCTTCAGAGAGCTCACAGAGTACCAGTGCAGCCGTGGCCCCGGGCTGTCCCCCTTGTCAGGTGGTGGAGTGACTTCTGCACTTCAAATATAGGGATGTTATGCATGCAACAATTGCCCCTATGAACTGGGGTATGGGAAGGTGTTGGTGTTCCCTGATTTCACTACAAAAGTACAGGCCCAAAGGGTGTCCTATCAAACAGTAAAGAAAGCCCTTCGGGAAGAAGGATTGCAATATTCGCTGATGTTCCCAGCAAAACTATGGATTATTTAGGATGGAACCACACACTTTTGCAACACACCTGAAGAGTATTGGACTTGGCTCAATGCGTACAGAACAGGAGCATCCCTTCTCGAGAATCCAGACGGATATCTAGGAGAAAAACTGGGGGCAGAGCAGAGACATCCTTCCTGAAAAAAAACCTTCTCCCTCTCAGACGGAATAGGAAAGGTTGGCTGCGCTATTGGCTGTGGCAGAAATAGCATCAACACAACAAACAGGTGACGGAATGGACAATTTGTTGGAGACAGCTCAAACATGTCAGGCTCGGAGGCTTCACACATGCTGGATGGAGCATTGCCAGCTGAAGACAGAATATAACAATGGAAACACTGGGATGATTCTCCCAAAGGAACTAAATTGCTGACTGTGCAAAACACATGAATAGCTAGAAGCAATGCCTGACACCGCCCTGACTGCATGGGGGTGCACTACTGGTAACCTAATGTAATGATATTTGTGTTTGACCACTGACTCCACCTTGCACTTATCCTGGCTGCACACCGTCACATTGGTGACCACAGCTTCATTTTGATTATTGACTTCATTTTTTGCTTCACTCAGATTTAGCCACTGCCATGTTAGAGGTGCAGACGTTAGAGGTGCAAAAGCTGCAGGTATTTTTCAGTGCCCATGTTACGCAATGTGTTTTTCGCCCATGTTTTTACTCTGCGTGTTCTTTCTCATCAAGGGCTAGGACATAACATGGGGGAGTCAAAGAGATAAGGATGTACTAGGATGATGTTTATGGTACAGCAGGGAACGGTTTGGTTTTGGAGAAGCACCTTGGGATCTTGGCCAGTTCCAACGTGTTCCTTTCAAAACTGACCTGAAATAGCCACCATTTTCTAACAAGAACTTATGCGGGAGGGGTTTTCTAGAATTCTTCTCTCTGGCTTGTTTAAGGTACATAAGAGACAGAGACCAAATTGACCAGGAAGTGGATTGAGCTCTGGCGGAACAGGGACGCTTGTGTCCATCATAAACTCCTGTCAGGGTAGTTTTTTTCTCTCTTTCTTCACGGTTGACCGGGTGCAACGGCCTGCTGCTGGCAGAAGAGATGAAGCAAATTCAACTGTGCCGCATGGTGACGCATTTTTAGTTCTTGTTATTTGCTTTGCATTATGCATGAATATATACCTATATATATATGTATTTGCTGTTTATAGATTTAAGCAGAGTATCCTTTGTGCATGTTTTTATTTCATTGCTGTGATAATTTTTTAACGTGCATTTTCAGTTGTACACTTTTGACCTTTTTTTTGCGAGCCTCACAGAGTGGTTTAATAAATGTATTTCCTAGACTAAGAGTTGAATACCAGAAATTCCTTTCAGTGTGTGTGTGTGTGTGTTTCATCTCGGTCTATAGTGAAGCAAAACACCATTGACACTATGTATGCAGACGACACTCTGATTTATCGACAAGCGAATCATGTGATTTTATTCTAAGTCGTGCCTGCACTTGATGCCTTCAGCCATGCATCAGGGCTCCGTATTAATTGGGGGAAGTCTTGTCTCTTCCTTCTGTTGAAGACATCGGTCAGCCCACCCCCTCCACCCAGGAACACACCCCTTCAACGGAAAATCAACACATTTAGATATTTGGGGATTCAGAAATATCATTTGGAACAGGACTTAATAGATGGAAATCTTTGCAAAGCATTGTTCAGATTTCAGCAGTCCTTGCCCTTTTGGGCACAGCTGCCACTGTCCCCGATGGGACGGGTAGCCATAGCTAAAATGTTGGTATTGCCCAGACTCGTATATATATTTCTTCGCAGCTCTACCAGTAATATTACGAACATCTTTTTTCACACAGTTACAGGGCCTATTGACATAATTGGTTTGGGCTACTAAAAGATGTATTGTTTAGATGAGCACTCCACATAATACAACAGTAAAAACGGGGAGCACCCTGTCTTCCATTCCAGCATTTGTGACCCCAAGGCATCATGGTAAATGCAGTCATTAGCACGAATAGAGTTTTAAACGTTTTTCACCATAAGTTGGTGCGTCGAGTGCCGTATCTTCGGACACGTGTTTCTGGCTATTTGGCCGTCATCAGCGAAGAGCAACGTGTAGCTGGCGGGGTTGCTTGAAATGCCGCCTTGAAAGTATTCACAGGTTTAAGTACCACTCAAGAAGGCGCACAGGTGCTTCACCCGAGCTCGTCAGCTCAGAGGCTCACGGGAGCCTTAATTACACTCGCTGCACCAACTTATGGTGAAAAACTTTCAAAACTCTATTCAAATTTGTGCTAATGACTGCATTTACCATGATGCCTTGGGGTCACAAATGCTGGAATGGAAGACAGGGTGCTCCCCGTTTTGACTGTTCACTCTACATAATACGCAAGAAAGCAGTGGGCTGGGAGCACTGAACTTTGAATGTTATTATATAGCAGCTCAGTTGCAATGGCCCCTCGGGTGGCTTCAAAATACGATGAGTCCTGAGATATTGTTATTGGGGGTAGATTTCCAGATCACTCCATTAGTAGATTGACTGTTAGAGCCTCACTGACTAGTTCGATTCACAGGACCCTTTTACGGGTGGCTGCGCACTGGTGGCAGACACATTTTACGACGCAGGAGTAAAGTACCCTAAGCGTCAACTATTCCACTGTGGGCTCCTCCTGTGTGTAAACAAGTAAAAGACAGTTTCCAAGCGGGAGTATGGTATTCAGCAGGCTACACAACCCGGGGCGACATGGTGGAGGATGGTGAGCTGAGAACATTTGAGGATCTCACTGAGGAAGGGTGGCCGGGACACTCTGGAATATGGATGAAGAGCGAGCCTCAGAGTCTAATCCGTTGGGATTGATGCTCATCCCGGCTGGGCACGCAGTTTCTCTCATATATGGAGTTCTGAGCCCAGGTAGGGCAGGAACGACACCCTTGATCCTCAAGGAGTGGTGGGAAAACAAATCAGAGACGGTGCTACAAGAATCCATGTGGCGGAGATGTTTAGGATCAGTTAGGACAGTATCACGAAATGCTCGATTTCGATTTGTGCAGTTTAACTAGATACATCATACCTATCTTTCCCCCACAGAATTGGTAAGATGTATCCCGGGGCTAATGCCACTTGCGCAGATGTCCATATAGTGTGGTCATGCCCTGTTATAACAGTCTTTTGGCAGAATGTTACCTCACGTATCTCTACAATCACAACGTCAGTTACGCCCTGTGATTCTAAGCTGTCTCTCCTTCACTTGGGGGCGGTAACAAACACCACAAAACAACTGAGGGAATTCCAAGACGTGGCCTTCATTTTAGCGAAGCAATGCATTGCTATATCATGGAAGGCGGCACAGGCACCCTCTATTGTCCTGTGGCAAAAAGACATGCTCCGATGTGCCACGCCGAGTTATCCATCCGTGCAGATACCAGAGCACGAGACGGCTCATGGCACAATGGTCGGAGTATCTGACGGACCCCCCGCAATACTTCCAATCCCATGTGTGCCATTAACCAATACATTCTGTACTTCCAGTGTCCACTGTCTTTCTTTACACGAGGGATGGGCAGCAGAATGTGGGAGGGTGTGCGAAGGATGAAACACTTCGTTTAGCAACTTGTCGTTCGTATTTGTTCAGGTTGCATTACATGCTATTTGGATATGTGATGTTTGTTTTCCCCAACACAAACACAACTGATGGCAATATGCACATGGGGTCTACTCACACAGGCTACTTGCCAAATACATGTAAAATCTAGTGATGATAGTATTGTATCTATGTAGCAGTTTCTTTATGTGAAAACTAATAAACAAATATAAATACAAAAAATAGCTTTTAATCAGCGGGGAATTCGCAGATGCAGGCAAGCAGTGATTGCATGCTTTAAGACATCGGACACCTCGAGGAACAGTAATTTTATAAAGTACTTGAAGCTTGTGGCAAAAAAAACTGGATACTTATGAGCCTACTTTGACTTGAACTTACTACTAGTAATTGAAATCTTAAATTAAATACGGCAACAGATAATACAACAAATAGTATTATTATGAGTTGATTTACAAGATGTTTGGAATTGTTACGTGCTGATGTGATTTATCCACTATTTGCTATCTCGTTTGAACTTACTGCGAGTAATTGAAATCTCTTAGATATGGCTGCAGATAATACTTACCACAATAAGCAGTGGAATATTGCACATGAAGTTTTAGAATTTTAGATGTACTGTTTTCAGGAACATCTATGCACTTTTGCCAGCATAAGTAGTCCAACAACATGCAGGTGTTTATCTACCATGCATATCAATAAGATCCCTACTTTGCATTTTATATTAGCTATTGATGTCTCGATATGTAGCACTATATACATGATTTATAGCCTGAGCATTGTTAACTGTAGGTGAGTATTTTATTTTTATAACCAATTTTATTGTTTTTTAAATGTGTGTAGACCCAACAGAGAAATGAAAGAAAGCACATACATATCGGTAAGTACATGACAGTCTTGCAAATTAAATCAAAGCAATATCTTCCGCAGATGACAACCTGCCTCCCTTCACCAACCGAGCGTGATAACCTTAGCCACCTGTAAGCCCGCCACTTCTCCCAAATTTTCTCGGGAACAGCCCGGTGCCTCATAGATCTTCTTCTCCAGTTGAGAGCACCAGTCCACTCCGTATCGCCACTTCGAGAGTGACGGCACCGTTGAGCCTCTCCAGGGCTGTGCAATGTCTCTCTTAGCCACCAGGCAGGCGACTCCCATGAATATTCGATCAGCCCTCAGTGCTACCAACTCCTCCAAAAGGCCCAGCAGTGCCACCCTTGCGTTCAATTCAATAGGACAACCAAGGACCGTTGCAATGTCCCGCTCCACCCCTCCCTAGAAGGTTCATACCACCGGACACTCCCAGGCCACAGGTGCACCTCTGGTTGACCACATCGCATACAAATCGGGGGGCTACCCGGGTGAATATGTCAGAGTCTCCGTGGGGACAGGTCTGACATATGAAAGTAGTTTATCTGGATCATTCTTAATCTGGCGGAGATGGCCAATTCCCTTGGTGCTACTTAGGCCTCCCTCAGGGCGTACAAATAGCGGGGAGGCAGATCATTTTAAAAAGAGCGGTTCGGCCCAGAGGGTTCAGGGGCAATCGAGCCCAATGGGCCAGATCATCCCCCAGTGCACACAGGATAGAGGCTGAAAATTCAACTACCATGCCAGAGTAGGGAGCGGGGAGAGGTGAATCCCCAATTATTTGAAGGCATTGTGCCTTACCGGGATGTTCAGTTACCAGCTTGCTCACCTTGTGGCACCTCCACCAGCAGGGACTTCATGGGGTTTAAGCATAGCCTGGAGGCTTCGCCGTACAGTTTCAGGAGCTCAAGGCAGCAAGGGGCGGAACACCGGGGCCAACCAAGGAACATCAAGACATCATCTGCATACAAATACACCCTATCCTCATGGCTGGTGCCCCACCTGCAGCCAATCAGGGGGTCCCAACGGATGAGGCAGGCCAGTGGCTCGATGGCCAGCGCAAACAGCAAGGGGGAAAGGGAGCAGTCCTGGCGTGTCCCCCATCTGATTGGGAAGGGATCTGAGAGGATGCCATTCACCCGCACCCACGCTGAGGGGCTATGATACAGTAGGTGGATCATACTCCTGAATTTCGGGCCAAAGCCCATCTGTATCAGGACCCCCTCCGTAGGAGGTTGGCCTGGTTTGCAGTGGGTACCTTGGGTACTTACACCTTATATCAGGTCCAGTTGTCCCTTATTAGTGAAATGTAGTAGTGTTCTAGCAGCTTAGGCTGATAGAGGTAGCTGTAGCAGAGCAGCTTAGGCTGAAGTAGGAGACATGCAAAGCTCATGCAATCTCACTTATACTTACACAGTACTTATACACAAGTAAAGACAATATTCAGTGTTACCAAAAATAAAGGTAGTTTATCTGGGTGACACAGTACCAAAAATATCTTAGAGGCAATACTCCTTCTGGAGGTAAGTATTATACACAATATATACACTAGACACCAAAATAAGGTAAGTAATTAGACATAGGATAGTGCAAACAATAGGAAATACTACTGAATGCAATGGGAGAAAATAGGTCTAGGGGCAACACAAACCATATACTAGGAAAGTGGAATGCGAACCACGAATTCCCCCCAAGTGAAGTGTGTGCAGAATCACTGGGAGAGTAAGAACACAGCAAAGGTAAGTAAATTACCCCACCCAGAGCCCAGAAAAGCAGGAGTAAAGTACAGCAAATTTCCTTAGGACACACTACACCTCATGATTGGAATTATTGCAAAAACCAACCTGAGGATTCCTGGACCTGAAGACCTGCAAAAGGAGAAGACCATGTCCAGAAGTCAAAAGAAGTTCCAGGAAGGACAGGAGCCCCTGCCAACCCAGAAGAGGGTGCAAAAGAAGAGTCCCCGGTTGGACGAAGACTGTAGAAATGCACCCTAGGAAGATGCCAGCGGGTTCCTGCATGATGCATTGGATGTCCCACGTCGTGAAGTTGGATGCAGGCGAGTTTTGGAGCTGGATTCCCCCAAAAAGCCTTGGTTCTGGAAAAGTCACGTTTTGCATCAGCTAAGTGCTATATGGACCCAGGAGTGACCTGGAGCACCAGATAGCACCCAAAGGAGTCCCAGGACACGGGGACCAAGGAGGTGCAAAATGCAGTTGGTGCAGCACTACAAAGGAAGTTCCCACGCCGCCGGAGATCAACTCAGTGAGTTGAGCGTTGCAGGATAGAGTGCTGGGGACCTGGGCCAGGCTGTGCAGGAAGGAATTTTGCAAATAGTGCACAGAGGCCTCAGGAGGTGAAGAGGATGCAGTGCACAGGGTTACTGTCGTTCAGGTGGGAAGGCAAGGTCTTACCTCCTCCAAATTGTGACAGCAGGACCTCAGGACAGTCTGTGTCGATGGGGTCCACCCTCTGTGTTCCAGGGAGCACGCTCGTCATTGTGAGAGGAGTCCAAGAGAACCGGTCGTCAACTTAGAAGGTGTCTGCATGAGCAGGGGAGTGACTCCGTCACCCCACAGGAGATTTCTTCAGTCCTTCTGGTGCAGGGTGAAGACAGGGAGTCCTCAGAGCGTGCACACTGTGGAAACTGTTGCAGTTGCTCTCTGGAGCTGAAGGTGCAGAAGAAAAGTATCCCTTGTGGATACTTTGTTGCTGTTACAGCGGTTCCTGGAGCAGGCTGCAGTTGATCCGAGGTCAGAGTATGAAGTAGTAGTTGCAGAGGATTCTTGCTGGAAACGTGCAAGTAGAATCTGAAGAGAACACACAGGAGAGACCCTAAATAGCCCTGAGAGGGGGATTGGCCACCTTATCAGGTAAGGACCTATCAGAAGGGGTCTCTGACGTCACCTGCTGGCACTGGCCACTCAGAGCCCTCCAGGGTGCCCCCACACCTTACCAAGCAAGATGGCTGAAGTATGAGACACACTGGAGGAGCTCTAGGCACCACCCCTAGGGTGGTGATGGACAGGGAAGTGGTCACTCCCCTTTCCTTTGTCCAGTTTCGTGCCAGAGCAGGGAACAAGGGGTCCCTTCACCTGTGTAGACCGGCTTATGCAAGGATGGCACCACATGTGCCCTTCAAAGCATTTCCAGAGGCTGGGGGAGGCTACCCCTCCCCAGCCTGTAACACCTATTTCCAAGGGGAGCGGGTGTAACACCCTGCTCCCAAAGGAAATGCTTTGTTCTGCCTTCCTGGGACTGAGCTGCTCGAACCCCAGGCGGGCAGAACCCTATCTGTGAGGTGGCAGCAGCTGTAGCGGCAGTGCAAGCCTCAGAGAGCTGGTTTGGCAGTACTGGGGGTCCATAGTGGAGCCCCCCGGATGCATGCAATTGGCTCCCCAATACCAGATTTGGCATGGGGGGAAAATTCCATGAACTTAGACATGTTACATGGCCATATTCAGAGTTACCATTGGGAAGCTACATATAGGTATTGACCGCACTCACAAAGTCCCGGGAAATGGCCCTGAACTATGTGGGGGCACCTTTGCTAGTGCAAGGGTGCCCTTACACTTAGTAACTATGCACCTATCCTTCAGCAAGTGAAGGTTAGACATATAGGTGACTTATAAGTTACTTAAGAGCAGTGAAAATCAATCAATCAATGCATTTATAGAGCGCGCTACTCACCCGCAAGGGTCTCAAGGCGCTAGGGATGGGGGGAGGGTTACTGCTGCTCTAAGAGCCATGTCTTGAGGCACTTCCTGAAGGCGAGATGGTCCTGGGTAGTTCTTAGGTGGTCGGGGAGGAAGTTCCATGTTTTGGCTGCCAGGTAGGAGAAGGATTTACCTCCAGCGGTGGTTCTGCAGATACGTGGGACGGTGGCGAGGGCGAGGCTGGCTGAGCGAAGCTGACGGGTGGGCGTGTAGAACGAGAGGCGTCCGTTGAGGTATTCGGGGCCCATGTTGTGGAGGGCTTTGTGTGCGCGGGTGAGGAGCCTGAAGGTGATCCTTTTGTTGACGGGGAGCCAGTGCAGGTGTTTCAGGTGGGCGGATATGTGGCTGTGGCATGGTATGTCGACGATGAGGCGTGCGGAGGCGTTCTGTATGCGTTGAAGACATTTCTGTAGCTTTGCGGTGGTTCCTGTGTATAGGGTGTTTCCGTAGTCCAGGCGGCTTGTGACGAGGGCGTGGGTAACTGTTTTTCTGGTTTCGGCGGGGATCCATCTGAAGATTTTTCGGAGCATGCGAAGGGTGTGGAAGCAAGAAGACGAGACGGAGTTGACTTGCTTGTTCATAGTGAGGAGGGGGTCCAGGATGAATCCGAGGTTGCGTGCGTGGTCTGTTGGGGTTGGTGCGATGCCCAGAGCTGTGGGCCACCAGGAGTCGTCCCAGGCGGAAGGGGAATGTCTGAGGATGAGGACCTCCGTCTTGTCTGAGTTCAGCTTCAGGCGGCTGAGCTTCATCCATTCTGCGACGTCTTTCATTCCTTCCTGTAGGTTAGTTTTGGCGGTGGTTGGGTCTTTGGTGAGGGAGAGTATTAGCTGGGTGTCGTCGGCGTAGGAGATGATGTTGATGTGTTTGCGAGCGATGTTGGCGAGGGGGCTCATGTAGATATTGAAGAGGGTTGGGCTGAGCGATGAGCCTTGCGGTACGCCACAGATGATCTCGGTGGGTTCTGAGCGGAAGGGCGGGAGGTAGACTCTTTGGGTTCGGTCCGAGAGGAACGAGATGATCCAGTCCAGGGCCTGTCCTAGGATTCCAGTGGAGCGGAGGCGGGTTATTAGGGTGCGATGGCACACGGTGTCAAAGGCAGCCGAGAGGTCCAGGAGGATGAGGGCGGTTGTTTCTCCGTTGTCCATCAGAGTTCTGATGTCGTCGGTGACTGCGATTAGGGCAGTTTCCGTGCTGTGGTTGGCACGAAATCCTGATTGGGAAGGGTCGAGCAGGTTGTTAGCTTCAAGAAAGTTGGTCAGTTGCTTGTTGACGGACTTCTCGATGACCTTGGCCGGGAAGGGGAGAAGAGATATGGGGCGGAAGTTCTTCAGGTCGTTGGGGTCAGCCATGGGTTTTTTCAGGAGAGCGCTGACTTCCGCGTGTTTCCAGCTCTCGGGGAAGGTGGCAGATGCAAACGAGCTGTTGATGGTGCTCTGGAGATAGGGGGCGATGATGGAGTCGGCTTTGTTGAAGATGTGATGGGGGCACGGGTCCGAGGGGAAGCCGGAGTGGATGGTGTTCATGGTGATTCTGGTCTCTTCGGAGCCGATGGGGGTCCAGGCGTTGAGGGTAGTGGCGGGGGCTGTTGGTTCAGCGGTGGACGGTGGGATCTGGGGTCCGATGCTGTTGTGTAGGTCAGCGATCTTTCGATGGAAGAAAGTAGCGAGGGAGTTGCAGAGTTCTTGTGAGGTCGTGATGGTGTTGGAGCTGGCGCTGGGGTTGGAGAGCTCTTTGACGATGTTGAAGAGTTCTTTGCTGTTGTGGGTGTTGTTGTCAAGTCTCTCTTTGAAAGATGCCCTTTTGGTGGAGCAGATCAGCTGGTGGTGTTCACGAGTGGCGATCTTGAGGGCTGACATGTTTTCTGCGGTGTGTTCTCTGCGCCAGGTTTTTTCGAGGGTACGGCAGGATTTCTTGGATTCTTTGAACCACAGGGGTTTTCTGATGTTGGTCCCTCTTGGGTGGCTTTTAAGTGCTGCGAGGTTTTCGGCACAGTTGGTGATCCATTGTGTGAGGCTGAGGGCTGCGTTGTTGGCGTAGGTGGTGATGGCTGGTGGGTTTTGGTTCAGAGTTGAGAGGAGCTGCTCTGTGGAGATTTTGCTCCAGGGTCTGCGGGGGATTTGTTGTGTGCGATGATGATGGGTCTCCCGTTTGAAGGTGAAGTGGACGCATCTGTGGTCGGTCCAGTGTAGTTCAGAGGAGTGGCTGAAGGATATGTGGTTGCTGGCGAAAAAGATGGGGTCGAGCGTGTGGCCAGCGGTGTGGGTGGGGGTGTTCAGCATTTGCTTGAGTCCGAGGTTGGCGAGGTTGTCGAGCAGGGTGGCGGTGTTGCTGTTGTTGTTTTTCTCCAGGTGGAAGTTCAGGTCCCCGAGGAGGATGTAGTCTGGTGAGGCTAGAGTGTGCGGGCTGATGAAGTCAGTGATGGATTCACTGAATAGGGCACGTGGGCCCGGGGGCCTGTAGACGAGAGTTCCTCTGAGGGTGGTTCTGGGGTCGGTGTGGATCTGGAAGTGTATGTGTTCGGCGGCGAGGGGGGTGTCTTCGGTGGTGGTCGTGATGTTGATGGAGTTCTTGTAGATGATGGCGATTCCTCCCCCGATTTGGTTGACGCGGTCCTTCCGGGCGATCTTGTAGCCGTGGGGGATGGCTAAGGCGATGTCGGGAGCCGAGGAGGCGTTCATCCAGGTTTCTGTGATGAAGGCGACGTCTGGTGCTGTTGTGTCCAGGAGGTCCCATAGTTCGATGGCGTGCTTGTGGATGGAGTGTGTGTTGAGAAGGATGCACTTGAGGTGGTTGTTGGTGCGAGTGCCGGTAGGAGGTCTGCAGGCTCGGTGGAATGTGTACTTGCAGGCTTGACAGGTGAAGGGTCCGTGAGTGCGTTTAGGGCTGGCTTGGTAGCAGGTGGCTGTACGTCCGGGGTTGAGAGCGTTGAGGGAGGCGGTTTGTATCTTAGATGGGTGTTTTGAGTGCAGTGGGGGCCAGGGGTTCTGGCGCTGGGCACGGTCCAGGCGCGGACGGGTGCAGACGGGCTTGCCTTTGGCGCACCTTCGGCGCGCCAACGGCACGCCCGCTGCATGCGGTCGCTGTCTCTGCCGCGCAGCGGCTACCATAAGAGGGAAGGTGGGGGAAGGGGGGGAGGAGGGGTCAGCTGGGAAGCGGGAGGGATGACAACGAATGGGAGCAGGGGGGGCAGGGCCGCACGGGGCAGTGGCGGGAAAGCAGGAGGTGGGAGAGCGGGAAAGCGAGAGGCGGGAGAGCGGGAAGGCGGGAGGCGGGAGAGCGCAACAGGGGAGAAGAGGAAAATCTGAGGCAGAGCACAACAGGATAGAAAAAGGCAACAGGAGAGAAAAAAGGCAACAGGAGAGAAATAAAGGCAGCAGGAGAGAAAAAGGCAGCAGGAGAGAAAAAGGCAACAGGAGAGAAAAAGGCAAATCAGATGCAAAGCGCAAAGGTAGAACCTAAGACCTGCACACAAGTGGCAGGGGCCTGGGCAGGTGAAGCTGCAGCGGCGGGGAAGCGACCTACCCGAGGGTCAAGGGTCGCTGTCTCTGCCGCGCAGTGGCCGCCATAAGAGGGAAGGGGGGGAGGAGGGGTCAGCTGGGAGGCGGGAGGGAGGACAACGAATGGGAACAGGGGGGGCGGGGCCGCACGGGGGCAGCGGCGGGAAAGTGGGAGACGGGAGAGCGGGAAAGCGGGAGGCGGGAGAGCGCAACAGGGGAGAAGAGGAAAATCTGAGGCAGAGCACAACAGGATAGAAAAAGGCAACAGGAGAGAAAAAGGCAGATCCGAAGCAAAGCACAACAGGAGAGAAAAAGGCAACAGGAGAGAAAAGGGCAAATCAGATGCAAAGCGCAAAGGTAGAACCTAAGACCTACACACAAGTGGCAGGGGCCTAGGCAGGTGGAGCTGCAGCGGCGGGGAAGCGACCTACCTGAGGGTCAAGGATCCCTTGACCCTTGCTGTGAAATAATGTGTGCACTATTTCACGCAGGCTGCAATGGCAGGCCTGTGGAAGGGTTTATCTGAGCTCCTTATGGGTGGCAAAAGAAATGCTGCAGCCCATAAGGTCTCCTGGAATCCCAATGCCCTGGGTACCTAGGTAACATATAATAGGGGGGTCCAGTGTGCCGATTGAAATTGGTAAATGAAGTCACTAGCCTACAGTGACAAATTTAAAAGCAGAGAGAGCATAAGCACTGAGGTTCTGGTTAGCAGAGCCTCCGTGACACAGTCAAGCACTACTGACAATACACACATTAGGCCACAAACTAGGAGCACTGGGGTCCTGGCTAGCAGGATCCCAGTGAGACAGGCAAAACACACTGACATATAGGTGTTTATCTATGAGCACTGGGGTCCTGGCTAGCAGGATCCTAGTGACACAGTAAAAACACACTGACACACACTCACAAACATGCCAGAAGTGGGGGTAACCATGCCAGAAAGAGGCTACTTTCTCACACCCTCCAGGAAGTTCCAATACAGGGTGTCAAAGTCCTTACTAAAATTCACCAGGAGAAGTGCCCTTTCAACTCCCAACCGATCCGCTTGCCTGAACCCGGCGGAGACAGTGATGCGTGCTCCTTCCTGGCATGAAGCCACACTGGTCAGGATGCACCAGGTGGGGCAGCGTCTGTACCAGCCGGGTCGCCAAGGCCTTTGCAGCTATCTTAATGTCTGCATTAATCAGTGTGATGGGCCGACAGGACGAACACTGGTCCTGGGTCAGGTCGTCCTTATGTATGACCACAATCGTGGGGCAATCCTGCCCCTGAGCGAAGGAGCCACGACGGAGCACCTCCTCATACACCCCAACAAGGGGAGGTATCAGGTGCGACTGAAACTGCTTGTAATATTCAACCCGGTATCCGTCAGGCCCTACCGTTTTCATGGATTGAAGCGTAGAGATGGCATCTCCCACCTCCTCCTCCCACAGCGGCAGGTCCAGTTCTGCTGCCAAGAACGACGGACAGGAGGGTAGCGAAATGTCACCCAGAATGGGGTTTTCCCGTTCCGCCATGGGCTGTGGGACTCAGGCGTACAGGCACTCGTAGTAGGAGGTGAAATTGCGGACAATCGCTGGCAGGTCCTCTTGTGCTACACCTGCCCGGTCCCTGATAAGGGGCGAGATTCGCGGGTTGCCAGCCAGTAGAGCAGTTTTCTGGTCTTGTCACCCAGCTCATATATTCTTTTGGTTAAGGCCTGCCAATGCTGCCGAGCCTCCACAAGGTACACCTGCCTGAACTCCGCAAGCTGAAGCTTCAACTGCCACCTCGCATCCTCCCCCCTGGGCCATCCAGCACAATGCTCCAGCTTCGCTATTTGCACCTCCAGCTCAGTGATCATGTTGAAGTCACTTTCAAGAGAAGTGGTTCCCTGCAGTAGGGACAGGAGCAAAGCACGCAGCCCTGCCAGAGTGGGCCGAAGGAGCTGCGGAGGCGACCCTCCACCCCGACATATATCCCCTGGGGATCTGTGTGGACCTTGTCCTCTTGCATGGGTAACGTCTTATGAAGCATGAGGGCCCCCCCCTGGAGCCCCTAATGAACCCAGAGTGGTCATAACCAAAGCGACCGAGAAACAGACACTGGGTTCCCACCAGGTGGGTCGCCTGCAAGAGGACCACCCCAGGGCAATATCTCCTAATGTAACGTAGGACCGTGGCTCACTTAATACGTTCTAAATGACCGTTCACATTCCAGGAGAGTACCGTAGACATAGTAGAGGTTGGGGTCATGGTACTGAAGGCATCGCTTGTCCTCCATCAGGCCCGAGTGGCAAAGACCCAGGGCTACCGTGGACAATCCGAGATAACGGGTTGGTCTGCATGGGACTCACTGTGGAAGAAGAACAAAGTTAGTACAACAACTACAATTCCCCATAAACCCCCCATCGTCCCCCCAACCCCATACTTCTACCCTGAAGCATCTGTCGCCCCTACCCAACACATCTGCAACCTAGGAGAGTACAACAAAGAAATATTGGGATGGTCCTCAAGATGTAGCAGTGCCATGATCACAGATGTGCAACCTGACCAACACTATGACAACAAAAAATTCCTTCCAGGCTACTGCCAATCACCGGCCCAAAGGCCAGCTGCCGCCAAGCGTTTCAAGCTGAGTTTCAGGTTCCAGGCCCCTTCCCCTCCAGTCCAGTCACCCTGAGGGAGTCGGAAGGTATTCTGCCAACGCAAACAGGGCCAGGGTGGCCATGAGGGCAGTGTCCGGCACCCCGTCCGCCGGCAGCTCAGGTAACAGCGAAGCCCCTTGTCCGCTCCCTCAGCTCCCCTACCACCGCCCTCGATCTCCGGGAGCGGGAGCATTTACTCTGCGTGCGAGCCAGTAGGTGGTCTCCACCCAGGGTTCCAGGTCCTTCCCCTGGCTCCCCCTCTTGTGCCAGGGGCCTCAGGACACATCTCTCGGCGACCCACTCCCAGGTCTGCTCCGGTGAGTCAAAGAAGCATGTGTTGGACTGAAAAATTGCTATGAGGCAGGTGGGAAAAAGCAGCATATAACACAAGTTTAGTGCCCGCAGTTTCCGTTTGACCGCTTCGCAGGACCTGCGCGTTTGCTGCACTGCCCTGGAGTAGTCCAGGAAGACCAGGATTTTGGAGTTCTGATAACGGAGATCTGGCTGGCTTCGGGCTTTGCGCAGAATTGCGTTGCAGTCTCTAAAGTTAAGGATCCTCAGAATTATCAGTCGGGGTGGTGCGCCCACGGCAGGTGCGGGGCCAGCGAGCAGTGCACCTGTTCTATAATAAAGGTGGGGGGACGGCTTCCTTGCCGGCATCCAGGTACGAAATCAGGCCTCAAGTGCCACAGCCAGATCCAGAACGTCCAATGCCTCTGGCAGGCCCACCAATCGCAGATTATTGCGTCAGGCCTGGTTTTCGGCGTCCTCTGCACGCTCGTGCAGTTCTGACACTGAAGATGTGAGCTTCAAAACTGGTACCAGAGCGTGGCCATCTCGTCTTCAGTTGTGGAAATATGTTTCTCCACTTCGGAGATTCTCCCCATGACCCCCCCGCAGATCTTGCCGAATGAGGGACAGGTCCACACAGAGTTCGTCGACCTTTTGCTCTACAGCTTCTCGGGAGTCCTGGATTGCTTTGAGGATGGCCCCAAGGTCTGGCCGCGATGCCACAGGCTCCATGGAAGGACCAGCCGCTTCACTCGTACCGTCCAATGCGGGAGTGGGGACTGTATACTGGTCCATTATAGTCTGGGCCAGGGCAGGCAGTGCCGGCCCATGGCCCCACCGTCCGGTCCCACAGGGCCACCGGTATGGAGAGCTGCGGCCAGACGGTGATCCCCTCTTTCCAATGGCAGCGGCCTCAACTCCACGGGCCGCCGTCAATCACTCATCGCCTCTGTAGGTCTTTGTGGCCCCATGAATCCATATGTGAAAGAGGGGGCCCGTGGGTCCAGACCCACAGGCCACGAACCATGGGGAGGTGGGGGGGGGACAAAGATGAGGCCAATCCCCCCGTGCCCCACACCGGCCCCAAAGCACTCCACTGGCTCCAACTCTGTCCACCCGGCCCACAGCCGAGGACCTCAGTCCACCAGGTCCTGGAGGTCATTTCCACCCCGGGTCTTCTGCACTGCTCGGGGGGATACCAGGCTCTCTCCACCTCCACTGTCATGGGGGGGGAGGGGGATAGGAGGGACCCTCCCACACTTTGCCATCAGACCCCTCCTGCTCACCTCCGGATCTCTACAGCTGTGTCGGCCCTCTTCGACCCTCCTCATGCTCCAGGGCCCGGACCGATCATGCAGAGCCCGCCATCATCAGGCCAGGAGGGCTCCACACCTCGTCTCCCATTCACGACCTGCGGCTGCTGGGTCCGGATTCTGGTGACAGCCCTCTGCTTCTCCGTTTCGGTGCCTGGGGAAGGGGGGGCTCGGACGCCCCAGCCCCACGTCGGATCTGTGTTCAGGTCGCCTAGGCCCTAGCATGCTCTATGCGGCGCCTGCTATTTTAAGGTCAGGCGGGCCCGTGGTAGACGCTGCCCACCGGCTCTGTCCCCCCCCCCAACCCCGCTGCACCGGGGGGAATCCCCTCCATGCCTCAGGCCCCTCTTACACTTCTGCGGCACCTAGAATTCTCAGGGGGGGCGCACGGTCAGGTAGGATGTGGTTGACCGGCTGGCAGCCGTGGAGCTCTATCAAGATGCGGCCACCATGCTGGCTGGCTTACCCACGCTCCCCAACTGCAGGCAACAGAAATCCTCATACCATGACAATGCTACTGCCTACTACCCCACAGACAGCACTGGCTGCTATTACAGTTAGATGTTTCCAGGGCAAAACAAACAACTATGGCCGGTTACTGGTGTTCTCAGGGCATCATTACACGTATGGCTGGCACCTCAAGGACGAAGATGCTGCTATTGGTCATCACGTCTTGTGTAAGACATGTTTTTCTTTTGTGTCTTGTTTGTGTGAACAGTAGGAGTTATATCACAATAGCCTTTGTGCGTCTGTTTCTGTAGTCCTTCAGTAGTGTCCTTTTCCTGAGACTTGATTTCATGTGGGTTGTTGTCTTGTGTGTGTCTGCACCGCAGTGTCATGTTGAAAACATTTAGCTCTTTGTTCAAGATGTGTGGGTCCAAGATCACGTTGTGAACCTGTGCCTGTACTTTGGTTCTTGGGGAAGATAATGGTAACACCTGTGCGTTTCTAGTGATTGAACTGTGTGTGCGTTTATATTTTGATCTTGTTATCCACATTTTATTTGCATCACTGTTGGGATGGGAATGTCGCCTGCATGATGTACAATCGTATACTCTGCCCTCCATGCCCGAACTGCATATACCTGTGACCTCGTCTTTTTTAATTTTTTGTCAAACAGCACACTGATCCCGTGAGCATGCAGTGATCTAGGCCTGTTCTATGACAATGATTGGTTCGGGAAATTATTCTGAATTTCACACCCTCATAATCACGGTGTACTGTTGGTGTTGTGGGTTTCATGCAAGGAGCATAGTAGCAGCAGCATACCAAGGATGTTGAATTATAAGGACAGGCCTTTTTACCTGTGAGACATGAATACATGCTTACAGGCGCTTCATCTAAAGCTCCACTGCTCAAGATGAATCAGGAATCCTGAATGATGTCAGGATGGATAGTGTTCTGTGCACAAGTGATACAGGCCTGCGGGATCCATTTTGATTGATTGAGTACTAGATGGAGGAGAGGTTGCAGCTTCCTGCAAGAGATGTGCGGGGTGCGGGGGGAGGGCTGTGGTGTCAGTTGATAGAGAAGGGAGACCCTTGAAGAGGCTCAGATTCTTGTCTCTCTTTCTGATCTCTGTGAGCCAGGTGAAGCGTACTAACACCCCTTTGTGGTGGGCACTCCACTGAAGACTGTCCTGCTGGGCAGAGCATCATTGCAGACAAACACCAGACCCGGAAGGTGACCTAGCCAGGACATATGAAAGGGGAACTTACCTAAACTGGTTCCAAAGAAGCAGTCCAGGAATACACGTCCTCATTCTGTGAAACCGTTAGAAAGGTGGGAATCCCAAGACGCCTCATCGTTTGTTGTTGTGATTCTTTCTACTAAGCAGCCAAGACTTTGTGTTGCAGTAACAGCCAACTTCCCAGAGGTGAGGGAACATCACCTGGACTCCGATCTGAAGGAAGAATTACTGCACTGTTTGGGTCCCAAGACATCCTGCCTGAAAAGGAGGGAAGGAAGAACCAACCCTGTAAAAGGAGCTGATTGTGGAATACTGCCGCAGGAGTAGGGTCTATCTGACAGAGACTCACTAAGCAAGTGCACTGAAGGACTCGCCGTACTGTCTGACCTGGCAGTAATAGCTTTGTCTTTTATTCCTGTCAAAGCAACCAAGGCACCTGGAGCTGTTTGCCTGTGTGGCAGGCCCAACTCAAACTGGGATAAGTGCCCGCTAGTGGCCTGTGCACCCCCAAAGTGGACTGCATGACTGCAGGATGGCCAAAGTGTGCTGTTGGGTCGGGACAAGTCCTGAAGTCTAAGTGAACACATAGGTGCCCCTTGGGCACCTCAATAACACTCCAGGTTGTTGCCTTGAGACTATGCATGCTAACAAAGTGCCTGGAGTCCGCTGTGTCAAAGAATCATCACTGGTGTGTGGGGCGTGACCAGGGAGGAGACCCGTCAAGACGCGTCTCCCCTGAGCTCCGCGGCTCTGAATCCCCTCTGACAATGGCACACCCAGGCAGGAGAGACGCCCATCTGTAGCCCCCCCATTGCTGGCAGAGTTGGGGTGTGCTTGGGGCCCCCACCAAACCCCTCTGCAGCAGCTTTCATCTATAACTCCGCTGCTCTGAGCAAGCGACAGAGTTGCGGCAGTCATCTTGATGCTGCGCCATGAAAACAACACAGGCTTGTGCCTCCCCCGTGTTGCACGTCTGAGGTGCAAAGACCCTTTGAAGACGTCAGACTCCAGCTCCAGTGTACCAGTGAGAATTTGGTTGTTTGGGGGTTCCCATGACTCAGCTTTGAGTGCAGCGCGGCTGCTCATTGAGGGGCCATGGCTGGAGCAACATCAGCAAGCGCAGCGGAGGAGCAGGCATGTTAGAGAGACACTGTGCGTCTAGGCGGTGGTTTTGCAGAAATTGGCTAGGAGGAGCCTCCTCCCATATTTGAACAGAATCCTGAGGTCAAGATTGCTTCCCTGCAGCGACGGCGGCCCAGGAGTGGAGGCATGGTCAACACTCCCCAATTAAGGCCCTGCTCACATGCTTTGACCCCTTATAGCCTTGTGAACGCGTATAAGCAGCTGGATAGTCAAAACACATCTCTCGCTTTGAGCCACGTTCAATCTCTCCTTGTACTGCCCCAATCAGCAGTATTGCTAACTCTTGCCAAGAAGAGCACATTCTTCTCTTGGGTAAAGTAGGGCAGTTCTAGTTGACGACTGCAGGCCCCTAAGTTAGCACCGGACTCGAGGCTGTGCAAGGTCAGACACATACCTGCAAACCATGGGTAATGTCCTGAGCCCAGACTGATGGCATTGTGGCCCAGCTTTCCCCACTGTGTGGCCCGCGAGGTACGAACTTCTCTTGCCCCACACAGAACAGTGGTGATGAACAAGGCAAAGCCCCCCCGCTCTTCCTCGATAGGGGACATGCTTCAAATACCTGACCCTCCTCGCCCAACAGAGATGGTATCCCCACCCGCTGCAACCTCTTGCCCCGGGGGGAGTTCAGAATTCCATACTCCAGTGACTAAAGAAGACATCCAACCTAGTCTTGCTGAATTCCGCAAGGATCTCACTTCGCTCCGGCAAGATTTCCCCAGGGTTTTAACTGATCTCGACCATTCCTTACGTCAACCCGACAAGTGCCTCGTGATGATGGAACCAATGGTGATGGGCCACATTCTTGATAATGTCAATCAAATGGCTCACAAAGAGAAGTTGGAATGAGGGCAATCTGGGCTCCCTGACCAGATTTAGGATGTTGAAAACCGCTTGAGGCACAACATTTGAATCAGGCATTTCCCATCCACTATTCCAAAGGCTAATCTGGCAGCACGTTAGGCTCTTTCTGTACATCATACACCGAGGGGAGATTTTATGGGTCCAGTGCACAGTCTCCGAGCAGTAAAATACAGAACATATGGTGCACTCTTTCCAGAACAGTGCACCTAATTGTTCTGTCTTTTTGAACATCTCCTCCAACTGCCTGATGACCAGCGGGTGCTCCTCGATTGCTTGTCAGAAAGACTTCCAGGACATTACTCAATATCTGCAGCAACATAAGATCCTATATCGCTGGGGCTTTCTGCTTCGTATCCACTTCACGCCCAAGAGAACTGCTGACCACAAGCCTCAGGAGGACCATGAGGCTCTTGTACTGCCCCCTCTTCCTCACAAGTTTAGAGACCTAGAGATCTTTCCTTGTTTGATGGGGAGTGGTTGCCGTTTCCAAACTTTGTGACAAGCAAAACGAAATTGGGTAAACAGAGGTGACAGGTGGACGGAGAACATCTTACCCCCTCCTCGGATAAAGACACTCAGGACCTCATTTTGAGTTTGGTGGGTGGCGGAGGCTGCCTGTCAAACTCTTTAGGACGAAAAACCGCCACTCCGGCTTTCCGCCCGATGGCCCTATTATGAATTTCCCACTGGACCAGCGGGCAGAAACAGCAATTCCGTCCGCTGGCCCAGTGGTAAACAGGCCACAACACTGATGCTGGCTTGTAATCAAGCCGGCGGAAATATTGCGGTGCACTGGGTGCGATAGCACCCATCGAGCTTTTCACTGCTTGTAATTCAGGCTGTGAAAAGCATGACGGGGCTGTCCAAGTGCATGGGCAGTGCAGGGGCCCCCAGCACCCCATCTCCGCCAGCCTTTGCATTGCGCTGGAACCGCCATGCAAAAGCCGGCGGAGAGGGGACTTGTAATCCCCCAGGGCAGCATCGCTTGCAGTGCTGCCTTGGCGGATAAAGACCGCTGACAATTCCAGGCTGTCGACCGCCGGCACCACCACAGTCATAATGCGGAGGCCAGATTGCTGCTTTGGCTGCGGTGCAACCACCACCGCAAGTCTGGCAGTCCTAGGACCGCCAGACTCGTAATAAGGGCCTCTGTCTTGACCTCCTTCTTGGAGCAAGCGGGTCCAGAGCGGTACTGCTTTATTAGTGATCTGCTAATATGTTTTCTATCCCCTGTTGAACATTGATTTCTTCCAATGAATCTGACTGCGAGTACAAAAGAGGGGGGCCCTCATCGGTTTTGCAGGAGCTTGCCCCTTCCTCGTTGACTTGTGCTGATTTTTCCATAAGACATTTCTTATTGAGTTTCTTTATTATGAAGTTATATGGACTTTCTTGTCGGCCGGTGGCCAGGTTGCCTCTAGATGTTGGGCTCCCCACCTTTGTTTGTGCTGTTATTTCAATCTTGTTTGTTTTTATTGACACATATGTGCACCATGATCCTGTTCAAAGGATAGGGGTCATGCTCTGGCACTTTGCATTTGACAAGTGGGGGGAACACCAATCTATACTTCCACGACCACTCTACTCATCCTTTCCCTCAATGTACAAAGCTTGAACACCCCACTCAAATGCAGACAGACATTGCACTCCTAGATGAGAAGCCCCTTGTAGAAAAGTAGACTCTTTCTTGGCATGGTTACCCCCATTTTTTTCTGCCTGATGTCAGTGTGCTTGACTGTGTCTACTGGCATCCTGCTAATCAGGACCCCAGTAGTTATGCTCTCTCCTTCTGAAATCGGTTGTTAGGATGCTGTTAACACAGTGTTTCACTCATAATTAGCATACTGGTGCTCCCTTATAAGTCCCTAGTATATGGTACCTAGGTACCCAGGGCATTGGGGTTCCAAGGGATCCCTATGGGCTGCAGCCTATCTTTTTCCACCCATAGGGAGCCCATGCAAAGGCTTCTGCAGGACTGTCATTGCAGCCTGCGTGAGAAGGTGCATGCACCCTTTCACTGCCATTTACACTGCACCAGGTCACTTATAAGTCACCCCTATAGCAGGCCCTTCAGCCCTGAGGGCAGGGTGCAGAGTACCTGTGGTTGAGAGAAACACTGCACTAGCAGAGGTGCCCCCACGACCTCCAGGACCATTTTCCCAGACTTCGTGAGTGCAGGGGCGGCATTTTAGGCGTGTACTGGACATAGGTCACTACCTATGTCCAGCTACATAATGGTAACTCCGAACATAGACATGTTTGGTATCAAACATGTAGGAATCATACCCCCATGCTTTTGCAAGCATTGGTTGTATGATCCCATGCACTCTGGGGGCTCCACAGTGGACCCCCAGTATTGCCATTACAGCCTTCTGATGTTTTCCCGGCAGTCCCAGCTGCTGCCACCTCACAGACAGGTTTCTGCCCTCCTGTTGCTTGAGCAGCTCAAGCCCAGGCAGGCAGAACAAAGGATTTCCTTTGGGAGAGGGGTGTTACACCCTCTCCCTTTGGAAATAGGTGTTACAGACATGGGAAGGGTACTCTCCCAGAGCCTCTGGAAATGCTTTGAAGGGCACAGATGGTGCCCTCCTTGCATAATTCAGTCTGCACCAGTTCAGGAACCCCCAGTCCCTGCTCTGGCGCGCAACTGGACAGAGGAAAGGGGAGTGACCACTCCCCTGTCCATCACCACCCCAGGGGAGGTGCTCAGAGCTCCTAAAGAGTGTCCCTGGGTTTTGCCATCTTGAACTCCAAGGTGGTGGGACACTCTGGGAGCATCTGAGTGGCCAGTGCCAGAAGGTGACATCAGAGCCTCCCCTGATAGGTGCTTATCTGGATAGGTGACCAGTTCCCCTTTCAGGGCTATTTAGGGTCTCTCTCCTGGGTGTTTCGTCAGATTCGGACTGAAAGACTCCATCAGAAATCCTCTGCATCCTTTACTTCATCTTCTACCAACGGAACTGCATCTGGACCCTCCAGGAACTGTACAAACTGCAACAAAGAAGCAAAGACGACTTCTGCAACATTGTAACTTCATCTCTTGGCAGCAACTGCAACAGTTTCCAGGTCATGCATCCTCCAAGGACTGCCTGTCTTCAGCCTGCACCAGAAGAACCGAAGGAATCTCCCTTGGAGTGACGGAGTCACTTCCCTGCTTCTGCATGCACTTCTCTGCAGCGACGACCGGTGGCGTGGGTCCCCTCTCCAGATGACAAGTGTGGATCCAGCAACACGGGTGGTGGACTAAAGTGACCCCGACAGTCCCAATGTTCAACTGTCCAACTTTTTGGGAGGTAAGAGCTTGCCTTCCCACGCAAGACAATACCCCCGTGCACCCAGTGACTTGCAGTTGCCAAGGCCTGTGTGCGACCTTCCAAGAAGTTCTTTGTGAACAGCACAGCTTAGGCCCCCAGCACTCCATCCTGCGAAGCACAGCTTCCTGAGTGCCTCTCCGGAGGCGTGGGATCCCTTTGTGTCGTGCTGCGTGGGCCTCCATTTGCACTTTCTTTGTCCCCATGCTGTGGGACTCCTGTGCACGCTGCCTGGTCTTCCGAGGGCTCTCTGAGTTGCTAAGAGCCCCCTCTTTCTCCTCCTCCTGGGTAGAGACCACCAGGTCCCCCCTGGTCCCTGGCAGCGCCATCTTCCACTAACCGTGAGTATTGAATGTGCCAAGGCTTGTTGGCGGAATCCAGTGTTGCAAACCAAACTGCAATCATCTATCCTGATTGGGACATCTTCTGCAACAACCAGGAACCCATATCTGTCTTCTTGGGTGCATAACTGACTTTGTCTTCTCACCTGTGGTTCTTCTTTTGCACCTTCATCCGGGTTGCAGGGGCTCCTGTTCTCCCTGGACTCTTCAGTGCTTCTTGGATTTGGTCCCCTTCTTCCACAGGTGTTCAAGTGTAGGAATCTATCATTGGTGTCTTGCAGTATCTGCTGGTTCTTGCATGATCTTCTATCCCGACCTCTTGTGTGCTTCAGGAAACTTACTGTGATTTACTCCTGTTTTCCTGGGCTCTGGGGTGGGTTGTATTACTTACCTTTAGTGTTTTCTTACACTCTAAGCGCCCCTCTACACACTACACTTGCGAAGGTGGGAAACAGACTTTTGCGTTCCACTATTTTAATATATGGTTTGTGTTCCCCCTAGGCCCATTGCAATCTATTGCGATTTTCACTATTTGCACTGTTTTCAGACTGTTTACTTACCTGGTTTTGGATTCTAGTGTGTATATTACTTACCTCCTAAGGGAGTATAGTCTCTAAGGTATTTTTGGCATTTGTGTCACCAAAATAAAGTACCTTTATTTCTGTAACACCGAGTATTTTATTTCATGTGTGTGACTACTGTGCGACTACAGAGTTATTGCATGAGCTTTGCACATCTCCTAGTTCAGCTTTGGCTGCTCAGCTACAACTACCTCTAGAGAGCCTGGCTTCTAGACACTGACTACATTTCACTAATAAGAGATAACTGGATCTGGTATAGGGTGTAAGTACCTTTGGTACCCACTACAAACCAGGCCGGCCTCCTACACTGACCATGCCCCAGTCTGGTTAACGTTAAGTCCAGGTGCCCCCAGCAATCAAGTCCTCGTCCATGGGTCATCAATGAGGTTGTGCTTCAAGACCCAACCCTTTGTGAGTGCATCAAAAATGTTATTGAACATTATTTCCCAGAAAACGACACAGACGAAGAGTCGCCGGTGACCTTATGGGACGCTGCAAAATCGGTCTTTCGGGGGGAACTCATTTGCCATTAGGCCACATTTGATTGGGTGGGCAAACTCCAAAAACAGGAATTGGAAACACAAATACAAGTGGAGGCAAAACACAGCGATGGAGGCTCCCATAGAACTCTGTAGGATTTGCTTCAACTTTGGGGCAAACAAGCATATCTTGATGAAAAAGGCGGCTTGGAAGCTGCTCTACGATAATCAAAGCTACTATGAACGTGGGGATAAGGCAGAGACGATTTAGCCTTTAATTATGCATCCGCTCCACACTTAATCACTTCAGGGAGATTGAAGCTGCTGAGGGCTGTCTTCGAAAGGATACAAATGATATAATTTGAGTTTTTCATCACTACTATGCCACTCTTTACCAAGCCCAACATTTCAATGCCCTCCAGATAGAGCTGTGCCTCACTGAAGAAGACATCACCCTGCTCATGGTCCAGATGGAGATTATATTCTCCCTTCAAGAAAGGCACCAGGCCGGACAGGTACTTGCCTACAGTTTATAACAATTATGCCTCCCTCTTGATAGAACCCCTGCTTAAGGTACTCAACTCTCTTTTGGTTTCCGGAGTGGTTACCAATACCATGTTGGAATACCATATTACGCTCCGGCTAAAACTGGGTAAACCCACTACCCACTGCTCATCTTACAGGCCCATTGCATTGTTTACATTGTGACATGAAACTGTTTGCTTCCATCCTAGTGGCCCATCTACACCATAAATGGCCTATTATCGCTCCATCCCAATCTGGTTTCATTTGCAATCAACAGGCAAATAAGAAAACACACATAGCATTGGTGGCCGAACTGCAGAAGCAACCAATTTCTCTCCTCTCCCTCGATGCGGAGAAGGCATTCGACAGAGCTGACTGGGTGTACCTATCCAAGGTTCTTGATGAGATCCACTTAGTACCCAAGATGAAAGCCTTCATTCATGCTCATTTTCGGAAGCCTGCTGCCATGCTTAAAATCAATGCTTCCTTCTCCCCACAGATGATGCTTACCCGGGGCGCACAGCATGGATATCCTTTATACCCTGAGTCTTTGACCTCACGATGGAAGGCTTACTGGCCAGGATCCAATCCAATCCCAAAATCCATGGCATGATCATAGATGGCAGAGAGCATAAGTTGGCTCTCTTTGCTCGCAATATTCTTTGCTCAATTACTGACCCAGACACCACTATCCCGGCACTGATGAGGGAGTTCGAGTCCTTCTCTCAAGCGCCAGGTTTCAAAATCATCTATTCAAAAATTGCAGGCCATGGGAGTGGCAGAGTCCCAGAATACCATTAGGGTCCTCATCCAGAGAGGTGGCCTTCAGTGAGAGACATCAGCAGTTACTTATCTAACTACCACCACGCACAAGAGACTTATCAGCAAAATGCCCCCTCTTTTTACTTCTCTCTTTAAAGAGCTTTTTTTGCTGGTGTAAGCTGGCGATCTCCTGGCTGAACAAGCTTAATAGCCTGAAAATGAACTTCTTGCCCAGTCTTCTGTATGGTCTCCAAACCATCCCCTTGGCCATCCGCAAAACAACTTGCATACAAATTTGCACCAAAATGCTTGACTTTGTGTGGGGAGATAGGTCCCCAAAAGTACAGAAGGCATTACTGTCCCCCTCACTCGATTGAAACTACGACCACAACGGTAAACCTTGGGTTTAAGTGGAACAAGTTTTCTCCCCAAGTTTTTTGTCGGGCTGTTATCTCGTTGAACGCCTACTCACCCCCTCCCTCTAAGGCATGGGTACTCGCAAAGATTTTCCCAGGGGCCAAAAAGTTTGGTCTGTGACGTGCCTGGGGGCCGCATTAATGCCAGGGCAGTGGCGGTGGGGTGGGGTGGCTGGGGGGATTGGTGGCAAGGAAGGTGTAGGAGAAGCAAATTATATACATCTAGTGGCTGAAATAAACAATGGGAAACCAGAAAACTTGGAACTAATCCCGGCTTACCCACTTTTCCAAATTGTGTGACCCTGGGCAATTGTTTAGTCTCACTTTCCCTCCTTTTTCTGCATTATCACATTTAAGATGACCTCGAAATACATGATTCATGGTGTGCGCTGCACAAAAACTGCTTCTATGTTTGATTTATTAAAGTGTAATGGTGTTCATGTATGATAGGAACCCTGGGCACCCATAAAGCGCACATACCAAGTGACTTGTCTCTTTAATTTACTATTGGTGGTGTTCTCAGGGTAAGGGTAATAATTAATGTTTCCAAATTTATGTTTGAAAACTATCATTTTTAAATGGATACATCTCAATGCACTGATAAAATAAATTATACTAAGGCGAAAAGGTTCTGCATGTTAACTAAATACACTTTTTTAATTTTGAAGAGGCTGTCTTAGTTTTACACTTGAGTTGCAAGATGTCTTTAAAAATGAAGGCGTTTCTAAAGTTAAGTGCAGGAGTCCCTAGTTACTTCCTTTCTTTAACACCAATTGAGCTTGAAATATATGATTGTGCGTGTATTTCATATTTTTATTGTTGGTGCAGTCAAGCAAACAGCTGCCCAGTGCTCCTGTTGCTCGAAGGACCGCATGTAAAGGTCAGAGGGGCCGCATGAGGCACGCGGGCCATACTTTGAGTATCCATGCACTAAGGCATGCAACAGGCAGCGTCTGGTTTGATTCTCAATCGTGACAAGCCAATAAATAACGGTGTTAAGTAGTCAGAATGTAGGGCTCCAAGACTGAAATGAGGGGAGCTAGGGATGGTAGGTGAGAGGGTGGTCCTAGGCTGACCACCTGGCATTAAGGCAAATTCTAGACAGGACTGTAAAAAATTAAGGGCAAAGGGTCAAAACTCAGGACAAAAATTCAGGACAAAGGGTCAAAATTCAAGAACAAACGTCAGTTTTACAGACATGCCTCACTATGTTGTCAGTGCACTTATTTACTCTTTTTTAACATAGCACTATTTATTCACTGTGGTGTTTTTGTGATTGCCTCCTGCTCTGCTACATTCAGGTATCACATTACGTCCTTGTTCAGTAGTAAATTTATGCCTTTCAGCACTGTGTCAAGGCCATCACCACTACCCAAATCTGCCCAATCTTTCTTAAAGAGAAAGAAACAACAACATTTTGATTATGTTTCTGAACATTTTAAAACGCCCGGCAAACAGTTTGGGAAACATTAAGGTAATTAACTTTATGCTAGTTTAAACAAATTGAACAAAAACATCTGTCTCACCCCAACCGTCCACGGACTTTCAACCTAATTTGTTTTTCACAAGGCACGGCCGATGGTGTGGGCGACCCACAATGTGTCTGTAGTCTCACTGCACTAGAGTGTATGTCTGGGACTCTACATTTATCTCAGAACCGGGAGCCCAGACTACCAATCAAAGATAATAAAAGAGGAGGATGAAATCGAGATCAAATGGGAAGTTGTTGCTAAGAACCGGATAAATAAGGAAGAGAAGAACAAGGAGGGACAATTCCTAAAATCAGACAAGATGGGTCCACCAAGACTATCGGAAGGTGTTGAGTACCTGGGGAGTTGTCTTTGCAGTGGTTGAACAAGCAGCACCCACCCACCTTGGCAAACTCTTCTGGTGCAATGGTCCACTGTTTGGGCTTGTGAAAGGTGAGCAGGGGCCAGACCCCTTGCAAGGTTGTGCAAGGCAGGTAATTGCCTGCTTTGTCCATGTCTTAAAATGGTTTTGAAATTGAGCAAAAGCCAAACTAGTGATCTGGGTTATCCCTAAGTGTCAAGTACACATAGGCGGTCATTCTGACCACGGCGGGCGGCAGTCGCCGCCCGCCATGCGGTTACCGCCGTATGACCGCACCGCGGTCAAAAGACCGTGGCGGTCATTCTGGCTTTCCCGCTGGGCCGGCGGGCGACCGCCAAAAGGCCGCCCGCCGGCCCAGCGGGAAAACCCCCTCAACAATGAAGCCGGCTCCGAAAGGAGCCGGCGGAGTTGAGATGGTGCGACGGGTGCAGTGGCACCCGTCGCGATTTTCAGTGTCTGCTAAGCAGACACTGAAAATCTTTATGGGGCCCTCTTAGGGGGCCCCACGACACCCGTTCCCGCCATCCTGTTCCTGGCGGTAAAAACTGCCAGGACCAGGATGGCGGGAAGGGGGTCGGAATCCCCATGGCGGTGCTGCGAGCAGCGCCGCCATGGAGGATTCACTGGGCCAGGGGTAAACCGGCGGAAAACCGCCGGTTGCCCTTTTCTGACCGCGGCTTTACCGCCGCGGTCAGAATGGCCCAGGAAGCACCGCCAGCCTGTTGGCGGTGCTTCCGCGGTCCCCGGCCCTGGTGGTCCATGACCGCCAGGGTCGGAATGACCCCCATAGAATCTTCAAAATATTTGGGATGTAAATTATACAAACAAAATGGAAAAAAATGTAAAATGTAATTAGTGTTTCTTTAACACATGGCACTGTTTTCCACTTTATATGTAATAAGTAGACATCAGATTGAACTGGGAACCAGTTACCTTTCGATACCTAGTGATTAATGTCTACCATTCTTGCACTGATTTGCAGGATGGAAATCTCGGCAGAGCGTCATTGTCCCTCCAAGCCCAGTTTGCTTTTTGCTCTTCTCTTCTACTTTTTGTAATGGCCCACATAGCACTAGTGAAGATGGTGTGCTACCCCAATGATAGTATTATTTTGCAAACCTTCCCCTGCTCGTCCTTCTTTCCTTCTTAAGACATGCCAGACATCTGATTTGGTCGCTGGGGTGCCATCGGGTAGCTCTTTCCGCTCTAAAGCTACCCGTGACTGTGGGTGGATTAGGCATCTGGACTTAGAACGCTATTATTCAGCTGCACAGGACCACGGTTCACTGAACTATATGCCACTCTACTCTGCTCCATGCCACTGCACTCTACGCCAATGCACTCTAAACTACACTGTATGCCATTGCCCTCTACTCTACTGTACTCTATGCCACTGCTCTCTGTGCCACTCTACACCACTGCACTGACACTCTACTCTGCAACATTGCACTCTCCGCCACTGCACTCTACACCACTCTACTCTGTACTACTGCAGTCTATGCCACGGCACTCTATGCCACTGCAGTGTATGCCATTGCACTCTACAGCACTATACTCTACTCTGCACTGCACCACTCTATGCCACTGCACTCTATGCCACACGAGTCTACTCTGCACTCTATGCTAATGCACCACTCTACACTACTGCACTCTCTGCCACTCTACTGTATGCCACTCTACTCCACTACACTCTATGCCACTCTACTCTGCCCCTCACCACTCCATGCCACTGCACTCTAAACCACTGCACTCTACGCCAATGCACTCTAAACAGCTGCACTGTATCCCACTGCCCTCTACTCTGCACCACTGTGCTCTATGCCACTGCTCTCTGTGCCACTCTACACCACTGCACTGACACTCTACTCTGCAACTCTGCACTCTCCGCCACTGTACTCTCCACCACTCTACTCTGTACTACTGCATTCAATGCCACGGCACTCTATGCCACTCTACTCTGCATCACTCCACTCTACGCCATTGCACTCTACAGCAATATACTCTACTCTGCACTACTCTACACTACTCCACTCTGCACCACTCTGTGACTGCACTCTATGCCACTCAAGTCTACTCTGCACTCTATGCTACTGCACCACTCTACACTACTGCACTCTCTGCCACTCTATTGTATGCCACTCTACTCCACTGCACTCTCTGCCACTCTACTCTCCCCATGGAACTCTATGCCACTGCACTCTACGCCAATACACTCTAAACTGCACTGTACGCCACTGCCCTCTACTCAGCACCACTGTACTCTATGCCACTGCTCTCTGTGCCACTCTACACCACTGCACTGACACTCTACTCTGCAACATTGTACTCCCCACCACTGTACTCTACACCACTCTACTCTGTACTACTGCCCTCTTTGCCACTGTAGTCTATGCCAGTGGTTCCCAACCTGTGGTCCTGGGACACCTGGGGGTCTGCGAAGCCTTCTCAGGGGGTCTGCGAGAGCCTAGAAAATTTAAAAATATTAACAAATATTGACAAATTAGGTCCCCAGCTTCCAGTAATGACTCAGGCGGGGGTCCCCGGATTCCCATGATGATTCCGTGGGGGTCCCTGGGTTCCATTAATGTTAAAGTGGGGGTCCACAGAAACCAAAAGGTTGGGAACCATTGGTCTATGCCACTGCACTCTATGCAACTCTACTCTGCATCACTCCACTCTATGCCACTGCACTCTATAGCACTATACTCTACTCCACTCTGCACCACTCTATGTCACTGCACTCTATGCCACAAGAGTCTACTCTGCACTCTATGCTGCTGCACACCTCTACACTAAGGCACTCTCTGCCACTCTATTGTATGCCACTCTAGTCTGCCCCATGCCACTCTATGCCAATGCACTCTGCACTGTACGCCACTGCCCTCTACTCTGCACCACTGTACTCTACGCCACTGTTCTCTGTGCCACTCTGCAACATTGCACTCTCTGCCACTGTACTGTACACCACTCTACTCTGTACTACTGCACTCTATGCCACTCTACTCTGCATCACTCGAATCTGCGCCACTGCATTCTACAACACTATACTCTACTCTGCACTGCACCACTCTACACTACTCCACTCTGCACCACTCTATGCCACTGAACTCTATGCCACCCGAATCTACTCTGCACTCTATGCTACTGCACCACTCTACACTACTGCACTCTCTGCCACTCTATTTTATGCCACTCTACTCCACTGCACTCTATGCACTCTACTCTGCCCCTTGCCACTCTATTCCATTGCACTCTAAACCACTGCACTCTACGCCAATGCACTCTAAACAACTGCACTGTACCCCACTGCACTCTACTCTTCACCACTGCGCTTTACGCCACTGCTCCTATGCCACTCTATCCACTATGCCACTATCTTTTAGCCATGCTGAACAGCAGCCACTCCGGTGTATAACATGGCTAAAACACACTGGCACAGGCAATAACTCTGGCAAAGCAAATAGGTCTCATCTATGCAAATGTGTGTTAGTACGATGAGGTACTGCGGTCCCTGAAAGAACTATGAATGTTTAAGCACTTATTTTAAACATGCATTAGACACATCATAATATAGGCTGCTACAAATTGTGCAAATACATTTCTGTTAAATAGAAAAAGTCCTTCTAAAATACAGCTTTGAATATTATACAGTTTATGCCTAGTAGTAACATGTTTTTATAACAGTGCAATAAAACCACACACTCCACAGCTCACCTTGGAACACCCTTACAGTACCTCTCTAAAAGAAAATATCTGTCATCAGAAAGCTTTAAGCGACTCCTTTGATGAAAGTCAATGCAGGTTTCCAAGCCCCTTTATATTTGCAGATTTACCAGTTGAGCACATTTGCATGTCTTTAGGGAAGGAGACCCCCTGGCAAGAAGGCCTTTTCTTCTCTGTCTGCCCCTCCCTCCCTCAGAGCACAGGAGACCCCCTGCCTTCCAGCCCAGCTGGGGAGACTGATCTGCCTGTAATAATATTTTGTCCTTTAGGTTGAAAGGCTAAAATTACGGACAAATGGTGTCCGTTAGGCCTTTCATCACGGACAACGGACAGGTGGTCCCCCTGGGTGGACACCCCCTCTGGGTGAGCATAATCTATGATCGGTTACAGAACAGAGGGGAGTGCCTGGGTAGAAAGAGCCCAAACACCCTCGTGAATGTGTGGCAGCGGGGGCACAGGAGGAGTGCTCAGTCTTGATCACACTGAACCTCAATACACTGATTTACAGGCGGATGCCTGGTGGCAGATATGGGCAAAGGGTGAGGACCGTTGGAGAACACAGGAGTGCAGCTGGTGACAAGGGAGCACAGAAGGGTGGGGGGGCTAACCAAAGACTATTTTGGTGCAGCTGCCAGGCTAGCGCGCGCCGGGAGCTCAGTCCAAGATGTGCCTGTGGGAGCTGCACGCGCACGACACTGGGGTGTCTCCAGCCCCCAGACACTACTGAGTGCTCAGTGCAGCACGTGGCCCGCACTCCCTCACACGCCGCCCGGAGACTCAGCATGGCATTGAAAGGAAAACACACCTCCCTCTGATCTCTGCATATTTTAGCACTTTATCCAATCGTTGTCACCAGTTGCTACTCTAATCACCGGTGTACGGTTGAAACAGCAACTATGAATAAATTAGGGGTTGGCGCTAAACTCCACCACACATCGGTTTGCGCAGTTTTTGCTGAAAGCTGCGCTCCAAGAGCAGAGTGAAGTGCACACATCTCTGTGAACTTCGCCAGTGGAGCAGGTTTACCGCTCACCCCTAAATAACACCCACAGCAGAGGCATAACATGGGTAAATCAACATATCCTTAACCTTGCGCTCCCCAGAAAACATGCATACGTCCATAAATGGGAGAGGAAATTGGACACAGATCTCAGACAACAGGTGGAGTGCCATATGGCAGACAGCTCCTTAAATCCTCAATATGTATTCGCTACAAAGAGAACACCAATAAAACACCAATGCGTTCGTACCTCACTCCCTTTAGGCTTGCAAAAGTCTTTGGACGTTCTGATTTACGTGGCAAGAGAAGTACATTCCTACACACTTGGTGGTCCTGCTCAGTCATCAGCACATTCTTGGTCAAAGTCTTCCGCACAATACACATTTCTCGCTGCCACTTGTTCCACTTAGGCCCTCCTGGGAGATCTGGGGGCGGATAGACTCTTCCCCAAGACAACTCCACGGGGGGGGGGGGGGGGGGGGGGTTGTTTTACCACTTCTTATTAGCAGCCCAATTGTGTGTGCCCAGATGTGGAAACAGCTACAACCCCCTTTCTTCAACATGTGGTGAGGAAAGATCTGGTCAATGCCATAGAAAAGCTAACAGCAAAGGTTTGTGACCAAATAGCCAAATTTGATGCAACGAGGCACCCTCTCACTACTTACATTCGATGTTTACAAAGGGCGGGGGCTCCACATAACGATGTCCAGGAGTTTGAGGGCGTACAAAATCCATATTATGCCCTCTTTGGATGCGAAGGGTAGCTCATTAGGAACTGAATACCCCACTTGATTGATGCGGCCCACTGGGGCCATTTGGAGGAGTCTTGAGGTTTTCGTATGTGCTGACTGAACGGGTTTATATTAAGAATGTAACTATTGCCTTTGATGAGAGTGTATGAGTTCTGCATCCCATATTGTACTTTTCTCACTGCTTCATCCAGAACTGTACTGTGTGCCATGGTATTTCCTTCAAAATGCAAAATAAAATTGAATATAAAAAAAAGATTTATCACCTGCGGCATGTGGCCTTTATGCTCAAGAAGAAGCCAAAGTGTCAAGAGTGAGCCACACCGTAAGTCAAATACCCACCTGAGTGCTGGAGTGAGTCACTTGTGTCATGAGTCAAGCACTCACCAGTGTGCCAGAGTGAGACATTATCTACAGCCAGCCACCCATAAGATGACCACGGACAGAAGCTGGCGCTCTTGCTACGACCTTCCAAGTAACATGCTGCCCAGGCACAATTCCATGAAAAACTTGTGTGCGCTCTCTGGAAGTTCCCCCCCTACTGGTGATATTCTGCTGCTGAACGAGGGCTGAATGCAGCCCAGCCCTGCTCATACGAACTGGGGTAGAAACATAAAGGGCCTTGGCTTGATAGACTGTCATTTTCAATTTTTATGTTAGATGTTTTTACTTGATGGGTGGATGTGGAAAATGTTTTCCAGGTGCTGTTCCTCATGTACGTTTCAGCAAATTTTGTAACAAGAGTGACACTTTTCTCTGCAGTAACCAGTCAAGACCTGCAGTGAACCAGCAGGACACTTTACCCTGACATTATGACACACCAGCTGAATCTTCGAAACCCACTAGTCAGCATCACCAACGGGACCATTCATCCCACAATCAAGTGCTCATGACACACTAGCCTGGCCTTAGGAGTCTCCAGCCGCAAGACATTCCAGTCTAAGCCCAGTACACACCAGCCAGGCTGCAGTGTACACCATCCTGATTTCAGAACCAACCAGCTGGTTCTTGAACCCACTAGTATGATGTCTAAGTCCAACAGTCAGACTTTGTGAACCACTAAACAGATCTTGCAACCCCCAAGATGCACTTCAGGAACCACTAGCCAATCTCTGCCTCCAGCAGGTAGACCTTAGCTCACAATGATATGACCTCATGATCCATAAACCGTACATCATGGCCCACTGGTCACATCTCGCTATCTACCAGCCAAACCTCTGCCTCCTGCCAGACCTCAGTCTCCCAGCTAGACCTCCTGACTGATCAGAAGGGCCTCGCAGTCCCTCAGTAGCCTCCTGACCCTGATCCCCCTCCCGTACTCCTGGTGCTGGCCAGTGCTCTTCTCCTTATGCTCCTTGCTCCTGTTCCTAGTAATCATCCTGAAGGCCCTTCTTTGGATCTCCTTCATGTCATGACCAGCCTGGCCTATCTGCTCATTGTAATGGTGCTCTTCCTCACCCTCTTGGCTGTCTTTCTCCTGGCCCTCTCTCTCCTGCTACTAGATCTACTATAACTATTTCTGGCTGGTGCCCTACTGGTCCTCCACCTCCTGGTGCCATTGGTCACCCTGGCCTCCACTGTCTCCTCTCACATCCCCCTTATCCCCACACCTACCATAGGGTCAGACAGATACAGCCAGCAAGCATCTCTTACAGATTCGTTGAATGTTATGGATTTTTATGCTGATGGACAGAACAAAAGAGCTCTGAGGAAACATGTCTCAGCAGTGTTTGTTTTAGTTTTGCCAGTGCTGAGCACCATTCAGCCCAGATGAATTAATGCACTGGGTCCAACTTTCTGAGCTGCTTTACCCCCTCTATTGAGAGCCATGCGCACCACCCCAACAATACTTTTCTTTGAATTCTGGCCCTGGGAAGAGGTGAATGAATAGTGGGATGAACTGGTCCACAGACCCTAGAATGAGAAGAGAAGCTTGGTCTAGATAAGGTACTTGCACACAGACCTCCCTCCACCTGCCGCCTGGTAGTGTTTTGGACCCCACTTCTTGTGATGTCCTAACCTTCCTTCCACGGGAACCTTGAACATCTGATTCCTCTGCATACATTTTGCCTGGGGCCACCCACGACCCCTTGTTCTCCACCTCTCTTCTGGATCCTCAGTAGCTCCTCTCCATACACTCCAACACCCCAGAATAAGGCGTGAAACTCTTGATTTTAGAAAACAAAAATGGTTTAAAGTCCCCAATATTATTCTAAATCCGTCTCATGTTTTCCCAAATGTTGGCATTAATGTTCTATCCTGCCTTATCTATTCCTCACTCAAAGTGTTAACAATTATGTTTTAGAACATGGATACTCAGAGTAGGGCTCGGGGGCCTCATGCAGCCCCTCTAACCTTTACATGTGGCCCCTTGGGCAACAGGAGCACTGGGCAGCTGTTTGCTCGACTCAGCACTAGCAATAAAAATATAAAATAGACACACAATTATTCATTTCAAACTTAATTGGTGTTAAAGAAAGGAAGTAACTAGGTACTCCTGCACTTAACTTTACAAACACATTCATTTTTAAAGACATCTTGCAGCACAAGTGTAAAACTAAGAGTCTCTTCAAAATTAAAAAGTGCATTTAGCTAACATGCAGAACCTTTTCACCTTAGTACAATTTAGTTTTTCAGTGCATTGAGATGTATTCATTTAAAAGTGATAGTTTTCAAACATAAATTTGGAAACATTAATTCTTTCCCTTACCATGAGAACACCACCAATAGTAAATTAAATCGGCAAGTCACTTGGTATGTGCACTTTATGGGTGGCCCGAGTTCCTACCATACAAGAACAACATTATAGTTTATCAAATCAAATATAGAAGCAGGTTTTGTGCAGTGCACACCATGAATCATATATTTCGAGGTCATCTTAAATGCGATAATGAAGGAAAAGGAGGGAAAGTGAGACTAAACAATTGCCTAGGGTCACACAATTTGGAAAAGTGGGTGAGCCGGGATTCATTCCAGGTTTTCTGGTTTCCCATTGTTTATTTCAGCCACTAGATGTATATCATTTGCTTCTCACACACCTACCTTGTCACCAATCCCCCCAGCCACCCCACCCCACCGCCACTGCCCTGGCATCAATGCGGCCCCCAGGCACATCACAGACCAAACTTTTTGGCCCCTGAGAAAATGTTTGGGAGTTCCCATGTTTTAGAAGATTAAAAGGCTACAGCATTGTTTACACTGTTTCAACTATAAAACTAGGAGTGTGGAAATATTCTTCTCATCATTATATATAACATTTGATTCAGTCATTGAATCGTTCCTGCATGTAAAATAACACACTCATAAAAATATAATTAACTTTTTTAATACATGAATCTCCTTTGAACACTGTACAACCAATGATTGCTATTCTCTTAATTCATAAAGATGCCAGGCCCTCCAAATAGAAGTGGAAACAGTATTAATCACCGTTAGCTCATGAAACATTGCTAACAATTGCGTTTTATAGTGTCATTATGTTCTAAAAATACAAAGTAGGCAACATAGCTTATCAACCAAACCCAGACAGCATAATAGGTTTACCTCCCACTTGCAATAGGTACCGCTCGGAGAGCAGCATTGCAAGCGTCTTCCCTTCGCACAACAGGTACAGCTCAGAAACCAGCATTGCAAGCTTCCCTCCTTCACACAATAGATACCGCTTAGAAAGCAGGGTGTTGGGACAAAATATCTAATTTTAAATATTGTTAAAAACTATCATTACTACCAAATATATAATGGAACAGAATATCGTTCTCAAGAATATAGTTTTTTTTGTATATAATGAAATTATCAGGCCATATTGTTGTTTTTAATATCTGTTTCTTTAACACAACTCTAAAAATATTGTTTTTTTTTAAATTTAATGTGTTTTAGTAATTATTTTGGATTTTAATTAGTCATTTTCAGTGTAGTTGCAGGTTGTGGAATTTATGGGAATACGATGGGAAGGTAACTAAAATCTGAATAATTTCATGGTATAGTAAATACTTTTTTATCACAAATTATTTAATTGATTATTCCTTATGTAAATTATTAAATTTTTATATATTCTTAGATTTATTTGTTAATTGTTATATATGTTTCAATGTTATTATTAGTAATGCTAATTTATACTTTAGTAGTGAGTTGTTGGGTCTGTACAGGAATAGGGTGGGAAGTTATTGAAAATAAAATGTAGTTACATTTAATATTACCGTATTTTTAGGTTAATTACATTATACGTGAATAGTAATTATGTAAATAAGTGATTTTTATTTGTTGTAGTATTATATTTGTTTTAACATGTATTTTAATGTTTTTATGTTAATTGTGTATGCATCTTTTTATACTGTTACTTATTTGGGGGAATAGGGTGGTACGATATTAAAGTTCTAATATTTCATATATTAATTCTTATTTATAATTAGTTCATTAGTTGATAATTGTGTATAATTTTAATCTTGTAATTATGTTACTTATTTGTCTTTTAAGTCATAATTAAATTAATGTTAAGTGTTTTTGAAATTTTGTTTCTGAAATTATTTTTGCTTCTAATTTTTATTTGTTTTTATGTATCAATCTAAATTAAATAATTTGGTACTTATTCTAATATTTAACATTTTTATAGGTAGCCAGGTGAATGGTAATATTTTATAATTTTATTAAGTAACAGTAATATTGAATAATTTGTTTATTATATATTTTAAAAATAAATAAATAATTAGGACTTGTAATCTTATATGTAATTCCTCTGAAGTTTAACACTTTCTTTACTGTTGCATAGATTGGAGTGGGAATAGTAAATCTAACCAATTTGACGTCCAACACTTATCCTACTGTTGCATAAACTGCAGTGAGAATAATAAATCTAACCCATTCAAAGTCCAACTCTTACCATACTGTTGGAGAGGGAATAGTAAATCTAAGCCCTTCTGCGTCCATCACTTTCGCTATGTTGGTCTAACTAGAATTAAGTTATTATGTATTAATATGTTTATTTCTAATAGTGTGTTTTTATTTTTATTATTTTATTAAAAGTGTATATTAGTTTTAGTAAAAGGTGTTTTTTGTGGATTTTAATATTTTAACATTTAATGTATCGGTTGAATTCATTATTTAATTCTGTAATAAAACTGTTTAGAAATAATTTTTTGCAGTGCTTATATTATTTATGTAATTTTTAAATTGTGTATATTTATTAAAATATATACACCACGTATATAAAATATATATATTTAATATATATATTTACAAATTGTATTCAATTTTTAATTTGTATTTTTGATTTTAACTTTTGAATAACATTAAGTTGAATGTATAAATATTTATTTTAGGCACTATTTGTTTTCAAATACATTATTTTAATTAAACATTTTAAATTATATTTATTTGAAAAATAAATACAAAATGTATGTGTATCTCTGTGTATTTACATATATAGATAATATGAAATAATTAGCAAACAATTTTTAACATTGTTTTAAATTATATTATATTTATATTTTTTATATTTAAAATATACTGCTTTAAAGAGTGTATGTATATTAATAAATAACATTTCTACTTGCTTTTGAATGATTTTCTTGTTTCATTTCCATTTTATGTATAGGGACAAGATATTGGTTGGAAATTTCCTCTCTTTCACAACAGGCACAGCAGCATTTCAAACGCCCCTCTTTTACACAACAGGTAAAGTAGCACTACAAGCATCCCTCCATCACACAACAGCTGTAGCAGCATTACAAGATTCCCTCCCTTACACAACAGGTACAGCAGCATTCCATACTTCCCTCCCATATACAACAGGTGCAGAAGCTTCCTTCTCGCACACATGAGGCATAGCCGCATTACAAGCTTCCTTCCCTTACATAACAGGCACAGGTGAGAGGACCCCTCTGGGAGCTAAAAAATGTTGCCATATCAGCTCCCATAGCGTAGTATAAGGGAGTGAGTTAGACCACTGCACAGGGGGTAAAGGGGGAATCTCATACTAGAAAATTCTGAAAAATTGGGGATAAATGGTCACAATTCTGTGCAAAAACAAAGAAAAAATAGCAGTCCAAGGTTAATCAATCTGGAATGAATCCCCTGTGAGTAATCTCAAAGTGACTGGTGCAACTGGAAAAGACACCTGGAACGTAAGAATACTGTGTGGTGGCAGCGGAAGTGTCTAGGGCTGGGCTTCCTGTGAACATGCCGATTTGATCATTCCTAGACAGTCAAGGGAGGCTAATGGAATAGGCCACTAGAAGAATAAGTGAGGGGAGTTTTGGAGGAAGTGTGTTTGTTGCAGGTGTGACTAGGCACATGTGGTTCTAGAGTGATTCCAAGAAGAAATCTCAAGTTGGAGTTTTTGTTTTCCTTTTTTGCTCTCATGTGTTTACCTCCTCTGCTTTCATTTCTCTCTTTTCTCAATTTCCTCTCATGTTTATTCTTCTTTTCTGTTGTCACGCTCTTCTCTTATCCGTCACTCTCAAAATCTTTATTTATTCCTTGCATACTCTCTTCTGTCCCATACTATCTCTTACACCATTTCTGTGTCACACTTCCTTTTTAATTGCTGTCCTACTAATTTCTTCCCTTACTCACTCCTATCTCCTACTTCAATCGTCTTCTCCGCCTCCTATTACCAGCGCAAGGATTTTTACCACCCTGGAAAAAGTACCAGCTTTGATTACCATTCCTGCGTCCCCCATGCAACAGAGCCATATTTGCTGCTGATTCTGGTGATATGAAATCCTCTGCTAGCGGCAGCCGAGGCATTCATTTAGTATTTCTCCTGCAAAACTTGATCCTCTCTTCTCTACATTCTTTCTCCTTTCTCTTTTTCCTAATATCATTTTGAGTGAAATTTCACAGATATTTCAAACATTCCCCTAAATTGACACCCCCCTTTCACAACGAATAGGATTAGTTACATAGTTTAAACATGAGTGAACAGATCACCACATGATCAGCACACGGGTTACATAACAGTATCATCTAACAGGAATATCCCTCATCCCCACATTCCCGTCAACCCCATCGCCCACACAGCAATTCTTCTATAATCTCCCTAATCTGTCCAAACCTTAGCATCTTTATTCAGGAAGCCTGTAGATCCCTCCTTCCTCTTCTTAATCACACGCTTCTCCATCCTTCACTTTCTCTGTCTCGCATACCTTCCCCTCTCACACTTTTATATACATGCCCCATCTCCCTCCATCTTTACACCCTGCTCTCTCCCTTCTCCAGTCACTTTATAGTAATAGTAACTCACCTCACATCCACGCACCCGACTCTCTTCAGGACCAACATCTTACTATCCTCTCTCACAACTTCCTTTCACATGTATTCTTGTCTCACAATATTCTTTTTTATGCAACTGTTTGAGGTTTTGTGATAAATATAAAAAATTAAAGACATTAACTGAGGAATAACATGAAGAAAACATTTAAAAAGAATGTCTGTCATCCAGACAATTTATACAATGTATAAATATCTTCCAACTGGAAAGTATACAATGTGTAGGTACTTTGTGGCCACTTGGTGTTCCAAGATACCGTGCTCTAGGTTACACTGTAAGCAGGTGAAAGTAGTTCCAACAATTTTTTTGTGCTTGGTGGGGTATCCTCAAGCTAAATAAAAGGGCTCTTCCTCATTGTACCCACCTCAGCAGCGCATCTCATGGTGGTGCCGTCTCTGCTCTCTGATGTTTAGTGATGTCCCAATTAGCTAGAAGTATGCAAAGTTCCACCGGTGTACTGTCTCCTCTCAAACCACCCTCCTTCTCCGAACTTCCAATTAAACGCATCTTGAGAGAAGAGTCCAATCGAACTTTGAAGTTCCTCGGATAACGTTCTCATGATTCTTACACCGATGGGTTTAATTTTTGCCTAGGAGCATGTCATGTGCATCAAGTCAGCTAGTTCATTATGGCATCTAGTACAGCCAGGGAGGCTATTCCCACCTTCCATAGACGTTTACCAGTTTAGCAAATTCTATATAAGTAACATAGTTGTATAAGTCAAAGTTTGGGGAAAATGGCTATCACCCTATGGCCAAAAAAAGCGTTCATCCAACCTGCCTTGTCAGATCAACATGAATTTTCTCCCAATTTACTTGATGAGAAAACGTTTGAACTAGCACTCTATCGATATTCCCCATGAGTAGCTGTGACACCCGAGGGCTGTGCTCTGGTATTACCAATCCCTAGGGAAGCTAACGTCAAGGGTGTAATGTCGTTGGAGGTACTTAAAAAAATGCATGTTAGCTTGTGTAAATTCAGACTGCAGGTGGAGAAACATTTCCTGTAAGAATCTTTTTGTACATTGCCTAACTGAGACATTCAAAGATTGTCCCATGCTCTGAAGTTTTCTAATTATTTATCATGCCTCATATATGTTCTCTGACAGAAGGGTGCCTGCAGTCTAAGGGCCTCATTAAGAGTTTGGCGGTTGGATGAGCTGACCGCCAAACTTGCGGGGAGGACGCCACCATCATACAGGTGGTGTCCCCTCTGAGCATATTACAATGTTTCTTCCGGGCTGACCGGCAGGAACACTGTATTACACGTTCCCACCTGGCCGATCAGCGGGAACAGTGCCATGATACTGCCTCAGCTCCCTTAAGGGAGCAGAGACCAATATTGTAGCACACCAGCACCATCGTAATGCGCAGGGAAAGCAGACAGTGCACATTCGGAAGGTGCTGAGTAGGGGGGCCCATGCACTGCCCATGCCATGGGCAGTGCAGGGGCCCGTGGCCTCCCCGCCAGGGTTGTAATGTGGCGGTCGGACCACATGGAGTGCATTGGTCCAACCGTCACGGCGAGCGTTGTGGTCCTCAGACTGCCACATATGCAATGGGGCCCAAAGGTTTCCCTGCCATTTAGTCCATTGACTAGCTTCACACCACCATTTAAGAACTGCTATAATGTGGAGGAGGTGAACCAAAGGTACCTTGGGGCTGTGTAGCAAATGTAGCGTTCTCCATACCTTCAGAAGTGTCCATTTGATGTGAAAATCTGGGTAGTCCCGGTTACCCAAATGTTTAACAAAGTGATCACTGGATCAAAACTTGTCAAGATTCGTTTTGGAGAGATCATAGGGATAGTTCTGAAATACATACAGACGTTTAGGAAGCAGGATCATTTTATAAAGTTAATTCCTCCCAAGTATGTTGAGAGGTAGTTTGCTCACATAATGGTTGTTACTTTTTTGATTTTGTCTCTCAGAAGTACAAGGTTTAATTCCTAGCAGCTTACAGGATCACACGCCAAGTGTATTCCATGATATTTAAATTCTGATGCAGTTGCAATCCGCATGTAACTCCACTGGTACATAGCTAAGTCCCCCCTGCAGTGGGACTAGGGTGGATTTATCCCAATTCACGCGGAGTCCAAATCCCTGCCCATTTAAATGCAGCATTTGCACGAGTCTTCGACTCATTCGCCTGGCATAGATCGCTAAAAAGGAGTAGGTGATCTGCATACAGATAAATGTGATTCTTCATAATTTATGTCTGAGAGAAAGTACAGCCTGAAGTTCAATCTAATAAGAACATGCTGCATGGGGGTGGGGGGAGGGGTGATCAGTCCAGAGAATCAAATTCCTTTGTAAAATTGTTGAGCCTTAGTGCACAGGGGCCAGAGAAGTCCTGCAATCGTGTGAGTGCAGTCTCAATGTTTCTGATGCAATGGCTAGTGCCCCTGATTGGTATGAAGCCATTTTTGTCTCTTCATATCATGGAGCCAATTACCCTCATCAACCTGTCAGCCAATGCCTTAGCAATGCCCTTGGTTTCTAACTTAATTAATGAAATTGTCCTATACAATTGAAAGATGCCGGACGGTTTGCCCGGTTTAAGTAGAGCTGTTACTGTAGCTCATTGGAGATCGCCAGGCAAAGACATGACCAGCCTGGCTTCGTACAACATACAGCAGGTGAGATGACGTATTCGATGCAATCTGCTGAAAGAACTTCATAGGAAATCCGTCTGGACATGCAGTCTTACCGGTTTTCATCCCAGCCAAGGCACCGGCAAACTGATCTTCCGTGAGTGGAGCGTCAAGTGTATTCCGAAATTCACTGGATAGACCTTGAATGGGAAGGTCACCTGGGCCGGGAGTGATACAAGGATTGACAGTAGTCTGTGAATACTTTGGCCATCTCAAGGGTGTCTTGGATACAGGAGAATAGTCTAGAGGTGATCTATCTATTTGTCAACCAGTATAACAGTTTAAGGGGGTCATTATGAGTATGGCTGATGGCTTTTACTGTCTGCCGAACTTCCGATGGGGAGGTTGCCACCACACAAGCTACCCCCTCACCGACCCCATTAAGAGTTTCCCGCTAGGTCAGCAGGCGGACACCTGAGTTTCCGCTCCATGGCCTAGCGGGAAACAGGCGACAGCATTGTCTCCAGCTCATAATCGAGCCGGTGGCAATGCTGGAGCCTACAGGGTGCACCAGCACCCTCGCAATGTTCACTGTTGCGATGGTGCTGGCCAGGGGACCCCTGCACCCGTTCTCTGTCAGCATTTTAATGACAGTGGTACCGCCATGAAACCGCTGGCGAAGAAGAGGGTCGTAATCCCCAGGGCAGTGCTGCCTGTATTAGGTTCCTTGGCAGCCCGACCACCAGGGTTGTAGTGGGGCACTCGGACCGCCGCATTGGCAGTGGTCCGACAGCCATCCACGAGTCTGGCAGTCTAGTGACCCCAGACTCGTAATGAACCCCTATATGTTTTGTCCCCCATCTTGTAAACTCTTCATAGAGATGCTATCTGTGTTAATCTAGCTGTGTCTGATGTCAGTTGTTGGAGATGTTCTCTAGAGATCTCTAATTTGTGTACCAATGAGGTCTCCACAGTAGACTTTGAGTATGTTTGTTTTACGATTGCTAGCTTCTGCGTCTTTTAATCAATTTGAATGGACTAGATAGGATTTTGCTTGCTCCCTATTTACCGTTTTAAGGGCTTTCCAACAAGCACAAATCTCCACAACAAGAGGTCAACAACACAATACAGACTACAATAACACATTCCCCTCATCATGCTCAGTACACCATTTATCCAAAGGTATGTGGAAAAAGACAAGATTCTGTGGCTAGTGACAAGTCGATAGTAAGCACACATCGCCAATAATGTATTCAAGATTCTGGAATCAAGAAATGTTATAGTTGACATTTTAGAATTCAGATTATGACAGAACAATAGCGCAAAACCAAACAAATGCATACACACATTCTGACTCAGTTGCATATATACATGTTCAAACTTACTGACAGATAATTCCAGACACATTCATACACAAACCCAGTGACACACATTCACAGATGCACCAATTAACCCAGTAATGCACACACTCACAAATTCTTCCACACTTATATAAAAACCTATAGACAGACATGTACAAACAGATACCGGTAAGTACCTGCTCACCAAGAGATAACTCAAAACTCATACACATACATGCATACACCCCCCCCCCAAAACACAAACACAGGTGCATGCACTCCCACAAATAATTGTTGCCATGCACACACAAACATACCAACAGGCACATGCACACAAATAGACAAATATCTGCATGGACACACTTACAACCAGGTGCCTTCTATCCATGCATGCTTACTCTGACACAGGTTTGGAGAGTAATTCTTGTTTTTGCTTCTTTCAGTAAGACCCTTGGAAATATCTGGGCCCCACACCCCGGGACTGTAGCTTTCAAGACAGTATATTTACCTGGTGGAGGCACAACCCAGGATGGAGGGTAAACCATTGGCCTCCCTGCATCTCTAACCTAGACAGGCACATGCACAGACCTGAACATGCAAAATGATAGCACTTAACTGCACAGGATTTATGGCTGCCACTCACCCTCATGGTGTTGCACTGTTCCTCTTCCCTGAGTTTAGACTCTAGAATATATTCCATCTCTTTCCTCAGAGGACACAGCCAGCCCTGGAGCTTCACCTGCAGAGAGGAAAGCACACAAGTGACAACTGTCAATCTGTAAAGTCAAATCGATCATTTGATAATAGACACCACATAACAAACACATTTTAATTACCAGTCACACATATCTTGATTTTTAATTTTTAGCCACAGTTTTTCAAGTTGGAAGCAATCAGCCACAATTAACGAGATGTAAGTACCATAACCCACATACACATCTTATGTTTGTATTATAGAATAGTTTTTGAACCAGATATAATAGATTTACCCTGTACTGTTTAGCTTCTGAAAGGTCTATTCCTTTGTGAAACATGAGTGAAACGCATTGGCTGTCTTGATGAGTCTTATGCTGTTTACTGGAAGAAGAAAAAAGAATTCATCTATAAAAAAAGTCTGACTTCCTTGGTTATTTAGACTAAACAACTGTTATATTTTGGTGGTTGTTGCCTCTCCATTTGTGTATGAATTTAGAAGGATGGAAGGGCCTTTAGGACAGGTTCAATCCATGCGCATGTCACCCCACTGGTACATAGCTAAGCCCCCCTGCAGTGGGACTAGAGTGGATTTATCCCAGATCATGTAGAGTCCTAATCCCTGCCCATTTAAATGCAGCATTTGCACGAGTCTTTGACCCAATTGTGTTTGAATTTTCAAACTTTGGGGTGGCTGATCCAGGAAGGTGGGCAACACTATTACTTATTTGAATAGAGGATTTAGAAGAACCGGCTGGTGGGTGCAGTGAGGTGCCTTTAGATGTCCACATTTTTGCAAAATCTACTGAGAGGGGCCGATAAAAGGTGAGTAGAAAGAAAGAAGTGCCTGTTATATAGTTCCTACTCAGATCTAGGAATGTACATTTAGGGTGGCAGAACATCAGAATGTGGGAGACTGAGTCTATCCACACCATCAGTAAATTTCATCCCAACTCATGGCTAGCTCACAGTGCCTCACCAGAACCCCTAAACCTACCAGGGTGGAAGGTTATTATGGCAACCTGAACATGACACTCTGACTCCCCAGGGAAGTCGTGGAAACAAATTGTGCCCTTTTGTGGTATTACACATGCATGCCAAGGCGAGACACAAAGAGAAACGAGATACTTTTTAAATACATTTATTGAAACATTCGCAAACTGGCATATAGAGAGTGAGTTGCGATAATCAGGAAGTTATAAAAAGCAAGGTAATCAGCATTACAAATATGGTAAAGAAGATAAACAATCCCATCATGGTGAATGTGGGTCTAAACATTCTAGAGGTTCCTACCTAACACTAAGGGGTTCATTGAGAGTTTGGCTGTCTTTTGGCAAGACCACCACGGTGGCAGCCGCCAAAAGACCGCCATGTTGGTGGTAATATGACCGCCGTATTGAGTCACACAGCGAAGGCCGCCAAAAAACAGCCAAAATTCCGAAACTGCCAGGACACTGGAAGACGGAAAAGATGCGGTCCAACCACCAGTAACGCCAGCCCAATACAAATCCTCCCATCAGATTACGATCCACAAATCACAACAGCGGTTCTTCCATGGCGGAAAACCATTGGCGGTGCGAACCACGGCGGCCTGAACTTACATCACACAGGACACCAAACCACATTGGACAGTTTGAATACCTCACACCTGACTCACATCCACACACCCGACACACCTACACACTGCACTATATAACACACCCCTACACAACCCACAATGCTTTGCAACCAAAACACCACACTTTGCCATTGTCACCATGGAGAGGTCACCAGAGACTGCCACAATCCCTAGGGATGAAGGCCCCAGTGAGGACAACAGCCCTGGATGTTTGGATACTGATGCCAAAGCTGGCCCATCAGGGGCACCTGGTCAGTCTACAACTATCAGCCTCACCTTGCCCACATTGACTTCACCCAGCCCTTTTGCATGTACATCACTGGCAATCATTCTCCCCCAAACCTGTGTCCCAAGGACAGTTTCTTCCATTATGTGCCCCCCAGTACAGGTACCTGAGACACTTCTTGTCACCCCTGACAATCATGGTCCTGCCACCAGTGGGAGAGGGCACACTGTACCAGGGCCATGGGCACGTGGGGGTAGGGTGCATAGGAGGGACTGTGTGGGCCAGAGGATGGGGGCTCAAAGGGATACCACTGACCAGGACACCATCTCCCAGGTTTTGGGAGCCTACCAAAATTCCCAAGGCATGATGGGCCAGGTACTCACTATGATGGGGGAAATCCAACAGCTGCAGAGGGACAACCACCAGGAAGCCAGGCAGCAGTGGCAGGCCTATCCTGGCTTCCATTGCTGGGGTGCTGAGGGACATCGACACTACCTTCAGTAGGTTTTGCACCCAACATCAGGCCTCTCTCACTAGTAACGATTAATCGGGCCTTTCGACATCAGCTAGTGCAATAAAGGCCCTGCTAGGAAAAGGACATGCCTCAGACACCCCAACCTCTGAAGTTGAAGAACACCCCTCCACCCCCTTTACAGACCTGGACATCCACCCAGACATCCAGGAGGAGTAGATGCCAAGACCAAACCCACTGCCAGGAAGTGAACCTCTTCTGATTAGTTCCCCTTGTGTGCCACAGATACACCCTGTTGACTGTTCTGAAACCTAACTCCAGTTTCCTATTGTGTAAGGACACTGGACTTGTGTCTGCAAATGGTGTAGCAGCTACCCAGATGACTTCATCCACCATGACTGACCCCTTTACTGTTTTCATTGTGATATTTTGGTTTTGAATCAATCATATAGCTGTGCATTCTCCAAAGAATACCACTTAAACACAGGTCCTGTGTAAGTGTGATGTATCAACCATATACAAATGTCATGTATGACAATTCTTGTACTAGAATATTCCTCTCCAATGTACAACCTTTGTTATGGTCATCCCATATGCACTGTATATCTTGTGGCTATCTTTCACTGGCAAGTGTAGGGATAGGCTCCTTACTGTCAGAGAGAGTGATGCCAACAACTACAAAGTCTTGAAAGATTCACTCTTAGATGGATTTGGCTTAACCGCTGAACAATACAGGATAAAGTTCAGAGACACCAGAAAAGAGGCCTCTCAAGACTGGACAGACTTTGTAGACTGTTCAGTGAAGGCCTTGGAGGGATGGTTACATGGCAGTAAGGTGACTGACTATGAAAGCCTATATAATCTTATTCTGAGAGAGCATATTTTGAATAATTGTGTGTCTGACTTGTTGCATCAGTACTTGGTAGACTCAGATCTGACCTCTCCCCAAGAATTGGGAAAGAAGGCAGACAAATGGGTCAGAACAAGAGTGAGCAGAAAAGCACATACAGGGGGTGACCAGGATGGCAAGGAGAAGGATGGTAAGTCTTCTGACAAGGGTGGGGACAAAGATAAAAAGCAATCTGAGTCTTCATCAGGCCAACAAAAATCCTCTGGGGGAGGTAGGTCCAAATCCTCTTCACACAATCAAAAGAAGCCATGGTGTTATTTATGTCAAAGTAAAGGCAATTGAGCAAGTGATTCCACTTGCACAAAGAAAAACACCAAGGCTCCCACTACCACAACCCCAACTGCATCCTCTAGTGCCCATAGTAATAGCAGTGGTGGTGGGAAGACTACTACAAATAGCCAATCAAAGGGTGTAGCTGGGCTCACCATTGGTACTGTAGTTGAGGTTGGTCTTGTTAGAGAGACCACAGAGGCTGTTTTAGTCTCTGATGGTGGTACTGACTTTGCCGCCTTGGTTGCTTGTCCCCTTAATATGGGTAAGTACAAGCAACTTCCCCAAATAAATGGTGTTGAGGCCTACAGGGATACAGGAGCCAGTGTCACTATTGTGATTGAGAAACTGGTTCACCCTGATCAACACCTACTTGGTCAGCAGTACCAAGTGAATGATGCTCATAACACTCTTAGCCACCCCATGATGTTGTAACTGGGGGGTGGGGGGTTTACTGGTCCAAAGAAAGTTGTGGTAGCCACTGATTTACCTGTAGATTGCTTTCTAGGCAATGATTTGAAGACATCAGCTTGGGCTGAAGTGGAGTTGGAGGCTCATGCAGCAATGCTGGGCATCCCAGGGCATATCTGTGGTCTCACAAGGGCTCAGGCCCTGAAGCAAAGAGGACAGGGAAACTTGGATCCTGGAAAAATGGACCAAGTGCTCCTAAACGCTAGGGGTAGAAAGGGTAAATCCTTGCCCACTATCCCTCCCTCTCCAGAAGATTCCCCCTGTGCAGAACCTACACCAGATGAGCTAGCAGCAGACACTGCTGAGCTTTTAGGTGCAGGGGGGCCTGCTAGGGAAGAGCTGAGTGTGGCACAGCAGACCTGTCCCACACTAGAGGGTTACAGCAAGCTGTCAAACAGCAGAATGGGGATATCACTGAGAGCCATAAAGTCTATTGGGAAGATAACCTCCTCTACACTTAGTCAAGGGACCCTAAACCTGGAGCTGCCAGGAGATTGGTCATCCCTTTGCAGTATATGGAGTTTCTTCTGACTTTGGCTCATGATATTCCTTTGGCTGGGCATTTGGGCCAGAGTAAAACTTGGGACAGACTTGTTCCATTGTTTCACTGACCTCATATGTCAGAGGACACCAAGGAGTTTTGTGGCTCCTGTGTGACCTGCCAAGCCAGTGGCAAGACTGGTGGCACACCTAAGGCCCCCTTAATTCCACTTCCTGTGGTTGGGGTGCCCTTTGAGAGGGTAGGAGTTGACATAGTTGGCCTCCTTGACCCTCCAACAGCTTCAGGCAATAGGTTTATCCTTGTGGTAGTAGACCATGCCATTAGGTATCCTGAAGGTATATCCTTAAGGACCACTACAGCTCCTGCAGTGGCAAGAGCCCTCCTGGGAATCTTTTCCAGAGTGGGTTTCCCTAAGGAAGTGGTGTCAGAGGTAGTAACTTCATGTCTGCATACCTCAAAGCTATGTGGAAGGGGTGTGGTGTAACTTACAAGTTCACTACTCCTTATCATCCACAGACTAATGGTCTGGTTGGGAGGTTTAATAAAACTCTCAAACGTATGATCATGGGACTCCCTGAAAAACTCAGGAGGAGATGGGATGTCCTGTTGCCATGCTTCCTTTTTGCTTATAGGTAGGTACCCCAAAAAGGAGTGGGCTTTAGCCCCTTTGAACTCCTCTTTGGTCACCCTGTAAGAGGTCTCCTTGCTCTTGTGAAGGAGGGTTGGGAACAACCTTTAAAAGCTCCAAAGCAAGACATTGTGGATTATGTACTTGGCCTAAGATCCAGAATGGCTGAGTACATGAAAAAGGCCAGTATAAACCTTCAGGCCAGCCAAGAGCTCCAAAAGCAATGGCATGACCAGAAGGCTGTCCTGACCCAGTATCACCTAGGACAGAAGGTGTGGGTATTGGAGCCTGTGGCCCCAAGAGCACTCCAGGACAAATGGAGTGGACCCCATCTCATTGTTGAGAAAAAAGGTGATGTCACATATCTGGTAGACCTAGGCACTGCCAGAAGTCCCCTTAGGGTGTTTCATGTCAATCGCCTAAAACCTTATTATGACAGGGCTGAATTAACCCTGCTCATGGCAACTGATGAAGGACAGGAGGAAGAGAGTGACCCTGTCCCTGACCTCTTCTCCACCACTGAAGCTGATGGCTTAGTGGAGAGAGTTGTGCTTGCAGATTGCCTTACTGCTGAGCAGAAGGACAACTGCATAAATCTCTTAGATCAATTCTCTGACCTCTTCTCACTGATCCCAGGTACAACTACCTGGTGTGAGCATACAATCAACACTGGAGCCAGTTTGCCTGTCAAAAGTAAGATTTATAGACAGCCTGACCATGTCAGGGACTGCATTAAACAAGAGGTACAGAAAATGTTAGATCTGGGAGTAATAGAGCCTTCTGAAAGACCCTGGGCAAGCCCAGTGGTGCTTGTCCCCAAACCTCATAGTAAAGTTGGTAAAAAGGAAATGAGGTTTTGTGTTGACTATAGAGGTCTCAATCAAGTAACCAAAACTGATGCTTACCCTATACCCAGGGCAGATGAGCTCATAGATACACTGGCTTCTGCCAAGTATCTAAGCGCTTTTGACTTAACTGCAGGGTATTCGCAGATTAAGTTGTCAGAAGATGCTAAACCTAAAACAGCATTTTCAACCATTGGAGGGCACTATCAGTTCACTGTTATGCCCTTTGGATTGAAAAATGCACCTGCCACTTTTCAGAGGTTGGTGAATACAGTCCTCCAAGGATTGGCAGCCTTTCGTGCAGCATATCTGGATGACATAGCTGTCTTTAGCTCCACCTGGGATGGTCACCTGGTCCACCTGTGGAACGTTTTGGAGGCCCTGCAAAAAGCAGGCCTCACTATCAAGGCTTCAAAGTGCGAGATAGGGCAGGGGAAAGTGGTTTATCTGGGCCACCTGGTAGGTGGCGGACAGATTGCACCACTGCAGGGGAAGATCCAAACCATTATGGAATGGGCTCCCCCTACAACTCAAACCCAGGTGAGAGCCTTCCTAGGCCTCACAGGGTACTATAGGCGGCTCATTAAGAACTATGCCTCCATTGCAGCCCTTCTTAATGACCTCACCAGCAAAAAGATGCCTAAAAAGGTATTGTGGACAGCTAGCTGTCAAAAGGCTTTTGATGTGCTCAAACAGGCCATGTGCTCTGCACCTGTCCTAAAAAGCCCTTGTTACTCCAAGAAATTCATAGCCCAGACTGATGCTTCTGAATTAGGAGTAGGGGCAGTTCTATCACAGCTTAACACTGAGGGCCAGGATCAACCTGTTGCTTTTATCAGCAGGAGGTTGACCCCTAGAGAAAACCATTGGTCTGCCATAGAGAGGGAGGCCTTTGCTGTGGTCTGGGCCTTGAAAAAGTTGAGACCATACCTGTTTGGTACTCACTTTATTGTTCAGAAAGACCACAAACCTCTATTATGGCTTAAACAAATGAAAGGTGAAAACCCTAAATTGTTGAGGTAGTCCCTCTCCCTACAGGGAATGGACTATACAGTGGAACATAGACCTGGGAGTACCCACTCCAATGCAGGTGGACCCTCCAGATATTTCCACTTAGACAATGAAGACTCGTCTGGGCAAGGTTAGCCTTATTGTCCCTCGTTTGGGGGGAGGCGATTTGTGTAGCAAAGTACCATCTTGCCTGGCATGTTACCCCCATTTTTATATGTATGTCAGTTTGTTTTTGCCTGTCTCACTGGGATCCTGCTAGCCAGGACCCCAGTGCTCATAGTTGTGGCCTGAATGTGTATACCTGTGTAGTGACTAACTGTGTCACTAGGGCTCTGCTAACCAGAACCTCAGTGCTTATGCTCTCTCTGCCTTTAAAACTGTCACTCTAGGCTAGTAACCCTTTTTTACCAATTCTAATTGGCACACTGGAGCACCCTTATAGTTCCCTAGTATATGGTACCTAGGTACCCAGGGTATTGGGGTTCCAGGAGATCCCTATGGGCTGCAGCATTTCTTTTGCCAACCATAGGGAGCCCAGAAAAATCTTACACAGGACTGCCACTGCAGCCTGAGTGATATAACGCACACGTTATTTCTTGGCCATTTTACACTGCACTTAAGTAACTTATAAGTCACCTATATGTCTAACCTTCACTTGGTGAAAGTTAGGGGCAAAGTGTGAGGGCACCCTTGCACTAGCAATGGTGCCCCCACATAGTTCAGGGCAATTTCCCCAGACTTTGTGAGTGCGGGGACACTGATACACGCGTGCACTACAAATAGGTAAATACCTATATGTAGCTTCACAATGGTAACTCCGAATATGGCCATGTAACATGTCTAACATCATGGAACTGTCCCTCCATGCCAAATCTGGTATTGAGGTTCCAATCAAATGCATCCCCGGGGCTCCACTATGAACCCCGGGTTCTGCCAAACAAGCTCTCTGGGGTTTTCTCTGCAGCTACAGCTGCTGCCAATCCACAGACAGGTTTCTGCCCTCCTTAGGGTCTGGGCAGCCCAGACCCAGGAAGGCAGAACAAAGAATTTCCTCTGAGAGAGGGTGTCACACCCTCTCCCTTTGGAAATAGGTGTTAAAGGCTGGTGAGGGGTAGCCTCTCCAAGCCTCTGGAATCGCTTTGAAGGGCACAGATGGAGCCCTCCTTGCATAAACCAGTCTACACTGGTTCAGGGAACCCCCAGTCCCTGCTCTGGCACAAAACTGGACAAACCATCACCACCCCAGGGGTGGTGCCCAGAGCTCTTCCAGCGTGTCCCAGACCTCTGCCATCTTGAATCCAGAGGTGTGAGGGCACTCTGGAGGCCTCTGAGTGGCCAGTGCCAGCAGGTGATGTCAGAGACCCCTCCTGATAGGTGCTTACCTGACTAGGTGGCCAATCCTTCTCTCAGGGCTATTTAGGGTCTCTCCAGTGGGCTTTTCCTCAGATAACGACTTGCAAGAATTCATCAGAGTCCCTCTGCATCTCCCTCTTCGACTTCTGCCAAGGATTGACCGCTGACTGCTCCAGGACGCCGGCAAAACTGCAACAAAGTAGCAAGAAGACTACCAACGACATTGTAGCGCCTAATCCTGTGGCTTTCTCGAATGTTTCCTGGTGGTGCATGCTTTGGGGGCTGCCTGCCTTCATCCTGCACTGGAAGCCACAAAGAAATCTCCTATGGGTCGACGGAATCTTCCCCCTGCTCCAGCAGGCACCAAACTTCACCATCACCGGTACTCTGGGACCCCTCTCATCCTGACGAGCGTGGCCCCTGGAACACAGATGGTGGACCCAAGTGACCCGGACTGTACAGTGGTCCAACTGTCCAAATTTGAAGGAGGTAAGTCCTTGCCTCCCCTCTCCAGACAGTAATCCTATGCACCGCGTGAACTGCAGCTGCTAGGGCTTCTGTGCACTTTTGCAAGGAATCCTTTGTGCACGGCCTAGCCCAGTTCCCCAGCACTCAGCCCTGCATTGCTCAACTCGCTGAGTTGACCTCTGGCTTCGTGGGACCCTCCTTTGTAGTGTTGAGATGACCGCCATGCTCAGTCTTCTTAAACCCATGTTCAAGGACTTCTGTGGGTGCTACCTTCTCTACGTTGCTGAGGGCCCCCTCTGTCTCCTCTTCCAAGTGGCGACGTCCTGGTCCTTCCTGGGCCCGGGTAGCACCCTTTTTCTTCAACCGCGACCTTTGCAGCTAGCAAGGCTTGTTTGCGGTCTTTCTCCAAGGAAACAACGCTGCATCCTCCAGCACTCCGTGGGACATCGTCTGCACAAAGGAGAAGTTCCTAGCGCCTTTCATTGTTGCAGAAACTACAGCTTCTTCCATCCAGAGGCAGCAATTTTGCACCTTCAGCCGGGGTTTAGTGGGCTCCTGCCCCCCCCCCCCCCCCCCCTTGGACACTTTCACGACTTTTGGACTTGGTCCCTTTCCTTTGCAGGTCCTCAGGTCCAGGAATCCGTCTTCAGTGCTTTGCAGTCTGTTGTGGTCTTTGCAGAATCCTCTATCAGGACTTTAGTGTGTTTCTGGGGAAGTAGTAGAACTTTACTCCTACTTTTCAGGGTCTTGGGGTGGAGTATCTTGGACACCCTTAGTGTTTTCTTACACTCCCAGTGACCCTCTACACACTACACTAGCCTAGGGGTCCATTTGTGGTTCACATTCCACTTTCTTAGTATATGGTTTGTGTTGTCCCTAGGCCTATTGCATCCTATTGTATTCTACAGTGTTTGCACTACTTTCTGACTCTTTTACTTACCTGATTTTGGTTTGTGTATATATTTTGTGCACTTTACTTACCTCCTAAGGGAGTATATCCTCTGAGATATTTTTGGCACATTATAAAATAAAGTACCTTCATTTTTAGTAACTCTGAGTATTGTGTTTCTTGTGATATGGGGCCAGATGTAGCAAGGTTTTGCAAGTCGCAAATGGCCCGAATCGCTATTTGCGACCTCGCAAAATCCGAAATGGGATGCAAAAATACCATTTCGAATAGCAAATAGCGATGCGACACAGCACCGAGTCGCAAACATTGCAACCTGATTTTGCGACCCGCAAACAGGAAGTCGCAAATTGCGAGTCACAAACCATATGCAAATTGCGACTAGTCGCAAAAAGCCCGTTTTGCACACCCAGATTACCACTGATGCAGAGCAGGTGGTAACCAGAACCAAAGTATAAAAGGAGACCCAGAAGGCATCTGGGTGAATCAAAATGGCTGAACTGTACGTGATAGCATGGAGGAGGAGAGTCCAGGCCGCCCAGGAGGAGGAGGCAGAGACAGGAGAGTATATACCGAACCAGGCAGACACTATTTCAACAAACTGAGGAGATATATGACAAATATAGACTGAGCAGTGCTGCAATCTTAGAAATAATTGAACTACTGAATCCTCAGCTTGAACGACAGACAATGCGCGGCAGCCCCATCCCTACTCATGTGCTATGCTCACTGCACCTCTTGGTCTCGGGTAGCTATCAGGGGTTGATTGCAGTGGCAGGTGGGGTATCCCAAAGTGCACTCTCACGATTCTTCAGATGTTTCCTAGATGCCATACTCACACTCATGTCCAGATATATATACTTACCCAGGAATGAGGCAGAAAGTAACAGCACCAAGTCGGACTTCTATAGAATTGCCAACTTCCCCCATGTAATAGGGTGTGTGGACGGGATACATATACCAATTTGCCCACCAGCAAATCTGGAATATGTGTTCCGCAATAGGAAATGTACCCACTCACTAAACATCCAGGTGGTATGTGACGCCCAGAATGTCATTACTGACATTGTAGCTAAATATCCAGGGAGTACACATGACTCAGACATATTCAGGAACAGTGGGATACACCAACGCCTAGAACGTGGGGAGTTTGGAGACGGATATCTATTAGGTATTGCTGACTACACCCTGAAGCGATACATACATGCCACTGTGTAACCCTGTGATGCCCTGCTAAATTTGCCTTTTTTGTCAAACAGGTGACAGTGCATATGCCCTGAGACCATGGATACTCATCCCGTACCTAACACCTGGCAATCAGAACGAGAGGCGATAAAACAGTGCACATTGGCGGACCAGAACTGTAGTGGAGAGGACCGTTGGCTTGTTAAAGGCAAGATTCAGATGCCTCCACAAAAGTGGAGGTGCACTCCAGTATTCCCCAGAAACAGCATGCAAGATAGTTGCCGCCTGTGCCATCCTACACAACATTGCCACCAGACGTGGGCTACATCTCACCCCTGAAGACACAGACATGGAGGATGGGGAGCAAGAGCTACCACACTGACAGCCTGGGGATAGAAGCATCGCAAATGAGGGCAGACAGAGACAGAACCACATTGCAACCCAATACTTTGGCAGGTACGTGGCAACCGTGACCACACTCACTAATGTCAGACACACATAGCCCAGTTGTGTAGTCAAACAAACAAAACCTTTTTATTTCTACTCTATGAAAAAATTAGAATTGTGCTGTATGTCACAGTCTTGAATTGTCAAAAGTCATATCAGACACATTAATTGCTTGTGCCTTATTAAGAGTACATATTGGTGGCTCACAGCCTCCTCCTACTGCGGCCACCATGGCTCAATCCTGGTGGGTCCCCTGACCCCTGCCGTGCACTGCTACTCCGCAGCACACGGGAATCAGTGGCAGACACACTGTTGATGGTTGAGCCCTCCTCGCTGTCCTGCGGGGTATCCCCTGTGCCCCTTGCAGCCTGCCTGGTCTCCATTATGTCTACCGCATGGCTGATGCGGCCAAATCCCCGTGCCACATCCCCTGCGAAATGACCTAGTTCAACCTGCAGGCTGACAGTGCGCCTTGACAGGCATGTGGTGTTAGTAGCAAGGCGCCCAATGGAAGCTGCTAGCCTGTCAAACCGGGCGGCAGTGTTGCGCTCCCTGCACCTTGCCTGTGCCCTATCTGCCACGAGTTCCCTGACCAAATGTTTGTTGGCCTGTGTCAGGTTCCCCAGATGTTGGTTCATGTGTTGGAACTGACTGTACACATTTACCATCCCACGGGTCTATTAAGATTCCTATTTATTGACCGCAACTGTCTGTTTTGCAGGCGCTGACCCTCAACCAGTGATGCCTCCAGTCCTGCAAACTCTACGTCTGCGACATCATCCCTGTGCACAGACTGCACTCTGCGCTGGCGTCTGCGCACTGCTCCTGCTGCTAGCACACACAGCATCTCTGTGGGGCTGGGCCGTGGTGCTACCCCTGCTGCCTCCATGTCTTCCATGGACTCTGGTGGCATTTCCATGGGTGGTGGCGTCCTGCTGGGCCCTGCTGTGTCACTGGCAGGCCCATGTTCCTCTCCCTGCATTTGTTCGCTGATGGGGGTGCCTTGTGGGAGACCTGTGGGACATAGGGGATATACTGTCAGTCTCGCACATCTGTTTTATGCCTCATAATAAACATTTGCCTATATTTGAACCACTGTACTACATTGCCCATAATGCATTATTCTAGAGGTTGCTAGACTGGATTTGGTTTCTTCTTGAACTCTCTTGATGAGATTATTGAGTTCTACGATGCGCTTGTCTATGCCAGGCACATAGGCCGCCACTGAGCTCGAGATCCCCACTTGCACATCCATCTTAGCTGACTGATAGGTGAGTGCGTTGGCCATTGTCTGGATGGTCTTGAGCATTGCTGGCCAAGCACTTTCTCCCACCCAGCTTGAGGATCCGCTACGGTTGTCGGGAGAGAGACTGCTGAGATTATGATGAGGGCCCAGAGTGCCAGGAGTGCAGGGTTCCTGATGTGCAGTTGGACACTCAATTCCCTTCTCAGATGTATATGAGGCGAGGAGCTCATTCCATTCTTCCTGTGTTAAGTCATTGAAGTCAACCCCTGTTTTAGGATCGGCTTCGGTCTGGCAGTTCCCCATCTTGTCCGGCTCAGTTCCGCATTTGGTTGCAGATAATATTGGCTGTGCTCCATTTTGCTCATTTTTTTGGTGCAATAAGAGCTTTCTCCTGGTTGGCTGGTTCTGCTCAAGTTCCAGCCGTCTTGGGCTGGTGTGTTGTCTGCCTGAGATTGGTCTCCTGGGGGATCCTGCCCCCTACTGGGGGAATAAATTAGACTGGGTGGCTTCGTCCCAGTCATTTTGCACTCCTAGCAAGGCAGTTCTTTTGTGTGCCCCGCTGGATGAGGCCCCTCCTTTTATCGCCACCCCTACTTCATTGCCCTCATCCATGATTTTTTTATCTTGAATTTGAAGGTTTTTTTAATTGGTCCCCCCTAGGGTGACTTTGCGGCTAACTTTGTACAGGCAAAAGCTGGTTGTGGTGCCAGTTGCTGTGTCTCTGGGTGTTGTCTCTGTTCCATCAAAACACCTTGGGAGCCAAGTGCTGCTGTATATTAGGATTGCCATTTGGAAGTGAAGATGAGGATTACGGCTCGGGTTCGAGTATCACGAGGGGTGTTAGTGGAACTGAGAGACCAAAGCTCGGGCGGTAGCTAGTAAATGGCGGCTTCTCCGTCCTTCAGAAACTGATTTTTTTAAATTTTAGGTTGATCGGTGATCCCTGCTGTACCTGCTCCAGGACCCATTTGAGCTCTAGTTGGTTGAATATCCACCAAGGCAGGATCACTGTGGAGTGCCTTCTTTTTTCTGCTAGGTTGCAACGGGGACTTCCTTGGCCGCCCTGACCTCACTTCCACCGACATCTGTTCTCTGCTGTGACATTTAGGATGTTGTCACAGATTTAATTTAATTAAGTAGAGATTTTGTTGGGCCCAGGCGTGTGGGGCTCACCAAGCACCCTGCAAGCTGCACTCTGCGCTACCCAATCCGCTTCCGTAGGGTGCTGGGGCACACACACACAGCAGCTTGCTAAAGCCACCACAGTCGTCAGGGCCAAGCCAGGCTACTTCTAGAGTGCCCATTTATTTTGCTAGTTCTGGAGTCCAGCTATTGGATGGTAGCTGCGGTGCTCCCAACAGTTGCGCCTTCCAGTTGCAGTGTTGCTGTGTTTGTTGAAATACAGGAGCATCAAGCTTCCGCTCAGTGGATCCGCTTTCATTAATTAAAAACACTTAGGGCCATATGTACAAACACTTTTTCCCATAGAGACAGAATGGGGAAAACCGTTTGCTACATCTGGCCCTTGGTTTGTTATTAAAAGTATGCACAGCAGTTACGGTCAGTGGCCGGGGAGGAGTGGGCCGGCATTTGAGTCTTATACCAGTCAGGGCCCGCTCAACTCCTGAGAGGTACCTCACAGTTTGAAAAATCAATCTCTGGTTTGCTGAGTTAAGACAGCGTAAAATGGCTGGCCTGCACATGCGCACCCCCAGCCGTAACCAAAGCGGGCGCAACCATTTTGTCATATGGAGAGGGAGGCGTTGCAGATACAGGTGTGAATCCTCTCAGTCCATGATCATAATTTGCGACTTTGTATAAATGCATATGCCCTCAGTCTGTACTTCAAAGTACACCAGCGCATTTTGACCTTCATAGTGGGCCTATTCTCCAAATGAAGGTCTTCCTCAGGGCTGTGTGCTTTGTTGCTGAGAAGGACTCTGTATGTGGAACATAAAAATGGAGTAGGAACATGAATGCCATATGTTAGAAGCGGTGTAAAGAGTCATGCCATTATGGCCCTAATTGTCTGGACAGGGGTTCATCTTTAATCAAGAAGCTGTAGAGCTCTCTTAGATAGATCTCATATTGGACACCTGTGCGGTGTTAAAAGTAAATTAAAAGTGAGATGCCATTGTCTTACTTACTGGGGGCTTGAGTCGTCCTTTTATTACTATAATTCTGTGTCGCATGAAAAGAGACAACGTTTCCAAAATGTAAGATAACGTCCTCTGTGAGCAAAAGAGTGCTAAAGAACCGGTAAAAAATAACCTATGTGGTGTTAGTTGTCTGTGTGCTAAGGTAAAAAGAGTATCCGCATACCTTCAAAATAAAGGTGCATTTGACTGTGAAAGGAGGCGGCAGTCCTATGCGATATGGGACTTGCCGTTACTCCTGACTGGGTCCTCACCATCCATTTTAGGTACAGGGCTCCGCTCCTGCCAGCCCCACGTGAACTGGAGTCCACAGGACGCCTCGTGACGTAAGTGCCGGACGTCACAAGGGGACAAGTAGTCCCTTCCATCAGATCACGCATTTACACAGTCGCCTCCACTGTTTTGCAGTTTATTTAAAAAAAAGTTATTTTAAACCTAAAGCTCCTTTAACAAACATAATTCAAAGTGAGTGGCATATACCCTTTAGGGAAAGTTGTCATCCGGATATTACATTAGATTTGATGAGCATCTTGACTCTATTTTAGGGGTCTCAGATTCAACTCGGTTGGGCTCATAAATATCCTGTCCCCAGCACAGAATGTCACACCACATATAAATTGAGAGGACAGTCATCCGAGACTACCAACAGTGGTTCCCAACCTTTTCGTTTCTGTGGACCCCCACTTTAACATTAATGGAACCCAGGGACCCCCACGGAATCATCAAGGGAATCCGGGGACCCCCGCCTGAGTCATTACTGGAAGCTGGGGACCTAATTTGTCAATATTTCTTAATATTTTTTTAATTTTCTAGGCTCTCTCGGACCCCCTGAGAAGGCTTTGCGGACCCCAAGGGGTCCCCGGACCACAGGTTGGGAACCACTGTATTACAATACACCTTGACAGTGCTGAGGTTTAATCTGTTTCTGGTACATCCTGAGGATGAAATGCACGGTATTAATTACCGACCTCATGGGTTAATTTCATGCTGGGGCTTATACTACCCTCCTCAAGGAAAAAAAATCTCACTCCGCTTCTCAGACACCTTATTCCGATACACCTAACAGTGCTGAAGTTTGTTTTTCCCGATGCATCCTAAGAGCTATAGTCCGTATATTGTGATGATTTCAAAGTCGTGTATGCAAGCCTTACACGTTTAAGCACGTTTAGGGGCATAGACCTCGTACGTATTTCTGGGCACCTTCACGCTGTTCCAATTAAAAGTTGGTGCGACATCCGCCAACTTTTTGGAGAAACAATACGGCAATGGCGGACATCTTCACCCTGTGTGTAACCAGAAACGTTCTTAAGTAAAACTAATAATGTCTGTTATATTATTCTGACCTTGTGGAGAAAAAGTGCACTTAAATAACATAACAAATTCTTTAAATGAACTATAAGAGATAGGGAGTTTCTTTGCACAGTAGATTACTATTCAATGTGTTTACGTCACTCCCAGACTGTGAATAATGTGCAGGTACATTCTTTACCACTTCAAAGGCAGCACAATATGCAAATGTTATTCAAGTGCACAAAGGTTACAGGGACGCTATAGCGGGGTTAGGATTTTACACACACAAAAGATTGGAAATTCAGCATTTATAGGTATCTGTAGTGGCAAGTATGAAGGATGCGAAGGAGGCAGATTTCATGTTAATATCTTTTATTCTTGCCACAAGAAATAAGGCCCACGAGCAGCCGGCCGGCCGCAACACCGCGCTTTCTTCGCGCCTCTGCCTTTCCGCCGCGCCGCCCCCTGACGTCACGACCGTCCTCGTTACAGATTGGTCGTGGCGTCATGAGGCGTCTAAACATAGAAGACAGACTAGCTCTGTCCCTCCGGCCTCGTGCGTTAACTCACGTACGACAGTATCTTAAACTACTGTAACTCTTGCCCCAAGGTAAAAATAAGTCACGACCTCGCCATGCACTGCTAATTACCCTACATTTTACATCAGTCATGACATCTCCTATGACATAATTGATAATGTCACTGCAACATTTGCAGTGAAATTATTGATGAAAAAACTGCATAGCGGGGGCACGGTCGCAGTTTTGTTATTCGGCTGGGCCCGAGGAGAAAACAAAACATAAATAAAAACCACATAAGGGGTCAGGATAGAGGTATCCTGACCCCTTAGGACACATGGAGTGGTCTCTGAGGGACCCCCTCATGGGCAAAAGGTGCCCCAAATTTGTTTTTGCCCAATCCCAAGTGTAGGAGGCTGGCTCTCTATGTAGTGTGCAAAACTAGGCACACTGCAGAGAGTCCAGGCAATCACATATTGGTTTACAAGGATACAAACTAGACCACCTAATGCTCTCATTTTTAGGGTAGCTTGGTCGAGCAGTTATGCCAATCCTGGGGAAGTCAAAGCATTTGTTGTAACCACACCATCAATCGTGCAACTCACACTCTCAAAGGAATAACTCAAGACCAAAAAAAGATTTCAGATTTTTATATACATTCTAAGTCCAAGATCATAAGATTTGAAGTTTAATTGTGAATTCTGGGGGACACCTTGGAGTGTCAAGGTCGCAAGGGGTGGGGGACTCTTAGGGCACAGTTGGTTCTTTGGTGCAGGGCACAGGCTGGCCCGGGTGCAGAGCGAATCGGTGGGTCAGGAGCTATGCACAAGGAAGCCCTCAGGAGCAGGAGGTAAGTTGGTTCAAGGGTCGTTTACAGGACAACGGGGGCACTCTGGCGGGAGGTCTGGGTTGCTCCTGAAGTCTCTTGACTGGGGCTTCCTCCTGGTCCTTTTGCAGCCCCGGCTATTGGCACAAATTGGCCACTGGAGGGCGCAGTGCCTCCAAACGTGGCACACTGGTAGGGTTTGTCCTCTTTGGGAGTGTAGTTTGGTCCATCTGTGGCATGCGGTTTGGGAGTTAGCAGCTGGTCAGTGAAGTGACCCTCACTGGCTTGCTGGTTCCTTGAAGTTTTAGAGTGGTACCTCCGGGGGGGGGGCCGAGACACCTGCAAGATGGCCACAGTCCGTTGAAGCTCCGCGTCGTCAGAGACGTTTTCACTTCGTTTGTCAGCATTTGGGCACTGTGGACAGTAATTATTAGAGGCATAGAGATGGGACTATGAGGGCAACAGGTATTTTACAGCTGGAGTAATTTTGGAGCGTGTTTTGTCGTGTTTTTTGGCTCATATGGCCCCTCTTCAGCTTTTGGTGGCCGCCATTTTGGATTTAAAGAAACAACTGCATACTTTACTGTTGTAGGATGCAGGCATTCTCTGAAGCTCATTTTTAAAAAAAAATGTGTTACTCTTATCCCGTCAATATATTTTCTAATTGTTGGTGCATGAATATTATATTATTTTTATAATTGGGATATGGTCAGCATCTACAGCCTCAGGAGCTATATTTTTCATTAATAATTTTGCCGGTTAGAAGATTTTCTGCATTGTGCGTTTAATTAAGATCATTTTTATATTATCTACCAGCTTTGAGTTTATTCTCTTAAATACTTATTGTATATGGAGCCTCCCTCCTCTTCTTCTCCAACGGCTGCAACGGCCTCTGGAGCTATGTCCTTGTCACGGAAGGATTATAATAATACCTCTAAACGACAAAAGAAAGATCCTTCTGCTCCGAAAAAATTACCTTGCCTCTGACCCTAGAAGATCTCATGGATGAAATAAAACACTTGAAGCCCTTTGTGATGGAAATTAATGCTATCCTTCAAAGCATTGAAGAAAAGTGGTCAAATCTGAAATCCAGGGTCTCGGAGGCTGAGCAAAGGATAAGCAATATGCAGGATGAGGTTACTAAGACTGATGCCATGTCTAAAGAAATTTCGCTTCTGAAGCAGCAAACTGAGGACTTGGAAAATCGTAACCGGTGTAACAATCTTAGAACTTATGGCATTCCCGAGGAGGCAAAGGCAATGACATAATCTCTTTTCTGAAAATTCATATTCCAAAAATAGCTGGGCCCAAGGATGATACTGCCCTTAATATACAACGTGCACATCGTGTGGGGCCCAAATCGTCCGGTGCCTCTTCACCTGTTCGACCGAGAGGCATAATAGTTCTTTTTTTGGAGTATACTGAGTTACTCATGGTTTTAGCAGCAGCTAAGCAAATGAAACAGATGCTGTGGTCAGGACATAAGATTTTCTTCTTACAGGATGTGGCATATGCTACGGCTGCTCGTCGCAAAGAATTTCTTTCACTGCGTCCAGGGTTGAGAACTCTAAATGCTCAATATCGAGTGGTGCATCCTTGCTTCTTTAAAGTGACTTATAAAGATCGTACTTTTTCATTTGCCTCTCCTGCTGATCTGAAAAAGTTTACATGCCAATGCAAGAGTGAAGAAATTGATTGTGGCAAATCTTGATTATTCATTGTTGGTTCTTATGAATGTCTCTGCTAATATATTGTCCTACATTACTGATCACTTTTATTTTTATTTATTTTTACAGATACCACACGCTTCATTTGTTTCCCTAACTCCGATATGTGTCCCTTTCCTGTTTCATGTTCATGTTCCAGACCCACTGTCTTCATTTGTTCTCAGTTGTCGGTAAGTGTTTTGTGTAAGTCAATATTGTTAATATTCATGCCATTTTCTATATTTTTCCTGATAATAGTGTCTTCGTGACCTTCTGTTTCTTCTCCTTTGAAGTTCAGGTTGTGGACCATCTTAGCTTTTTTCGTGCTTCCCCACTCTCCCATTTTATTGTCACTGTATTGTTTTTAACCTGGTCTTACTATGGCTCAAGCCATTTACTCTATTTTTATCACCTTTTGCTCTTCTTTTCTTTTTTCTTTTCTCTTTTCTTCCTTCCTTTTTTCTTACTCAACTGAGATTTGGTTGCTCATACTACATAGCTTTTGTTACTATAGGATCCAGTGGTTTTTAATTTATTGTCATATAAAACTTATATTATATTGAAAATGTTGTTACAGGAATATCTTTTTATTGTTCCGCAAAATGGTTAAAGTCATGCATGTTGTTTTTTGGAATGTGAAAGGTTTACGCAATCCCATTAACAAGCAGAGAGTCCTTTCACATCTTTCCAAGCTAAATTGCAAGGTTGCCATGTTACAAGAAATTCACACCTCTGATAAGGAAATTAATTATTTGAGGCGGCAGTGGGTGGGTCATGTTTTTTGTTCTCCTGCACTTCACAATAAAAATGAGGTTCTTATTTTATTTCATAAATCACTCTCCATACAGATAGAGAGGGAGGAGAGGGCTGACGAAGGGAGGTGGCTTCTTCTTCAACTTACTATCAATAATGTCCCATACACCTTACTCAACATTTATGGCCCTACAGGTATTGATCTAAAATTTTGGGAAACATTTTCACAGGTTTTACGTTCTTGTCCGAATGACAATCTTATATTGGGTGGAGATTGTAATCAGGTTATGGATCCCTTTACAGACAGGCAATCCCTTTCCAGATATATCCCTAATAAAATGCAAAAAACATTCAAGAATGCCATTCACTCCAGAGGCTTGACGGAAGCTTGGAGAATATAAAAATCCAGATAGTTTAGAATTTACCATCCATTCTTCCATGCATAACTCCAAAACTGGAATTGATTATATTTTTTTGACTCCTCACTTTCTTACAGGTATAGTGCATACTAAAATAGGCTCTGTATTAATATCGGATCATACACCTATGTTTATAGATATTGACATAAAAACTGAAGGTCAAGGAGATGGCGCTTTAATAACTATTTGTTGAAGGATCAGGTTTTTGTAGATAAATTTGAAGTATTTCTCAAGGAATATTTCGAACTTAATCTCACGCCTTCTTTGCAATTCTATGTTATCTGGGACGCTTTCAAAGCATTGGCTAGTGGCTTCATTATTGACTATGTGGCCACAAAGAAGAAAAAGCTTCTCACAGAGTCGGCTCTTCATTTATCATCTATTAAAACTCTGGAACATAAATACTTTACCTCAAATGATAATGATACTCTTAAACTCCTTATTCAATCCAAACAGGATTTTAATAAGAAGTCCACTGAACAGGCCTCACGCACGCTTTTAAAAAATGCATTCTCTTTACTATCAATTTATTCAGAATGATAGGGCTCAAGGTACGTTTTCTTAAGCAATGCTTTGCCTCATCCCTAAAAAAGATAAAGACCTTTCTCTGTGTGCCAATTATCAACCAATTTCTCTCATTAGTTTAGACTGTAAGATTTTTGCTAATATATTAGCACTTCGGGTCAATCAGATTATACGGGATTTAATTGGCATTGAACAAACTGGCTTTGTTAAAGGTAGATATATTACTGAACATTCCAGAGCCTTATTAAATATTTTACATCTTGCTTCTACAAGTACTATTCCAATGGCAGCCATTACCCTGGATGCAGAAAAAGCTTTTGATTGTATTATTTGGCTTTTTATGATGCGAGCCCTAAAATGGCACGTTTTGGTCCGGTAATTTTAAAATACATTAATATATTATATTCTTCCTCATCGACTTCTATCTTTTTAAATGGAGTTCAATCTTCTTATTTTTCCCTTTATTGAGGTACTAGGCAGGGCTGTCCATTATCCCCTTTACTATTTATTTTATCTTTGGAACCTTTCTTATATTCCCTGAAGCAATCTAATTTGTTTACAGGGTTTGTGCATAAAGATCTGCAAATCAAATTTACTGCCTATGCTGATGATGATATCTTGTATGTTTCTAATCCACAGAAATCGTTACCTGTATTTATTTATTATTGAACTCATACTCTAGGCTCTCAGGCTACAAATTAAACTTAAATAAATCTGAAGTTCTTCCTTTGAATAAATTCTGTTTCAAACATATGTTTGCGGAAACTGACTTTAAATGGACCCCCACACATATAAAATGTCTTGGGATTAGGTACACCCCTTCAGTTCCGGCTACTATTCAGCTTAATTTGGCTGATCTTGTTAAAAAAATTTGTAGTATGTCAGACAAATGGTCTCCCCTGTATCTATCCTGGGGACGTAGGTCGGAATCCATTAAAATGATGATGCTCCCAGTGATTAATTTTTATCTGTCTATGTTACCGGTCCAAATACCTTTGAAATTGGGTAATAGCATATTGATAAAAATTTTATGGAATGGACGCAAAGCACACATAGCTCTATCCTCACTGTGCAAACCTAAGGATATAAGTGGAGTTAATTTTCAGAATCGTCGCCAATATAATTCCTCATTTATATTGAAACAAGTTTTACCTTATATCTACTCTCCTCAAGAAATTCCCTCATCGATTTGGAATAAATTGGAGGAGGCTATTATTTTTTTTTCTTTTCCATTTCAATCAATATCGTATTTTTCGTACTCTCCCAGAGGGTTCTCATCTCCTTGTCTTAAGCACTCCATCTCAAGTGTTTACCCATTCTTTACTAAACCACTATCATCCTTACATATATTCCTGGATTCCTCTTTTTGGCATAATTGAAATATCAAGTTATCTAATCATACTCTCTTCTGGAGAGAATGGATAATTAAAGGAACAAACAATTGTTTGTGCATATACTACCTCTCTTTTTCTGAAATCCAAATTAAATGTAATTTATCAGCCACCCACATGCCAAAATATCAAAGCTTAATAACCCTTCTGGCACAACAACTAAATATCTTTTTGCTAGATCCAACCCCCACTCAAACCTTAGTTCCTATGCAGTTTTCTCTCTGCACCACTATTAAAGCCTCTCACATATATAAATACCTACACTATCACTTCCCAAGCTGTGTTAAAAATAAAATAGAGTTTACTTGGGAATCAGATCTCAATTGCTCCCTCTCTGTTCAAACATGGCATTGCATTTGGTCCAAAATCCATCATACAGCCTGTTATGCCAGCACTACACAAACCACTTATTACTTCTATCTTAGACTTTTTTAAACTCCCCTCTCTCTCTCTAAGTATAACCCAAGCATTCCGGATTTTTGTTGGACCTGTTCTGATGCACCAGACACCTACCTACACTCTTTCTCTCAATGCACAGCTATTGCTTCTTTTTGGCGAAATATTTGTAATAAAATTGCACAGATATGCAATGTTAATTTTCCTTTTGACATTATCAACACCTTTTTAGGAAGTTCCTCTCCCATTTGGATTGGCGCCCTGTAAAGTGGGCCGTTTTGTGGATTTGCTCATTGCTTTAGCATTACAAGTTATCACGTCAAACTGGAAGGATGCTACTAAGATCACTTCTAATGGATGGTGGAACTTACTTTGTCATCATCATAGATTAGACAGAGCATCTGCCATTTCTATGAAACAACTTCTTCAAAAAGACTCATTTTGGTCACCTCTTAAGACTTATTTATGTCTCCCACCATCTCAATTTCATAATAACACTTCTGTCTTCCAGCCACCATGAAATTATGTTAATAGTACATGTTTAAGAGACTATTTAATGATTGTTTTTATTGTTTGATGTTATATGATAATCACTGGTTCTGGACATGTATTTTCATTTTTCGTCTATTCATCTCTCTTTTTCTTCTTTTTATATCTTTTTCCTTCTCATTTCTCTTTGCTGCATCTATCATATATCTTCTCTTTTCTTTTTCTGAAACAGAAAACATAAATTGCGAATCTAGAAGTGGTTAATTTTGTGCTCATTTTTCAGTATTTATAGCTAGTAATAATATATTTATGCATTATCCTTAACTCTGTATATATTAAATTTTCCTGTATTGCTTTTTGGAATAATTTTGATAATTTTTCTGAAAGATTTTGTTCCTTTTTGCTCATACTTTCATATAATAAAGCATTCGTAAATTTTTAAAAAAAGAGTGGTACCTCCAATCTGGAGGGAGTTCTCCGGCAAGTGGCAAAGCCTGGAGGTCCTCTGGGGTTTTTGTAGAGTTGTCCAGTTCTCCAGCAGCTCCTCAACTGTGATTGTCGGGTCCTGGGAGCAGCAGGCAGGGTGTGGTGCCGTTTTTTAGTGCAGCAGGTCCACAGAGGCTTGCCTGGTTTGTAGTGGGTACCAAAGGAACTTACACCTTATACCAGGTCAAGTTATCCCTTATTAGTGAAATGTAATCAGTGTCTAGAAGCCAGGCTGTCTAGGGGTAGCTGTAGCTGAGCATCCAAGGCTTATCTAGGAGACATGCAAAGCTCGTGCAATACCACTGAGGTCACACAGTACTTACACACATGAAAGAAAATACTAAGGCCCTCATTACAACATTGGCGGTAAAAGCCGCTTACCGCCGTGCAGAAGACCGCCAACACACGGCAAAGACACCCCAGGTTCTCTGAGGAGGAGCTCAGGGTCATGGTGGAGGAAATCTACCGGGTAGAGCCACAGCTATTCGGATCACAGGTGCAGCACACCTCTATAGCTAGGAAGATGGAGCTATGGCGAAGAATAGTGGACAGGGTCAACGCAGTGAGACAGCACCCAAGAAATAGGGATGCCATCAGGAAGAGGTTGAACGACCTACGGGGGAAGGTGCATTCCGTGGTCTCAAGACACCACCTTGCGGTTCAGCGGACTGGCGGCGTACCCCCACCTCCTCCCCCACAACTAACAACATGGGAGGAGCAGGTCTTGGCGATTCTGCATCCTGAGGGCCTCGCAGGAGTAGATGGAGGAATGGACTCTTGTAAGTCAAATCTTAACTATTACATCCCCACCCTACCTGCATGCTATCACATACCCCCACCCTCACCCCATCACCCCAACTCCTCACAAATGTCCCACTATCACAAACCCACCCATCCCAACACCAAGCCCTGCATACAACTACAAAGCATGGACACCCATCACCAATGCATAACACTGCACATACCCACACACACCCCTAAAAAATTATCACACAAGGTCCTACACAAGAATGCAAGCACTGGGGTACACGGTCACCCACCCATTGCACACCATGCCACACACAGATGTAATAAACATCCTTTTTTACCCCTGCAGGACCCCTACCCAACGTCACCGGACAGGAGGGTCCACACATGTCCACACCACCAACAGAAGAGGCCCAGCAGCTCTGTCCAACTGGATCTAGATGATCAGCCCGGCACATCGGGGACCTCTGGACAGTCGGTTCCCCTGACACAGTCACAGGCCACCACAGAGCTTCCCCCCTCTGGAAACACCAGCACAGCACCCACCCAGCGGGCCCATACCTCTGTCCCCAGGACACATCAGTCAGCAGTGTGTCCACCACTACAGGGAACCATGGCTAACCCACCACCCCAACAACAGCAGGGACCTGGGGGCAGTGGCAGTGGGCACACGGTCCAGGGGACGGAGGCCCAGGAACACAGGGGAACTGGGAGGGCTGCTGTGTGACAGGGAGAGGACAGGCCAAGGGAACTCACTCTACACGAGGCCCTCTCCAACATCATGGGAGCCTACCACCATTCCCAGGAGACAATGGCAACGGTACTGGCCAAATTTCAGGAGACCCAGCGCCTGTGGGAGGAACAGTATTTGGGCTTCAGGGAGGAACTCAGATCCATCAATTCCACCCTGGGCACCGTCGTAGGGGTGCTGAAGGAAGTCCTCAACACAAGGAGGGACACTGTGGCACAACAAGGGGCCCCGGACACTAGCTTGGACGATGAACTGCCCACCACCTCCACCGGCGCTAGTGGACAGGAGGCTCCGCCACAAGGACCACCACACCAGCACCCCACCCCCTGCAGAGGGTGAACCACCCCGCAAACGGTCCCTGAGATCCAGGACAAAGACAGAGAACGATGCCAAGACCCCCACCAAGAAATGAGACCACCCTGAATGTCATCCATCTGTCCCACTTTGTCACCCTGTCCATCCTCAAACTGCCCCAGCTCCACTTCCTATGCCCATTTGGGCAATACACCTATGAGACTAATAGACTGGACTCTGCCATGGACATTCCTCCACCATCACCCCTCACCATTTTACAACCCCCTCCAATATTAAGCACTTAAATAAACACCCTTGAAGCACAAAACAATCTGGAGTCAGTCTGTGATTTCCAAATAGTGTATTAGCAATTACAGTGTCAAAATGCTCTTTCAAATCTAATGTCAACATACCTATGTCACACAGATCTAGTCCATGAGGAAACAAAGCAGATGTCACACAGTGGGACCCACATCTGTGAAATTGTAAGGGAAAGTGACAACTCAGTGACCATACACTGGGTGAAAACGACAGACAGTTGAGAGGTAGTAGTGTTAAAGTACATGTAGTAAGCAGGTTTGTATTCTTACCTGTGTCTCACTGTAAATATTGCTGGATCACCGAGTTCCTGTTGTCGATGTCCTCTTCTTCTGCTTCCTCGTCTTCACTGTCCACAGGCTCCACAGCTGCAACAACACCACCATCTGGACCATCCTCCTGCAGAAAAGGCACCTGTCGTCGCAAAGCTAAGTTGTGAAGCATACAGCAGGCCACGATGATCTGGCACACCTTCTTGTGATAGGGATAGGGATCACCTGTCATATGAAGGCACCTGAACCTGGCCTTCAGGAGGCCGAAGATCCGCTCTATAATCCGCCGAGTTCGCCCATGGGCCTCATTGTAGCGTTCCTTTGCCCTTGTCCTGGGATTCCTCACTGGGGTCAGAAGCCATGACAGGTTGGGGTAACCAGAGTCACCTGCAAATGGCGAGGGACAACTGTTAGACACACACTAACCTGTAGGGATATCCCCAGACCCAGACAACCATTCCCACTGACTTACTTCCAGGTGCTCACCTAATAGCCACACACAGTGCCTCTGGAGTTGACCCATGACATAAGGGATGCTGCTATTCCGCAGGATTTAAGTGTCATGCACTGAGCCAGGGAATTTGGCATTCACATGGGAGATGTACTGGTCTGCCAAACACACCATCTGCACATTCATGGAATGATAACTCTTCCGGTTTCTGTACACCTGTTCACTCCTGCGGGGGGGTACCAAAGCCACATGTGTCCCATCAATGGCACCTATGATGTTGGGGATATGGCATAGAAGTCACCTTTCACTGTAGGCAAATCCTCCACCTGAGGGAAAATGATGTAGGTCTGCATGTGTTTCAGCAGGGCAGACAACACTCTGGACAAAACGTTGGAAAACGTAGGCTGGGACATCCCTGATGCTATGGCCACTGTTGTTTGAAATGACCCACTTGCAAGGAAATGGAGTACTGATAAAAACTGCACTTGAGGGGGTATTCCTGTGGGATGGCGGATAGCTGACATCAGGTCTGGCTCCAGCTGGGCACACAGTGCGAGGATTTTGGCACGATCAAGCCTGTAGGTGATAATCACATATCTTTCCTCCATTGTCGACAGGACCAGCAGCGGTCTGTACACCGGAGGATGCCGCCATCTCCTCACATGTCCCAGCGGACGGTGCCTATGAAGGACAACAGCGAGCACAGACTCAAACAACTCAGAGGTACGTACCCACAGCTTACACAGAACACGAATCATAACCCGAAATGTGGCCTGTATGAGTGTTGAGGCAAGGCCTAGGTAAGTGTGACGCAGTTAGAAATTAAGCCATGTGGGCCCCTGAAATGGCGGCTGCCTGACCTGTAAAGTGGGACAATGGGATGTGAGGTAACTGTGCTGGTGTTGTACACCGTCGCGGTAGGCAGTCGAAGACCGCGGCACAATTCTGCATTGGTTAACATTGGACCCTATGGGTCCCAGGGGCCAATGAGGATGTATGCCGGCGGTGACGGTACGCACCGCCGCAGATGTGACCGCCATTTTCTATCTGTTCAATCACTCGATAACTGATCTTCGACAGGAGAGGACCTACACTGCAAGTGCTGCTGTGACCTCAGTCTGGAAGAGACAATGGCTCGTGCGTCTGGGGAAAGGGCCCCTGCCTTCACATCGGAGGAGTTGGAGAAACTCATGGATGGGGTCCTCCCCCAGTACACGCTACTCTATAGTCCTCCAGACAAACAGGTAAGTACACTGGGAGCATGCTGTATCGGCTATGCCTGTGTGGAGTGGGGTGGATGTACAATTCATGTAGGTCAGCGCCCACCAGAAGAAGGATATTTGGCGTGCCATCGCCAAGGACGTCCGGACCCTGGGGGTCTACCACAGACGGAGCACCCACTGCCGTAAGAGATGGGAGGACATTCGCTGCTGGAGCAAGAAGACGGCAGAGGCCCAGCTGGGGATGGCCTCCCAACGTGGGAGGGGTGCCCGTCGCACCAAGACCCCCCTGATGTTCAGGATCCTGGCGGTGGCGTACCCGGAGTTGGATGGGCGCTTAAGGGCCTCACAGCAACCACAAGGGGGTGAGTACACTTTCATTCTGCTGATTTTGCACGCAGTGGAGGTATCTGGGTGGGGGAGGTGGGCTGTGGGTTTCCCTAGGCCAGGGCGAGTGTGCTAGTTAGGTCCCCTTCTTCTGGCAGACCCTGTGGCACCCCACACCACCTGTGTACAGTGCCAAGTACACCTAGTCAGGCTCCTTTGTCATCCATGTGTGCAGATGTCGGCCATAGCCTTGTAGGCCATGTCCCAGGGATTGAACAGTGGACTCCAAGTGTGCGGCGTATTGCAGGGGGCTTCTGTGTCTGTTGTGTCCGCCAACGTAAGTGGTAATGCATGCACTCAACATGTCTTTCTTCTGTCGCCCCCCTTTTTGTGGTCTCCCTGTTCTTGTGTGCATTAGCATCATCAGGCGGAGGAGCAGTGGCACCAGAGCAGGAGGGAGCTGCATCCCACATGGCCCTGGAGGGCGAGACAACGGACTCAGAGTTCACAAGTGGGACGGAGGACGAGGGGAGCTCCGCGGCGGGGACAGGAGCTGAGACCAGTGATACTGACTCGTCCTCTGATGGGAGCTCCCTTGTGGTGGCGGCAACATCTGTGCCCCCCGCATCTACAGGTACAGCCGCCACCCCCCCTACCAGCACCGCCCTCCCAGCAGCCCCTCAGCCTTTGCCCCGTGCCTGCTCACCCAGGAGGGTGGGCCTCACCTTCGCCCCAGGCACCTCAGGCCCTGCCCCAGTCACCCCTGCTGCCCTCAGTGTGGAGGCCATTGACCTCCTAAGGTCCCTCACTGTTGGGCAGTCTACCATTTTGAATGCCATCCAGGGTGCAGAGAGGCAGTTGCAACAAACAAATGCATTCCTGGAGGGCATTCATTCTGGTCAGGGGGCCCTTCAGCGAGCTTTTCAGACTCTGGCCTCAGCACTGATGGCAGCCATTGTCCCTGTGTCTAGCCTCCCCCCTCCAACTTCCTCCACCCAGACCCAATTCCCTCTACCTCAGCCTATCTCAAGCACACCTTCAGACCAGCATGCACACACCTCAACACACAAGGGAAGCTCTGGCAAACATAAGCACCACCATCCCATAGGCATTCACGCAAGCATCACACACATGCAGACACACCAACATCCACTGCCTCCATTGTGTCCCCCTCCTCCTCGTCTCCCTCCTCCCTCCCAGTCTCGTATCCACTCACACCTGCATGCACTACATCTACAGCCACTACGTCCATCACCAGCACACACAACACCACACCCCGCTCACATACAGTCACCACCCCCACTGCCATTCACACGTCCCCTGTGTCCTCTCCCAGTGTGTCTGTGACGCCACCTCCTAAGATACACAAACGCAGGCACACACCCACCCAACAGCCAGCCACCTCACGACAGCCTCCAGTGCATGCACCTTCACCCAAAGTCACCAAACGAACACCTCCTACAACCACATCCCCTTCCTCCACTTCTAAACCCCCTCCAGCTACCCGTCCCAGTGTTCCCAAGAAACCTTTCCTGTCCAACCATGACCTCTTTCCCTCACCTCCCCCACCCAGTCAGTCTCCTAGGGCCCGACTCTGCAGGTCCCAACCTAGCATCTCAGCCACAACATCTCCGGGACCAGTGGTGCCTGTAGTCACCGGAACCTGGAGTGCACCGGCCACCAGGGCAGCCAGTGTGGCACGGAGCCACAATACGGACAGCCCCCCTCCTGTCAAACATCAAAAGTTGGCCAGTGCCCGGCGGGAGAGGGGGAAGACTCCAGCCACCAATGCCGCTCCCACGGGTACAGGTGGGAGTGTGGAGTCATCTGCGACACCTTCCAAGGTGGGGAAGGGCCACAAGAAAGTCTGCAAGCCTGGGAAGAGCAGCATGGCGGAGAAGACCAGCTGCCCAGGAGGCCACCGCCATCATCCCCGCTGCCCAGGAGGCCACCGCCATCATCCCCGCTGCCCAGGAGGCCACCACCAGCACCAGCCCTGCTGCCCAGGAGTCCACCGCCAGCACCAGCCCAGCTGCCCAGGAGGCCACCGCCAGCACCAGCCCTCCTGCCCAGGAGGCCACCGCCAGCACCAGCCCTCCTGCCCAGGAGGCCACCGCCAGCATCATCCCCGCTGCGCAGGAGGCCACTGCCATCATCCCCTCTGCCCAGGTGGCCACCGCCATCATCCCTGCTGCCCAGGAGGCCACCGCCAGCACCAGCCCTGCTGCCCAGGAGGCCAGCACCAGCCCTGCTGGGACAGACAGGACCGCCAGCACCAGCCCCGCTGGGCCATGAAGGACTGCCATCAACTGAGTCACTGCCAAGGACACCGCCGCAACAAGCACCGCTGGCCCATGAGCGCCAAGGGCACTGATGCTACTGAGTCCGTCACAAGCAGGATGAAGCACTCTGGGCACAAGGCCCTCTCCAGAACCAGTGGAGAAAGACATCCACTACCTCTGTCCTTGGCAGGATGAAGCACTCTGGGCACAAAGCCCCCTCCAGACCCAGTGGAGAAAGGCATCCACTACCTCTGTCCTTGGCAGGATGAAGCACTCTGGGCACAAAGCCCCCTCCAGAACCAGTGGAGAAAGGCATCCACCTGAGAGACTGTGGCTTTGCACTCCCCAGGATTGAACAGTGGGCATGTGGCCCCCTCGTGGATTTGGCATCATGCACTCAACCGGCTGAGGTGCCCCCCCTTTCCCTTACCCCCTGAGGTGCCTGTTTTATTGCTATCTGATGCCCCTGCAGTGTTCTCTCCATCATGTTCGGGGATTGAGTGTGGGACTCGCCCATGCCGTGTGGGCCCAGTGTTCCACGGACTTCAATGGAGCACTACCTGGACTACTATTCTTGGTGTATATATTTGTTAATGGTGTATATATATTTTTGCGTCCTGGATTTTAATAGATTACATTGGTTACACTCATTTGCTTTTGTCTTTGCATTCTTCTGGGGGGTCTGGGGGGTGTAACTGTAATGTATCATGCTGTATTAGTGTGTGTGTGTTGTAGTGGGTGAGGGTGGGGGTGTTGTGTGTGTGTGTGTGTGTCCCTGTTTTTTCCCTCCCCCCTCCCCTGTGTCATAGGTACAGTACTCACCGTTGTCTTCGCCTCCGGCGTTCGTGCTCCTTGTAGAGGAGCAAGAAGATGAGGGCTGGCAGGATCTGGTGCTCGGGTTCCATGGAGTCCGGATTCCTCGTGGGGTGTGTATAGGTGACCGTTTTCCCTTCGGAGTCCTGTTTCCGCCGTGTTTTTGTCCGCGGTGAATCTGCCCCGGAAAAGGTGGCAGATTGGTAGGTTGTGATACTGTGGGCGGTACATTGTCCTCCGCCTGTCTGTTGCCGGTGACCACCAAGCTGTTTGTTTGTACCACTGTGGCGGTCGGAGTGTTAAAGTGGCTGTCTTTGTTGGCCATGGTCGTAATTGCAATTTTTGTACCGCCGGCCTGTTGGCGGTCTTACCACCGCTTTAACACCGACCGCCAGGGTTGTAATGACCACCTCAGTGTTTTACAAAAATAAAGGTACTTTAGTTTTAGTGACACTATGCCAAAAATACCTTAGATACTATACTCCCTTAGGAGGTAAGTAATATACACAGTATATACACACTAGAATGCAGAAATAGTTGTGAAAACAGAAAACAGTGCAAATAGTGAAAATCACAATAGGTTGCAAAGGGCCTAGGGGGAACACAAACCATACACTAAAATAGTGGAATGCGAAAGTCAGTTTCCCACCTAGGCAAGTGTAGAGTGTAGAGGGTCGCTGGGAGTACTAGAAAACAACAAAGGTAAGTACTAGAACCCACCCCGGTGCCCAGGAAAGCAGGAGTAAAACATAAGAACTTTACCAGAACACACAGAAACATGAGAAAGAAGATTATGCAAGAACCAGAAGAGACAGCAAGACCCAAACAGTGGATTCCTGGACCTGAGGACCTGTGGAAGAAGGGGACCAAGTCCAGGAAGCACAGAAGAGTCCAGGGAGAACAGGAGCCCCTGCTACCCCGGATGAAGGTGCAAAAGAAGAACCAATGGTGAAGAACAACAGTCAGTACTGCACCCAAGAAGATGGATACGGAGTCCTGGTTGGTGCAGATGATGTCCCACGCCAGATGGATGATTGCAGTCTGGTTTGCGTCACTGGATTCCGCCAACAAGCCTTAGCACACGCAAAGCACGCGGTTAGCAGAAAATGTCACTACCCGGCACCAGGGTGGACCTGGTGGCCTCTACCCAGGAGGGGGAGACAAAAGGGTCTCTCAGCAACTCAGAGAGGCCTCAGAAGACCAGGCAGTGCGCACAGGAGTCCCACAGCACGGGGACAAAGAAGGTGCAGATGGAGGCCCATGCAGCACAACACAAAGGAATTCCCACACCGCCAGAGAACCACTCAGGAAGCTGTGCATCACAGGAAGGAGTGCTGGAGGCCTGAGCTTTGCTGTGCACGAAGAACTTCTTGGAAGGTCGCACACAAACCTTGACAACTGCAAATCACGCTGTGCACGAGAGTACTGTCTTGCGTTGGGAGGCAAGCTCTTACCTACAGCAAAGTTGGACAGCTGCACCTTGGGACAGTTGGGGTCACTTCAGTCCACCACCCGTGTTGCTGAATCCACACTCGTTGTCAGGAGAGGGGACCCACGCCACAGGTCGTCGCTGCAGAGGGGTGCCTGATGAAGCAGGGAAGTGAATCTTTCGCTTCTTCTGGTGCAGGCTGAAGACAGGCAGTCCTCGGAGAATGCACGACCTGGAAACAGTTGTAGTTGCGGAAGGAGCTGAAGATATAATGTTGCAGAAGTCGTCTTTGCTTCTTTGTTGCAGTTTGTACACCTCCTGGAGGGTCCAGATGCAGTTTCGTCGGTAGAAGATGGAGTAAAGGATGCAGAGGATTCCTGCTGGAGTCTTGTAATCTGAATCTGAGGAAACACCCAGGAGAGCGACCCTGAATAACCCTGAAAGGGGATTGGTCAGCTACACAGGTAAGCACCTATTAGGGGAGGGCTCTGACGTCACCTGCTGGCACTGGCCACTCAGATGCTCCCAGAGTGCCCCACCACCTGCGAATCCAAGATGGCAAAACCCAGGGACACTCTGGAGGAGCTCTGGGCACCACCCCTGGGATGGTGATGGACAGGGGAGTGGTCACTCCCCTTTCCTGTGTCCATTTTCGCGCCAGAGCAGGGACTGGGGTCCCTGAACTGGTGTAGACTGTATTATGCAAGCAGGGCACCATCTGTGCCCTTCAAAGCATTTCCAGAGGCTCTGGGAGGCTAATCGTCCCATGCCTGTAACACCTATTCCCAAAAGGAGAGGGTGTAACACCCCTCTCCCAAAGGAAATGCTTTGTTCTACATTCCTGAGCTTGACCTGCTTGAGCAACGGGAGGGCAGAAATCTATCTGTGAGGTGGCAGCAGCTGGGGCTGCCTGGAAAACCTCAGAAGGCTGGTATGGCAGTACTGGGGGTCCACTGTGGAGCCCCCAGAGTGCATGCAATTGTAAAACCAATTCTAGAATCAGTATTGGGGTACAATCCCCAGGTGCTAGACACCTTACATGGCCATATTCAGAGTTACCATTGTGAAGCTGGACATAGGTATTGACCTATGTCCAGTGTACGCGTAAAATGGCGGTCCCGCACTCACGAAGTCTGGGCAAATGGTCCTGGATGACGTGGGGGCACCTTTGCTAGTGCAGGGGTGCCCTCACACACAGGTACTTTGCACCCAGCCTTCAGGGTTGGAAGGCCTAACATATAGGTGACTTATAAGTGACCTGGTGCAGTGAAAAATGTCTGTGAAAGAGTGCATGCACCATTTCACGCAGACTGCAGTGGCAGTCCTGCAGAAGCCTTTGTATGGGCTCCCTGTGGGTGGCAAACGTAATGCTCCAGCCCATAGGGATCACCTGGAACCCCAGTGCCCTGGGTAACTAAGTACCATATACTAGGGACTTATGAGGGGACACCAGTATGCACATTTGGGAGGAAATACTGGGTTACCAGTATGTAGTGACAAATTTGAGAGGAGAGAGGGCATAAGCACTGGGGTCCCGGTTAGCAGGATCCCAGTGACACAGTCAAACACACTGACATCAGGCAGAAATTGGGGTAACATGCCAAAAAGAAGGTGCTTTCCTACACAAATCCTCTCCCCCTCCTCCCACAAACGAGGGACAATAAGGCGAACCTTGCCCAGATGAGTCTTCATTGTCTAAGTGGAAATATCTGGAGAGTCCATCTCTATTGGGGTGGTTACTCCCAGGTCTATGTTCAACTGTAAAGTCCATCCCCTGTAGGGAAATTGACCACCTCAACAATTTAGGGTTTTCACCTTTCATTTGTTTTAACCATAAGAGAGGTTTGTGGTCTGTACGAACTATGGAGTGAGTCCCAAATAAGAATGATCTCAGCTTCTTCAGTGTCCAGACCACAGCAAAGGCCTCCCTCTCTATGGCTGACCAACACTTTTCTCTAGGGGTCAACCTTCTAATAATAAAAGCAACAGGTTGATCCCGGCCCTCTGAATTGAGTTGTGATAGCACTGCCCCAACCCCTACCTCTGAAGCATCTCTTTGGACAATAAAATTATTTGAATAGTTTGGGCTTTTTAGGACAGGTGCAGTACACATAGCCTGCGTAAGCTCCTCAAAAGCTTTCTGACAGCTAGCTGTCCACAATACCTTCTTAGGCATTTTCTTGGAAGTGAGGTCATTAAGAGGGGCAACAATGGAGCTATAGTTCTTAATGAACCTCCTGTAATACCCAGTGAGACCAAGAAAGGCTCTGACGTGGGTCTGTGTTGTAGGGGGAGCCCAGTCTAAAATAGTCTGGATCTTCCCCTGTAGTGGTCCAATTTGTTCCCCAACAACTAGGTGTCCCAGATAAACCACCTTTGCCTATCCTCTCTGGTACTTTGAAGCCTTGATAGTGAGGCCTGCTTTTTGCAGGGCCTCCAAAATGTTCCATAGGTGGACCAGGTGGTCATCCCAGATGGGAGCTTAATATAGCAATATCATCTAGATATGCTGCACTGAAAGCTTCCAGACCTTGGAGGACTGTGTTCACCCGCCTCTGGAAAGTGGCAGGTGCATTCTTCAAGCCAAAGGGCATAACAGTAAACTGATAATGCCCTCCAATGGTAGAGAATGCAGTCTTTGGTTTAGCCTCTTCTGATAGCTTGATCTGGCAATACCCTGCAGTCAAGTTAAAGTGCTTAGGTACTTGGCAGATGCCAGCGTACCCATCAGCTCATCTGCCCTGGGTATAGGGTAAGCATCAGTCTTTGTGACTGCTTTGAGCCCTCTATATTCTATACAAAACCTCATCTCCCTTTATCCATTCTGAGAATGAGGCTTGGGTACTAGCACCACTGGGCTGGCCCATGGGCTATCTGAGTGGTCAATCACTCCTATGTCCAACATTTTCTGAACAGCTGATTTAATGCAGTCCCTGACATGGTCAGGCTGTCTATACATCTTACTTTTGACAGGTAAACTGTATCCAGTATCTATGGTGTGTTCACACCAAGTGGTCTGACCAGGTGTCATAGAGAGGAGCTCAGAAAACTGGCCTAAGAGGTTCTTGCAGTCCTCCTTTTGCTCTTCTGAAAGTCAATCTTCAAGAACAACTCCTTTCACTGAGCCATCAGGTGCAGTGTTGAAGAAGAGATCAGGAAGAGGGTCACTCTTTTCTTCCTGTACCTCATCAGTGACCATGAGTAGGGTTAAGTCTGCCCTACCATAGTAGGGTTTCAGGAGGTTCACATGAAGTGCTCTTAGAGGACTTCTGCAAGTGCCTAGGTCCACTAAATAAGTGACCTCACCCTTTTTCTCCACTATCAGATGTGGGCCATTGCATTTGTCCTGGAGTGGTCTGGGTGCCACAGGCTTTAGTACCCACACCTTCTGTCCTGCGTGGTACTCAGTCAGGACAGCCTTCTACTCATGCCATTGTTTTTGCAACTCTTGGCTTGCCTGAAGGTTTTTGGTGGCCCTTTTCCATATACTCAGCCATTCTAGATCTTAGCCCAAGTACACAGTACACTATATCTTATTTGGGGGGCTTTAAGGGTTGCTCCCACCCCTCCTTCACAAGTGCAAGTGTACCCCTAACAGGGTGACCAAAAAGGAATTAAAATGGGCTGTAGCCCACTCCCTTCTAGGGTACTTACCTGTAGGCAAAAAGGAGGCATGGCAATAGGACATCCCTTCTCCTGCTCAGCATTTCAGATGATCATACCTTTGAGAGTTTTAATAAACCTCTCAAACAACCCATTTGTCTAGGGGGTGGTAAGGTGTGGTGAATTACTAAGTTATACCACACTCTTTCCACATTTCTTTTAAGTATGCAGACATGAAGTTACTACCCCTGACTGATACTAGCTCTTTAGGGAAGCCCACCCTGGAAAATATTCCTAGGAGGGCTTTGCCACTGCAGGAGCTGTAGTGGTCCTTAGAGAAATTGCTTCTGGATATCTAGTGGCATGGTCCACTACCACCAAGATAAACCTATTGCCAGAAGCAGTAGGAGGGTCAAGGGGGTCAACTATGTCAACCCCTACCCTTTCAAAGGGTACCCCAACCACAGACAGTGGGATCAAGGGGGCCTTTGGGGTGCCACCAGTCTTACCACTGGCTTGGCAAGTGACACAAGAGCAACAGAACTCTTGTGTCTTCAGACATATGAGGCCAGTGAAAGTGAGGGACTAGTCTGTCCCAGGTCTCGTTTTGCCCCAAATGTCCAGCAAGGGGAATGTCATGTGCCAGTGTGAGAATAAACTCCCAATAATGCAAGGGAATGACTAGTCTCCTGGTAGCACCAGGTTTTGGGTCCCTTGCCTCTTTGTAAAGGAGATTGTTTTCCCAATGCACTTTGTGAGAGTCACTGACATCCCCTGCTTCTTGTTTGACAGCTTGCTGTCTCAAACCCTCTAGTGTGGGACAGGTCTGCTTTGCCACACTCAACCCCTCCCTGGCAGGCCCCTCTGCACCCAAAAGCTCAGCTGTGTCAGCCTGGAGCTCCTCTGGTGTAGGTTCTGCACAGGGAGTAGACTCCTCCTCATCAAAAGGGGAATCTTCAGTGGAGGGGGGGATAGTGGATAAGGGTCTACCCTTTCTACCCCTTGTATTTGGGAGTACTTGGTCCACTGTTCCAGGACCCAAGTTTCCCTGTCCTCCTTGCTTCTTGGCCTGAGCCCTTGTGAGGGCAAATATGTCCCCAGGAATGCCTAGCATTGCTGCATAAACCTCCAATTCTACTTCAGCACAAGCTGAAGTCTCCAAATCATTGCCCAGTAGACATTCTAAAGGTAGGTCAGTGGATACCACAACTTTCTTTGAACACATAACCCCCCTCCCCCAGTTGAGATTGATAACAGCCATGGGGTGGCTAACAGTGTTATTATGGGCGTCAGTCACTTGGTTCTGATGACCAAGTAGGTGTTGCTCAGGGGCTACCAGTTTTTCCATCACCGTAGTGACACTGGCACCTGTGTCCCTGTAGGCCTCAACCTGGACACCATTGATAAGGGGTTGTTGCTTGTACTTATCCATGTTACGGTGACAAGCAACAAGGGTGGCAAAATCAATGCCACCATCAGAGACTAAAACAGCCTCAGTGGTTTTTCTAACTAAACCAACCCCCACTACATAACCCAGAGTGAGCCCTGCTACACCCTTGGACTGGTTATTTGTAGTATTGTTCCCACCACCACAGCTATTACTAGGGGCACTAGTGGAAGCAGTGGGGATTGTGGTGGTGGTGGGAGATTCGGTGTTTTTCTTGGGACAAGTGGGGTCACTTGCCCAATAGCCTTTGTTTTTACACATGTAACACCAAGGCTTTTTCTGCTGGTTGGAAGAGTATTTATGCCCACCCCCAGCGGATTTTTGTGGGCCTGATGAAGACTTGGACTTTTTATCTCTGTCCCCACCTTTGTCATGTGACTTACCATCCTTCTTCTTGTCCTTGTCACCCCTTGTATGAGCGTTTCTGCTCACCCTTGTTCTGACCCATTTGTCTGCCCTCTTTCCCAATTCTTGGGGAGAGGTCAGATCTGAGTCTACCAAGTACTGATGCAACAAGTCAGACACCCAATTGTTAAGAATATGCTCTCTCAAAATCAGATTATAAAGACCCTCATAGTCAGACACTTTGCTGCCATGTAACCAACCTTCACAGAACAGTCCACAAAGTATGTCCAATCTTGTAAAGACTCTTTTCTGGTCTCTCTGAACTTAATTCTGTATTGTTCAGTGGTTAAGCCAATCCATCCAAGAGTGTTGTCGTCAAAACATTGTAATTATTTGAATATTCCTCCCTGACAGTGAGAAGTCTATCCCTCCCCTTGCCAGAAAAGGACAACCACATAATAGCAGCCCAGTGCATCTGAGGGACCCTCTGTACTACTTTACAGGCCCTCTCAAGTGCAGCAAACCACTTGTAGATGTCATCCCCCTCCTTGTAAGGGGGAACAATTTTGTGCAAGTTCCTGGGATCAAATGTATTCTCTCTAGCACCATAATTCCTGAAACTGCTGCCACCAGGGAGAACTAACCCCAACCTCTGCCTTTCTCTCTCCACTGCCAAGGCCTCCCTATTGAGGGCTAGCTTTTGCTGCTGCAGCGTCAGCTTGGCCTCGTCCAACCTCAGCTTTCTGAGCTCCCTGTCTATGGAGTCATCACCTGGAGTGGAAGTGTGGGACCCCTCAGAAACTGAGGTGAAATGAGAATTGGCAGAGGTAGATCTTTCCCTAGCTTAGCGGACTCTAGTGACCTGACCTCTAGGTGTCAAGGGAGCCCTACTTGTGTGTGCACTCCTCCCACTGCCAGCTACTCTAGTAGGTCTGCTAGGTGGAAGATCATAGAAAGAGCCCTCCCCTGAATCTACAGGGTGATTCCCTGACCCTAAGGGGCTAGAATCTCCCTCTCCTCCTCCTGATTACCAGACTGCTACTAGTAATCCTGGAGAAGGAGACTCAAAATGAAATTCTTGTTTGGATTCTTCCCTACCTCTAATCTTCTCTCTGAGCAAAGCCCCCTTAGTTCTTTGAAAGTCATGCTCTCATAGAGAGTTCCCATGACTCCAGGGGTGGCCTCAGAGGAAGACATAGCGTAGTGAGTGTTAGAGTAGAGTGAGAGGTAAGAAAATACCTACTCCACCTAACCCCTAGTCATTTAGAAAAGAAAGTAAAAGACTAGATCCTGTACTATGTATATATTTGTATAGCTCTAGTTATAGAGTACACTTTCCTGTGGAAAGCACCGGTGACAGAGTGATAAGGCAATTGCAAGTACTTATCCCACCGCTGCACCAGCAATGTAGGAGGCCGGCCTGGTGTGTAGTGGGTACCAAGGGAACTTACACCTTATACCAGGTCCAGGTATCCCTTATTAGTGAAATGTAGTCAGGGTCTAGAAGACAGGCTGTCTGGGGGTAGCTGCTGCCGAGCAGCCAAGGCTTATCTAGGAGACATGCAAAGCTCATGCAATACCACTGTAGTCACACAGTACTCACACACATGAAAGAAAATACTCAGTGTTACAAAAATAAAGGTACTTTATTTTTAGTGACAAAATGCCAAAAATACCTTAGAGACTATACTCCCTTAGGAGGTAAGTAATATTCACAGTATATACACTAGAGTGCAGAAATAGTAGTAGTAGTAGTAGTACAAAATCTTTATTCGACTTTCACCAAGTCATAAAAGACATAACAGTCATAAAAAAGATCTCTGGTTATAATACATGTGTTTCAATAAAGAATAAAAGTCAAATAGATAAAACGATAAAAATGTATACAAAAAAAAAACACAACAATGAAAGAAACCTATCACAGTAGATTATATTTTGAACACCTCCCCCATGGATTTCCTTATCTTTAATACCGAACATAAAAAAATTGCTAAAATTCCACACGTCTCTAAGGAAGATAGTGACTGGAGACAGGCGTAGGCTGTGCGACATTGGGGGAGATTAATTTTCCTTAAAAGTGGAACAACTAGACGTTTCCTCTGGTAGGCGTAAAAATTACAAAATAAGACCACATGAATTGTCGATTGCGGTGTTTTTGCATCACAGGGGCATGGTTTTAACAAGATGGACCAATCATTCATAGTTGGAAATGAAACTAGGCGATGAAACGTATCTAGCCTAAGTCTAGTAAGGACATAACGGTGGCAAGGGAGTACCATATTTGCCAAGTAAGGCTGCATGCCCTCCGCCGTCAAAATTATTTGGTTGTGAATGACTGAAGTTTTTTTTGATTCCACACCCCAGCGTATGTCTTCTAGGTGTTTTAATGCCAGTTTGCTCAGGTCCTTCCTAGATATCTTCTGCAACAAGGCTGGATTTGAGTAGTAGTCTTTGTTGCCCAATTTTTCAAAAAAGGTCGTGATGTATTTTAACCATGGTACCCTTGATGTGTATAATGACTTCGTACAATCGGTAAGAATGGCCTTATTAAAACTGGTGTGCTCCGAGGTCCAGACTTTATGCCATAATAGCAATGGCTGTATCTTTATCAGGTCTGCAATAAAAGGAACCCCAAGTTCCGAGTGCGTGACGTACGATGAAGTGCCTTTTGGTACCCTCAACAGATGTCGTAGGAAATCATTCTCCACAGTCTGAACTAGATCACAGTTTGTATGACCCCAAATTCCTGCCCTGTACGTAACAGCTGGAATACACTTGGCTTTGTAGATCTTTACCATGTTAGCTGGTGTAATCCCCCAAGCCTTTTGGAGAAGTGTCATAGTGCCATTGTTGTTTTGATCAAGTGCACTCTCTTCATCTTCCTGCAGTTGGCCCAGGAACCCAACTTATGAAGAGTTATGCCCAGGTTTGAAAAAAAATTGTGCGGTTTCGACCTTGCTATCTGCAATAGTGATGTTATAAGACTTGCCGCGCTTCCCACCGCAGTTCATGATAAACGTTTTGGAGCGGTTGACAGTAAGACCCAGCTGTGACATGTATGTAATGCAGGTTGTTAAGAGTTTCTGGAGAGCTATTGGGGTCCTGGCCATTAGTACTGTGTCGTCTGCATAAAGTAATGCTGGGACAGGTCGGTTATCTATTTGGGGTAGATCTTTACATTTAGTGGCCACTTCTTTGTCTAGGTTGTTTATGTACATTGAGAACAGGAACGGAGCAAGAACGCAGCCTTGGCGCACTCCTCTGTATAGACCAAAGGGGCGAGTGCATTCCCCTTTTAGGCCATACCTCACTCTTGCTCTGCTCCCTGTGTACATTTCACGAATAAATTGAATTATGGCCGGTTCCACCCCCATGCTGTTTAAAATATCCCATAATTTATCATGAATTACACAGTCGAAGGCTGATGATAAGTCAATAAAGGCCAGGTACAGGTTGCCTGCTCTGATCTTAGTATACTTTGCAATAATAAGACTTAGATTTAGACTTTGTTCCACTGTTCCGATTCCTTTTCGGAATCCATACTGGACCGGGGTTAGAACATTATTTTCCTCTGCCCATGTTTGTAGCCTGTTCAGAATTATTCTCCCTGCTATTTTAGCTGTTGTGTCCAGCAGGGAGATTGGCCTGTAACAGGCTGGATTAAGGCGGTCACCCTTTTTGTATATTGGGATTATGTTAGAGTCTCTCCAAGATGGTAGGGGTCCGCATATGCAGATAGCCCTCAGTGTCTGCGTCAGTACAGGCCCCCACAGCTCAACATTGGCCTTGAATATATCCATCGGAACGCCATCAGGGCCTGGCGCTTTCCCTGATTTACTTTCTATTATAGCTTCCTCTACCTCCTGAAGGCTAAATTGGGGGGTTATGATTAGGCGCGGACTTTCCTGTGCATCGTGGTCGTGGGTATGGTCTAGTGTGTCACTCAACAGGGAATATATATTAGAGAAATGTGCTACCCAGTCTTCTTCGGAGATGGCAATTTCCATCCTAGGAATGTCACTGTCCCCTAGCATGGGGGAATTTATTGTCTGCCAGAAGAGTATGTTATCTTTCTTACGACTTGCTAGATGGAGGGTTTCCCACAAGTTTGTTTTTATAGTCAATTTCCTTTTCTTTATTGCTGTCTTATATTCCTGTCTGCGTTTGCATATATCACTCCAGCACCTTTTTGGGGCATTAAGGGCCTTTTTCAGTCTCTTATGTGCTTGGGTGCAGTTATGGTCAAACCATCCACACATCCTTTTTTTCTCTACCTTACTGCTTTTAATAATGAGGGCTTCTTTTATGGTTTGTGTAATCGTTGTAAACGCACTTAGACATTGCCCTGGATGTGGGTTCTCTCTTAGACAGTCTGCGAAGGCATGTTTACATTGGCGTATTACCTGTTTCAATAAAGACTTGGGGTTTGTCTGGGCCCACTTCATAGTGTATCCATTGCGCGGTGCCAGTTCAATATCATCTGCCAGTATAATACTATCTTCCCTAGCTACTAAAAGGGGAGATATTAAGAGATTCATACTCTGAGGATAGTGATCGCTAATTGCGATGTCATGCAATGAGTAGTTTGTAAGATAGTGAGCGAAGTGAGTAGACATTAGGACATAATCGATCACTGTATTTGCGCCCCTTCCGTTATACGTTGGTTTAAACTGTGGATCGGCCAAAACTAATTCATTTACAAATTAGAGGTTATAGGTTTGAGCCAGTAAGTTCATTTCCTCTCCTTGAGCGTTATGAGAGAAGTGGAGGCTTGTACCTATGCCTTCCGAGTCCCAAACACATATCTTATCTGAAATTTCTTCACACGGATGGACGTTAAAATCACCCCCCCATATCAATAGGATCTCTCGATTGTTTTTTCCGAATATTTTTTTTAAATCATTTTCCATTCCCACTAAAATATTGGAGAATTCTCCTGGAACAGCATTATTATAAAACTTGATAATGACTAAGTGGGTCTTGTGGTCCAGGTTACTCTCAATCAATTGGTAATATGGACTTGTAAATTGCATCTCTAAATTCTGTAGGGGTAATTTGTTGGAAATATATGTGCACAGTCCCCCTTTAGGTCTACCATGCCTTGACTGCTCGGCAGGAGTATGAAATGTTTTATAGCCATTTATATGGGCGGGAGTTAGGAGCCACGTCTCTTGTAGACAAACACATGAGTAATCTACTAAAAAATTGGCCCAAATCTCATTGTCTAGCTTATTGGCTAGGCCTGCAATATTCCAGAATAGTAAAGCTAGTTCCGGTTTCTGATTAGGGTACTGCTTAGGGTTACAGTGCTGGTCCTTTGGGGGGGAAGGGGGGGTAATGCTGTTGGTTGAGTTTAGTATACGTTTGGGATCATCGCCTGGCTTAGGTAAGGTAAACTCTCATTTCTTACAGGAACCATAGTGTGTGATATGGCTCCCTTATGTGGGTCCGTCCCTGGTATATAAGTTGTTTTGGCTGCTCTTTCAGGGAGGGCTGACTGTTTCATATCCAGTCAATCTATATTTTCCAACGTTGAAAGGGGGTAAAATCTATTGCATGTTATAGATAAGTCTGGGCTGGGTGAGGATGCTACAGCTCGCTGTGGGTGGATGAAGTTATTCCCCGTTGGTCTTTGATAGAAATAACCCAGGGGTAGTAGCGAGATTCCTTGTAGGGTAACTTGTCTGGCTCCTAAGTCATGGATAATTCTATTCACTAGGTTTGGTGAACCAAAAGAAAGGACCACACAATCTCCAGTTAGTACTTTCATGCTGTTCCCTATCCATTTAATTCTTCTGACCATTTTTATGTCATCAAAAAGGGTCCTCACTGAGCCAGGGTCCATTCGGGTCCCAATCCAATTGAGGGCCTTGTTTCTCAAGGCCGACCATGTTTCATGTTGTTGATCGTCTATCGGTGGGACATTAGCCAAGACCACAACATATGGTGTGACCTCCGGGGGGAGATGTAGCAAGTCGCTAGGGAGGAAGATATGATTCGGGGGTTTGTTCCTACTAGTTGTGTTTCTCCCTGGATTTGAGTGGTGATAGGTAGTTGCTGCCCTATGCGTAGCACTACTTGCTGTCTTGCGAAGTGTGGGGTTTAGAATTTTGTTATCTGGAGAAAGATTATGTGGTGTAGTAGATAGAAAGGAGGCTTGGATAGAGTGATACAGCGAGGGAGGTATTGATTGAGTATGAAGTTCGGTCTGAGGATGAATAGTTTGGTGTGAACTGATTGGCCTATTGTGTGGAATACGGTGTCTGGTGTTCTCGCGTTCTAGGGAGCGCGATGTTCTTCTGGGGTCCTTGCTTTGAGTAATCATGTGTTCCTGTTGTAGGGATTTTATTATTACAAGACCTGCCTCAAGCCTAGACTCCACCCCCTTTAGGCGCTCCGACAGAGTCCAAGGTGGTTCCGATAGATGATTTCAACTGGTTCACTGTGTCGTGAAGATTTATAAGGAGAGTCCGAACAGTGTCTCCAGCTGAGGTTAGGGATTTCTTCCGCGTTGATTTTCTTGAATATTTTTTAGTTGGGGTAGTTCTTGGGTCTATCACTGGCATTGTTTTGGCGGTCTTGTCCACCGGAGTTACCTCTGGTTTTCTTGGTCGCTTGGCGACAGGGGATATTTCATCCATGGAGTAAATTAGGTTCGAAGAGTCTTTAACGCAGCCATTTGTAAGCCTTACTCTTGAATGTCCATCCCCATGTTCGCTGGATGGGGAGTTGTGTTGCGATGGTGTGGACCCTAGTGATTCATGGGAGCGCTCTTTAGATGATGACATTTTCCCTTCAACAGTAGCGATTTCCTTATCTATCATTCCCATCGCCCCAGAGATATATTTTAATATAGATGAACTGTCTTTTAAAATTGGGTTGTTCAGTTTTGAGTGTTTCCTTTTACCCATGCTTGTAAAATGTAATGTAATTTATTTAATTAATTTAATGGCAGGATTACTCAAGGGGCTATATTTAAGTACATAAAAACGATTACTTCAATACTAAAATATTTAAAACAAGGGGGAACAGGCAGAGCATCAACACAGTACCTTCAGGCAACCAAACACTTGTAAGGTGCCTAATCCCGATGTCCAAAAGGTTTTTTGGAAAAATGTCAGGGGGGTGGCCCTGCCCTGCCTCTTCCTGGCAATGACGGGCAAGGACGGGCAAGGACGGGCAAGGACGGGCCCGCCCTTGGCCCGGGCGCCGCCCGCGCGCGTCCCGCGCAGCGGGAGCGCGAGAAAGATTTAAAGGGCTCCTGCCCTCCAAACAATGTCCCGGCAACAACGCGCTTCCCGCGACGGCGGGAGAGCGAGAAAGATTTAAAGGGCTCCTTCCCTCCAAACAATGTCCCGGCAACAACGCGCTTCCCGCGACGGCGGGAGCGTGAGAAAGATTTCAAGGGCTCCTGCCCTCCAAACAATGTGCCGGCAACAACGCGAGTGCAGAAATAGCTGTACAAACAGTTAGAAAACAGTGCAAATAGTGAAAATCACAATAGGTAGGAATGCGCCTAGGGTGAACACAAACCATACACTAAATTAGTAGAAGGCAAATGTAGTGTATAGAGGGGCCCTGCGAGTGTAAGAAAACATCAAAAGTAAGTAATAGAACCCACCCCAGAGCCCAGGAAAGCAGGAGTAAATCACAGTAAATTTCCTGGAACACACAAGAACATGTGATAGAAGATAATGCAAGAACCAGAAGAGACTGCAAGACACCATCAATGGATTCCTGGACCTGAAGACCTATGGAAGAAGGGGACCAAGTGTTTTGCTTTTCACTAATTACCCAGCTGAAAACAATCTCTGGAATGCACTTCTTAATCCAAAGAAGACATTTATTATTTCACCACGAGGTTCCTAAAAGGAGATTAGCATGTTGAAAGCACACGTTTAAAAATAGTCACAGCAATGAAAGGAAAACATACCAAAATGATTCTCCACTGCAATATACATAGCAAATATATGTATCTATTTTTTAATGCAAAGCAAGTAATTAATTAAAAATGCATCACCGTAGGGCCTGTCAGGTGCTTCATCTTTCTCATGCCAGCAAGAGATCTCTACACTCACTGGAAAGATATCAGGCATCTGACGCCTAGAATCCTGATTAAGGCAATTGACCCTCTCACTGTCGCACTGGGTCTTTTTATATCCTAAAAAATCAAAAGGAGCTTTCTGGAAAAACCCCTCATTTCGCAATTCAAACATGCTGGCTAGTTTAGGTATGCTTTCAAAATAACACGTTGGGGTTTGGCCATAATCCCAAATTGACAAATATAAACAAGGGCGTTCCATGCCATCTGAGTACATCCTTATCAACCAAAGCCCCGAGTGAGAAAAAGGACAGAAACAAGACAGAATGCACAGTTTACAATGTGGAAAATCACGTGCAGCCTTTAACATGGCAGTGTCTAATACTACGATAAAGTCAATAGGCAGAATGAATCTAAGGCTAAACTGAATACAAAATGTAATCTGTAACTGGTGAACACTGGACAGCTAATCCAGGTGCAAAGTTTTGCAACACAAAGTCAATGGTAGGCGTCACTTTAGTCCACCACCTGTGTTGCTGGATCAATGCTTGTCGTCAGGAGAGGGGACCCACACCACTGATCGTCGCTGCAAAGGGGTGCCTGCTGAAGCAGGGAAGTGACTCCTTCACTTCTAGGGAGATTACTTTGCTTCTTCTGGTGGTGGCTGAAGACAGGCAGTCCTCGGAGGGTGCACAACCTAGAAACAGTTGCAGTTGCTGGCAGAAGCTGAAGATACAATGTGGCAGAAGTCATCTTTGCTTCTCTGTTGCAGTTTGTAAAGTTCCTGGAGGGTCCAGAAGCAGTTTCGTCGGTAGAATATGAAGTAAAGGATGCAGAGGATGTAGGAAAGTACCATCTTGCCTGGCATGTTACCACCATATTTCACTGTGTGTATGTTGTTTTAGTCCATGTGTCACTGGGACCCTGCCAGGCAGGGCCCCAGTGCTCATAAGTATGTGCCCTGTATGTGTTCCCTGTGTGATGCCTAACTGTCTCACTGAGGCTCTGCTAACCAGAACCTCAGTGGTTATGCTCTCTCTTTACTTCCAAATTTGTCACTAACAGGCTAGTGACTAAATTTACCAATTTACATTGGCATACTGGAACACCCATATAATTCCCTAGTATATGGTACTGAGGTACCCAGGGTATTGGGGTTCCAGGAGATCCCTATGGGCTGCAGCATTTCTTTTGCCACCCATAGGGAGCTCTGACAATTCTTACACAGGCCTGCCACTGCAGCCTGAGTGAAATAATGCACACATTATTTCACAGCCATTTTTCACTGCACATAAGTAACTTATAAGTCACCTATATGTCTAGCCTTCACCTGGTGAAGGTTGGGTGCCAAGTTACTTAGTGTGTGGGCACCCTGGTACTAGCCAAGGTGCCCCCACATTGTTCAGGGCAAATTCCCCGGACTTTGTGAGTGTGGGGACACCATTACAGGCGTGCCCTACACATAGGGCACCACCTATGTGTAGTGTCACAATGGTAACTCCGAACATGGCCATGTAACACGTCTAAAATCATGGAATTGTCACCCCAATACCATTCTGGTGTTGGGGTGACAATTCCATGATCCCCCGGGTCTCTAGCACAGAACCCGGGTACCGCCAAACTGCCTTTCCGGGGTTTCCCTGCAGCTGCTGCCAACCCCTCAGACAGGTTTCTGCCCCCCTGGGGTCCAGGCAGCCCTGGCCCAGGATGGCAGAACAAAGGACTTCCTCAGAGAAAGGGTGTTACACCCTCTCCCTTTGGAAAAGGTGAGAAAGGCTGGGGAGGAGTAGCCTCCCCCAGCCTCTGGAAATGCTTTGATGGGCACAGATGCTGCCCATCGCTGCATAAGCCAGTCTACACCGTTTCAGGGATCCCCCAGCCCTGCTCTGGCGCGAAACTGGACAAAGGAAAGGGGAGTGACCACTCCCCTGACCTGCACCTCCCATGGGAGGTGCCCAGAGCTCCTCCAGTGTGCCCCAGACCTCTGCCATCTTGAATTCAGAGTTGTTGCTGGCACACTGGACTGCTCTGAGTGGCCAGTGCCAGCAGGTGACGTCAGAGGCTCCTTCTGATAGGCTCTTACCTCTCTTGGTAGCCAATCCTCCTTCCTAGGTAGCCAAACCTCCTTTTCTGGCTATTTAGGGTCTCTGCTTTGGGGATCTCACCAGATAACGAATGCAAGAGCTCATCAGAGTTCCTCTACATCTCCCTCTTCACCTTCTGCCAACGGATCGACCGCTGACTGCTCAGGACGCCTGCAAACCTCAACAAAGTAGCAAGACTACTACTAGTAACCTTGTATCGCTTCATCCTGCTGGCTTTCTTGACTATTTCCAGGTAGTGCATGCTCTGGGGGTAGCCTGCCTCCTCTCTGCACCAGGAGCTCTGAAGAAATCTCCCGTGGGTCGACGGAATCTTTCCCCTGCAACCGCAGGCACCAAAAGACTGCATCACTGGTCCTATAGGTCCCCTCTCAGCACGATGAGCGTGGTCCCTGGAACTCAGCAGCTCTGTCCAAGTGACTCCCACAGTCCAGTGACTCTTCAGTCCAAGTTTGGTGGAGGTAAGTCCTAGCCTCCCCACGCTAGACTGCATTGCTGGGTACTGCATGATTTGCAGCTGCTCCGGCTCCTGTGCACTCTTCCAGAATTTCCTTTGTGCACAGCCAAGCCTGGGTCCCCGACACTCCTTCCTGCAGTGCACAACCTTCTGAGTTGTCCTCCGGCGTCGTGGGACTCCCTTTTGTGACTTCGGGTGGACTCCGGTTCACTCCCCTTCCAAATGCCTGTTTAAGTACTTCTGCGGGAGCTGCCTGCTTCTGTGAGGGCTCCCTGACTTGCTGGGTGCCCCCTCTGTCTCCTCTTCTAAGTGGCGACATCCTGGTCCCTCCTGGGCCACAGCAGCAACCAAAAACCTCTACCGCGACCCTTGCACCTAGCAAGGCTTGTTTGCGGTCTTTCTGCGTGTGAACACAGCTGCAAGCTTCTTCACGACGTGGGACATCCATCCTCCAAAGGGGAAGTTCCTAGTCCTCTTCGTTCTTGCAGAACTCCAAGCTTCTTCCAACAGATGGCAGCTTCCTTGCACCCTCAGCTGGCATTTCCTGGGCTCCTGCCCACTCTCGACACTGTTGCGACTCTTGGACTTGGTCCCCTTCTCTTACAGGTACTCAGGTCCGGAAATCCACTGTTGTTGCATTGCTGGTGTTTTTCCTCCTGCAGAAACCCCCTATCACGACTTCTGTGCTCTCTGGGGGTAGTAGGTGCACTTTACACCTACCTTTCAGGGTCTTGGGGTGGGCTATTTTTTTTAACCCTCACTGTTTTCTTACAGTCCCAGCGACCCTCTACAAGCTCACATAGGTTTAGGGTCCATTCGTGGTTCGTATTCCACTTTTGGAGTATACGGTTTGTGTTGCCCCTATACCTATGTGCTCCTATTGCAATCTACTGTAACTTTACATTGTTTGCATTACTTTTCTTGCTATTACTTACCTAATTTTGGTTTGTGTACATATATCTTGTGAATATAACTTATCCTCATACTGAGGGTACTCACTGAGATACTTTTGGCATATTGTCATAAAAATAAAGTACCTTTATTTTTAGTACTTCTGTGTATTGTGTTTTCTTATGATATTGTGCATAAGACACCAGTGGTATAGTAGGAGCTTTGCATGTCTCCTAGTTCAGCCTAAGCTGCTTTGCCATAGCTACCTTCTATCAGCCTAAGCTGCTAGAAACACCTCTTCTACACTAATAAGGGATAACAGGACCTGGCACAAAGTGTAAGTACCTCTGGTACCCACTACAAGCCATGCCGGCCTCCTACAGAGGATTCCTGCTGGAGTCATGCAATCCGAATCTGAACCCAGGAGAGAGACCCTAAATAGCCCTGAAAGGGGATTGGTCAGCTACACAGGTAAGCACCTATCAGGGAAGGGCTGTGACGTCACCTGCTGGCACTGGCCACTCAGATGCTCCCAGAGTGGTCCACCACCTTGGAATCCAAGATGGCAAAACCCAGGAACACTCTGGAGGAGCTCGGGGCACCACCTCTGGAGTGGTGATTGACAAGGGAGTGGTCAATCCCCTTTCCTTTGTCCAGTTTGTTGCCAGAGCAGGGCCTGGGGGTCCCTGAACCGGTGTAGACTGGATTATGACAGGAGGGCACCCTCTGTGACCCTTCAAAGCATTTACAGAGGTTCTGGGAGGCTACAAAATGCCTGTAACACCTATTTCCAAAGGGAGAGGGTGTAACACCCCTCTCCCAAAATAAATACATTGTTCTGCCTTCCTGAGCTCAAGCTGCTAGAGAAACAGAAGGGTAGAAACCTGTCTGTGAGGTGGTAGCAGCTAGGGCTGCCTGGAAAGCCTCAGAGGGCTGGTATGGCACTACTGGGGGTCCACTGTGGAGCCCCCAGAGTGCATGTGTAGGAGGCTGGCCTGGCTTATAGTGGGTACCGAATGGTACTTACACCCTGTGCCAGGTCCAGTTATCCCTTATTAGTAGATCAGTAGTGTTCTAGCAGCTTAGGCTGATAGAGGTAGCTGTAGCAGAGCAGCTTAGGTTGAACTAGGAGACATGCAAAGCTCCTACTATACCACTTATATCATATAGCACTATATCATAAGAAACACAATCCTCAGAGTTACTAAAAATAAAGGTACTTTATTTTGGTGACAATATGCCAAAAGTATCTCAGAGGATATACTCCCTTAGGGGGTAAGTAAAATACACAATATATATACACAAACCAAAATCAGGTAAGTAAAACACTTAGAAAAGTAGTGCAAACACTGTAGAACACAATAGAATGCAATAGGAGACAATAGGCATAGGGGCAACACAAACCATATACTCTGAAAGTGGAATGCGAACCATGAAGAGACACTAGGCCTAGTGTAGTGTGTAGAGGGTCGCTGGGACTGTAAGAAAACACTAAGGCTGTCCAAGATACCCCACCCCAAGATCCTGAAAAGTAGGAGTAAAGTTACCCTACTACTCCAAAAAGACAGTAAAGTCGAGATTGGGGATCCTGCAAAGACAACAACTGACTGCAAAGCATTGAAGATGGATTCCTGGACCTGAGGGCCTGTAAAGGAAGGGGACCAAGTCCAAGAGTCACAAAAGCGTCCAGGTGGGGCAGGAGCCCACTAAACCCCAGATGAAAGTGCAAAAGGGCTGCCTCCGAGTGGAAGAAGCCAAAGATTCTGCAACAACGGAAGGTGCCAGGAACTTCTCCTTTGGTCAGATGTCCCACGGCGTGCTGGAGGATGCAGAGTTGTTTCCACGCAGGAAGACTGCCAACAAGCCTTGCTAGCTGCAAGAGTCGCGGTTGAGGATAAAGGGTGCTGCCCGGGCCCAGGAAGGACCAGGAGGTCGCCACTTGGAGGAGGAGACAGAGGGGGCGCCCAGCAACACAGGGAGCCCACGCAGAAGCAGGCAGGACCAGCAGAAGCACTTGAACAGGCGTTCAAGAAATCTGAGCATGACGGTCGACTCAGCAACACAAAAGAGGGTCCCACGAAGTCGGAGGTCAACTCAGCGAGTGGAGCAATGCAGGACGGAGTGCTGGGGACCTGGGCTGTGCTGTGCACGAAGGAATCCCTGCAAGAGTACACAGAAGCCCTAGCAGCTGCAGTTCACGCAGTACACAGGATTACTGTCTGGCGTGTGGAGGCCAGGACTTACCTCCACCAAATTTGGACAGAAGGACCACTGGACTGTGGGGGTCACTTGGATCCAGCTCCTGTGTTCCAGGGACCAGGCTCGTCAAGATGAGAGGAGACCCAGAGGAAAGGTGAAGCAGACGTTTGGTGCCTGCGGTAGCAGGGGGAAGACTCCGTCAACCCACAGGAGATTTCTTCAGGATTTCCAGTGCAGGGTGAAGGCAGACAGCCCTCAGAGCATGCACCACCAGGAAGCAGTTGAGAAAGCCGGCAGGATTAGGCGCTACACTGTTGCTGGTAGTCGTCTTGCTACTTTGTTGCAGTTTTGCAGGCGTCCTAGAGCAGTCAGCGGTCGATCCTTGGTAGAAGTTGAAGAGGGAGATGTAGAGGAACTCTGGTGAGCTCTTGCATTCGTTATCTGAAGAGAAACCCACAGCAGAGACCCTAAATAGCCCTCAGAGGAAGATTGGCTACAGAGAGAGGTAAGCACCTATCAGGAGGTGGCCACTCAGAGGTCTCCATTGTGCCCTCACACCTCTGCATCCAAGATGGCACAGGTCTGGGACACACTGGAGGAGCTCTGGGCACCTCGCCTGGGGAGGTGCAGGTCAGTTGTCCAGTTTCACGCCAGAGCAGGGCTGGGGGCCCCAGAGTAGACTGGCTTATGCAAGGAGGGCACCATCTGTGCCCTTCAAAGCATTTCCAGAGGCCAGGAGAGGCTACTACTCTCAGGCCCTTAACACCTATTTCCAAAAGGAGAGGGTGTAACACCCTCTCTCAGAGGAAATCCTTTGTTCTGCCTTCCTGGGACTGGGCTGCCAGAATGGTATTGGGGGGACAATTCCATGATCCTAGACAGGTTACATGGCCATGTTCAGGGTTACCATTGTGACGCTACACATAGGTATTGACCTATATGTAGTGCACGTGTGTAATGGTGTCCCCGCACTCACAAATTCCTGGGAAATTGCCCTGAACGATGTGGGGGCACCTTGGCTATTGCCAGGGTGCCCTCACACTTAGTAACTTTGCACCTAACCTTCACCAAGTGAGGGTTAGACATATAGGTGACTTATAAGTTACTTAAGTGCAGTGAAAATGGCTGTGAAATAACGTGGATGTTATTTCACGCAGGCTGCAGTGGCAGTCCTGTGTAAGAATTGTCTGAGATCTGTATTGGTGGCAAAAGAAATGCTGTAGCCGATAGGGATCTCCTGGAACCCCAATACCCTGGGTACCTAGGTACCATATACTAGGGAATTATAAGGGTGTTTGAGTGTGCCAATGTGAATTGGTAAAATTAGTCACTAGCCTGCAGTGACAATTTTAAAAGCAGAGAGAGCATAAACACTGAGGTTCTGGTTAGCAGAGCCTCAGTGATACAGTTAGGCACCACACAGGGAACACATACAGGGCATACTTTATGAGCACAGGGGTCCTGGCTAGCAGGATCCCAGTGACACAGGCAAAAACAAACATACATATAAGTAAAAATGGGGCTAACATGCCAGGCAAGATGGTACTTTCCTACAGCATGGAATTGTTCAACCAATACTAGAATCAGTATTGGCATACAATTCCCAGGTGTTAGACACCTTACAGGGCCATATTCGGAGTTACCATTGTGTTGTGAAGCTGGACATAGGTATTGACCTATGTCCAGTGCACGCGTAAAATGGCGTCCCCGAACTCACGAAGTCCAGGAAAATGGTCCTGGACAACATGGGGGCCCCTCTGCTAGTGCAGGGGTGCCTTCACACACAGGTACTTTGCACCCAGCCTTCAGGGTTGGAAGGCCTGACATATAGGTGACTTATAAGTGACCTGGTGCAGTGAAAAATGGCTGTGAAAGGGTGCATGCACCATTTCATGCAGGCTGTATTGGCAGTCCTGCAGACACCTTTGTATGGGCTCCCTATGGGTAGCAAAAGTAATTCTGCAGCCCATAGGGATCCCCTGGAAACTTGATGCCCTCAAGGGGGCACCAGTATGCCAATTTGGGATGAACTACTGGGTTACCAGTGTGCAGTGACAGATTTGAGAGGAGAGAGCGCATAAGCACTGGAGTCCTGGTTAGCAGGATCCCAGTGACACAGTCAAACACACTGACATCAGGCAGAAATTGGGGGTAACATGTCAAAAAGAGGGTACTTTCCTAAAACAGTTCTTGTGCTTTGGATCATCTTGGTGCTGGTCTATTTTTGTCTGTCGAATCTGATTTCCTGGTCTAGGGATGCCCATTAGATACTGGATTTAATAGGCGTTTTAGGGAGAACCTGGTTATAACACCCACTAAGTGACCACTTCCGGTGGGCAGAGGTCACTTCCCTACACCTGACTGGCTATTTTCCTTCCATCCAAAATGGAGGAAAAACGAAATGAAGGCTCTGCCTCACAGGCAACACGTTAGGGGTGGTGCATGCCAGGTGGGGCCACTCCTCCTGTCCTTTGTGTGGTGTGGTTTCCCACTGTTTTTCCTGCCAAAAGTGGGGATTTGCAATGGGGGTTTGCAATGGGGGCAGCCATCTGATGCTAGCAGCAGGCCCAGGGTCGAGTTTCAAAGGCGGTAGGCCCTCTGCAGCTCTCTGCCAGGACAGTGAACATTCCTGAGGTAGGGGGCGTAAGCACCTCTACCCAGGAAGGCTTTGTTTGCAACCGAGAGAGAAGAATCTCTCACCCCACGGTTGTAAATTGGCTGTCTGGAGGTGGCAAGCTGAATAGAACCAGTCGGCAACCATGCCAGGATAGCTAGCTTTTGCAGGGGCCAACTCTAAGGTGACCCCTGGGTACACTTAGAGATAAATCACATACTGGTACCAGTTTGGATTTATCATTCTGAATTGTTTGATACCAAACAACCCAGGGTTCAGAGTGGCCATCATGTAGCTGAGAAACCCGTGTTGACCAGTGTCCAGCACATGTATTAAAATGGCTACGCTGTCCACTCACTATGCCTAAGATTTGACAAGGACATAGTGGAGGCATATTGCTCATGCAGCTATGCCCTCACATACAGTATGGTGTGCCCTGCATTAGGTCTAGAAGGCCTGCCAGAGGGGTGAGTTACCCATAATGTTTGCAGTGTGTAGTTGGCAGGGCACACAGGCAGTGTGCCATGTCGAGTTTACTTTTTAGGTTTGCATCACGGCACACAGCCTGCAATGGCAGTGCTGGGTGTACTGGAATGCATGGCTCTAGAGGGTGGCACAATCAGTGCTGCTGCCCTGAGGGGCCTACCCTTAGAACTCCATGCCCTGGGTACCCAAGTACTATTTACCAGGGACTTATAGTGGTAGCTAAAGGTGCCAGGGCACCACAACAGTTTTAGGGAAAGAGCTCTGACCCAGGGCACCTGAATAGCAGGGCAATTTTAGGCTACATCATACATCAAGCAAAAAGTGCAGGGCTAACCATGTCAAAAAGAGGCCTCTCCTCACACCCAGTGCGACTCCTGGTGTAAATCCACAATGGATCTGCAGATTTGAAGCCCACTAGGAAACAAAATACACCCATTCAAACACCAAACTCCCACCGCGTAGGGCCAAAGGCCATGCACAGTGTGGAGTTGGGTGTATGGGGGGTTGGTTTGCCAGAGGCCAGTTTGTGGATAGTGGCCCTGGGCTGCAACAGCCATACATTGTGTTCTTCTGCACTTTCTTCAATTGTGATCTCTGTCTGAGACCTGTTATCCTGAATCGGACTTAGTCGTAACCTGTACTCCTGGCTCTCTCTGTGTATAGAGCCCCCGGAACTGTCCGAGATCCCAGAACATCTTATGTGTACTATTGTACCTCCTTCACTACAGAGCCCACAGCGCCCTTGAGGTCTCACAAAGACACATCGTGTTCTCTTGAGCCTTCTTCTCTACAGAGCACAGAGCACCGCTTAAGTTAGACATATTGGGCCTTATTACAACTTTGGAGGAGGTGTTAATCTGTCCCAAAAGTGACGGTAAAGTGACGGATATACCACCAGCCGTATTACGAGTTCCATAGGATATAATGGACTCGTAATACGGCTGGTGGTATATCCGTCACTTTACCGTCACTTTTGGGAGAGATTAACACCTCCTCCAAAGTTGTAATAAGGCCCAATGTGTACTCTCAGGACTCCTTCTCTATAGAGCAGGCAGGACCACTTTAAACCTCTAAGCACCCACAGTGCTTGAAATCCTGGGGTACACATACTATGCACACCTGGGCCACCTTCTTAATAGACTTTTGACCACTGCTCGAGAAACCAAAAGAGTCATAGACAGAGGTCTTGGACGTTCTTCTCTATAAAGCTCATAGAACCACTCAGGATCCCTGAAAGCTCACTGACATTCAGTGTACTCTTTGGCATCCTTAAGACATACCTATGAGACTCGAGGTGTGGGATGTGTGATTCCAGGTCTATAATATTCATAACTTGTGCCCTTTTGCAGCCTCTTCTTTGGGATTTGGGGTGGGAGCCTTGTGACCTCAAAGATGTGACGCACATGCCTTTTGCTGTTGGGTTGCCTTTTTTCTGTAGCCCTCAGAACGCAATGACTGATCACTGCACTCCTGCCAACACACCTTGTGTTCTTCTGCAGCCTTTTGTATGAACTCACAAAGTGTCTCTTCATATATGAACCCTGAACACCCACTCACAAACCTTGTGATCTTTGTCACCCCTCTCTATTGAATTTCAGGAATGCCTTGTATTTCCAGTCATCTAAGCACAAAACTTGTCATGCTTTGCAGCATTATCTATGGGACTCGCCGGGTGACTTCACCGGTAAACCGTAAACACCCACAGACATACTTTGTACACTTCTGAAGCATCTTCTGTCTGTGGGGCTCAAGGTGTGGGACATGTGACCACAGGGTTGTGACAGACATACCATCCCTTCTTCTCTTCTGAAGCCTCTTCTATGGGGTTCACACTTGGTGCTGAATTCTTTATGGTGTACTTGCAGTGAAATAATCGATCTCTTAATTCCTCCAGACCAACTCTGTGCTCCTGGGAAGAAATCTCCATGGAGCCCTTAGTAAGTAATAACTTATACCTGGATAGATACAGACAAACCTTGTACATCTGCAGCCCCTTCTAGGGGGATCAATGTGGGGTTGTGATTCCAGGGCTGTGACATACCTTTCTACTCATGGACAACCTTCTCACTGTAGTCCTAAGTACACAATCGGTGACCAAACAACAAACAGTGAATTTCCAGATCTGAATGGCCTAGGGTGGACCAAGTCACTTCCTTGGGTGGGACAGGCCCACCTGTCTTCACCTCTAGGACCAGGCCTGCTTTCCTATAATTCTCAGGGAGTGACTTAACTTGTGATCCCGTAACACCCGCTGACATACCTTGCACTCCTCTGCAGCCTCCTCGATGGGACTCACTGTGTGAGATTTATGGTCCTTGGACTCTCGGCAGACCACACATATCATCCTCTGGTCCTCTTCACAGAACAGCCTCAGTCTCTCCTCGTGTTTCTCGCAAAGATTCTCCTCCGGGGGCTTCACGGGGGGCAGGTGAAGCTGTTTTAACATTTCCACCATGTTTCCCAGTTGCCTGTTGGGTCGGAGGCTTCTCCCAGGAGATATCTCTCTGCACTGTGGACAGGGGGAGTTTCCATCTCTCCCCTCCCAGCTCTGTGTGATGCAGGAGCGGCAGAAGACGTGTCCACATTCCGTGGACACCGGGTCCGTGAAATATTCCAAACAGATGGAACAAGTGGCCTCATCTCTGAGACCCGTGAGCTGAGCTGCGGCCATGAGCCCGGAAACGCAGGGAGGGGAAGGAAAGTTTCGTTTCTCTGTTTGTAAAGTGGGCGGGTCTGTGTGTCTCCTGTGTGTGCTGGGACTTGCTGGTTCTCTCTGAGTGTAAAGTGGGGGTGTCTGTGTGTCCCGTCCTCCTGTGTGTGTTGGGACCTCCTTGTTCAATCTCTATATAAAGTGGGGGTGTCTCTGTGTCTTCTCTTGAATGTCCCCGGATTCCCTATTTCAAGTTTATCTGAGTTTTTTTTGTCTAAGTTGCTCCCTGGTCGCTGCTGAACAGGTGAACACCCTCAAACACTGCTGTCCTTTCCTCTTTGCTCCACTAAATAAGGCCGCTAATTGTACTGTAATTGCATGGCTACAGCGCTTACTGCCCAGGACGAGGCATCGCAGCGCTAATGTGCAAGTTCAGCTCTGACTGCAGCAGCCTCGGCCCCAGAGCCGGTAAATAACCCCAGACTGGGCCCCGGGGGGTTTATTTCTGGGAAGAAGGGTGAGAGAAATACAGGAAATTACAAGTGACCCCAGGACTTTCAGTCCAAGAGAACAAGGGATAGGGCGGGGGAGGGAGGAACAAAGGGGGGGTGAAGAATCACGGGGAAGACAAGGACACACGGTCATAAAGGCAGAGAGAGGGGGGAAAGCATGTCAGAGGAGAAAAGGCAACAGAGGTGGAGAAACGAGAAGGACGAGGAATAGAAAACGCCTCAGTTTTTTCATAATTGAAAGTTTCACAAAGTTCCATTAACTGACCCTAAACCGGTCCATTACCACAGAAGGGTCCTTTGATGCACAGACAGGCGCGCCTATGGCTCTTTTTTCGGGCATAGTGCATTCTGGGACTTGTAGTTTATCTTTATAGATTATGAGTAGTCTCTCAAACCTCATGGCCAGTAAGAGCTCTTGGCTAACAGGCCAGAACTGCTTGGAGGTGCCAGACACGCAGAGGGTGATGGGAGTGATGGGAGGAATGAGTGCACTTTATCTAACCCAATCCATGCTCCTTTGCACTGATGCCCCCTCAGTTTGGCCCCAGCGTGTGCACATCAGCCATGACCCTGTTCAGGTAGGAAGAGTCCAGCCCGAGCTGCCAAGCCAGGTCCTCCCTGAACCAGAACACAAGTACCAGGGCCGGTCCCGCACCGACGGGGTCTTCAGTCGGGTGCAGCTTGGTTCCAGTGGCACAGTGCACAAACGAAGGGTGGGTTGGGTGCGCCCGAGCGATTGCTGATGGTTAGACACATTACAAGCATTCGTCGCATCACCTTTTGTCTGCTTGGAGGTGTCACCCATGGCATCGACCCCTGGCAGGTGCGGGGGGAGTATGGACAACAGCTGTGCAAGCTTCCCTCAGTCACACGGGGTGGGCACAGCACAGACAGCAACAGTACAAGCACCGCTCATGCGCAGAACAATGACTGTCACGGATCACAGGTACAGACAGCAACAACCAAGGCAACCGCCTAGGGCACCCAGGTTAGTCACATACCAAACCGAAGGGAACCATAACATTACTAAATCAAAGCTCCGCCTAGATCTATATGTATGTGTGTGGTCTTTGTACAGCGCACACCCGGCGGAATGTAGCGTCGAGCTGTCCAGGTCAAAGGCAAAGTTACCATCAGTGCAGGGGCCGCTGGGCTCGGAGCTTCAGTGCTCTTTATTGCATCACAATGTAGTGTAGTGTTCTTTTAAAAGGTTGTGTCTTTAGCTTTTAGTGTCTATTTATCCGGCACCAGGCAAATAGTACATAATGTCTGCTATTTACACAGCAGCCAGCAAAATAGTACATAATGTCTGCTATTTACACACTGTTAGAAATGGGGTCTCTAGTTGGCAGAGGTATACATACTTGTCCAAGTAGGGACCACAATCCTAGTCAGGGTAAGTCACACACAATCTAAATTATTCTGTGCCCACCCTCTGGTAGCTTGGCACTGAGCAGTCAGGCTTAATTTAGAAGGCAATGTCTAAAGTATTTGTGCAATAAATCGAACAGTAACACAGTGAAAATACCTCAAAAATACACCACACAGGCTAAAAAAAAATATTATATTTATCTAGTTAAATTATTGATGAAAAGATGCAAAATCAATGTACAGGAATCAAATTATGAGTTATTTGAGATTTAAATCCAACTACAGCACTGAGAAAACACAATAGCTCTATCTAGGGCTATCACGGCGTCGCTAACAGAGTAGTTTTCAAAAATCCGATGCCACGGGCGTCGGGCAAAGAGTCGCACCGACTCCCAGGTACAGAACCTTGTGAAATTGAAGCGAATGAAGAACAAGTGTGCCGCACAGAGTCGGAGCGCGGCATAGCTGGAGTCGGAGCGGCGTCAGTCCATTGCGGCGTCAGAGGAAGGAGGCGTTGGTTCCGTGCTGTGAAGCAGGAGGAACTGACGCATCGATCCAGTCCGGAGGCAGGGGGAGATGAAGCGGCGTCATCCACGATGCGGTGATCTTTTGTGACCCAGCGGGGTTTCTGGTTCTGGTCCACCAAGACATGATGTGTTGACTTCGCAGTGTTGTGATGACCCTGTGTGACGTCAGCGGAGTCGAAGCACCTTCGGACTTGTGTTGCAGGCCGAGGTCATTGCCTGCCTTTTACATACATAGCACCCTGTCCTATGGGTTACCTAGGGCCTACCTTAGGGGTGACTTATATGTACAAAAAGGGGTGTTTAAGGCTTGGTAAGTACTTTTAAATGCCAAGTTGAAGTGACACTGAAACTGCACACACAGGCCTTGCAATGGCCGGCCTGGTATATGTCTATGTGGCTACTTATATTTGTGGCACAATCAGTGCTTCAGGTCCAGTAGTAGCATTCAATTTACAGGCCCTGGGCACATGTAGTGCACTTTCCTATGTACTTACAAGTAAGTAAATTAAATATGCCATTTGGGAATGTTTGAGCCAATGTTATCATGTGAGAGTACATACACTTTAGCACTGGTTATCAGTGGTAAAGTGTCCAGAGTCCTAAAGCCAGCAAAAATGAGGTCAAAAAAAGAAGAGGAGGAAGGCAAAAAGTTTGGGGGTGACCCTTCAGAGGGGCCATTTCCAGCACACAGCGGCCAGCAAAATAGTACATAATGTCTGCTATTTACCCAGCGGCCAGCAAAATAGTACATAATGTCTGCTATTTACCCAGCGGCCAGCAAAATAGTACATAATGTCTGCTATTTACCCAGCGGCCAGCAAAATAGTACATAATGTCTGCTATTTACCCAGTGGCCAGCAAAATAGTACATAATGTCTGCTATTTACCCAGCGGCCAGCAAAATAGTACATAATCTCTGCTATTTACCCAGCGGCCAGCAAAATAGTACATAATGTCTGCTATTTACCCAGTGGCCAGCAAAATAGTACATAATCTCTGCTATTTACCCAGTGGCCTCCTAACCATCTGAAATTTCACTGTTTATCCAGCTGCAGACTAAATAATAGTTATGATGTTCTATTTGATAAATAGCGTGAAGGAGGTCTTGATTTTGCTGGACATGATGGAAAAGGGACTCCAGGCGAGGGTAGGGCGGGGGCCATCTTGTAACGGGAGCGCAGGGAAGTCAGAGAAGGATTAGAAAGTACATGTACACTGTAGCAAGTTGGCTCTGTATGCGCTATTTCAAAGTAAGGAATAGCATGCACAGAGTCCAAGGGCTCCCCTTAGAGGTAAAATAGTGGTAAAAAGAGATAATACTAATGCTCTATTTTGTGGTAGTGTGGTCGAGCAGTAGGCTTATCCAAGGAGTAGTGTTAAGCATTTGTTGTACATACACATAGACAATAAATGAGGTACACACACTCAGAGACAAATCCAGCCAATAGGTTTTGTTATAGAAAAATATCTTTTCTTAGTTTATTTTAAGAACCACAGGTTCAAATTTTACATGTAATAACTCATTTGAAAGGTATTGCAGGTAAGTACTCTGGGAACTTTGAATCATTACTTTAGCATGTATACTTTTGTCATAAAACACAATAAGCTGTTTTAAAAGTGGACACAGTGCAATTTTCACAGTTCCTGGGGGAGGTAAGATATTGTTAGTTTTAACAGGTAAGTAAGTCACTTACAGGTTTCAGTTTTTGGTCCAAGGTAGCCCACCGTTGGGGGTTCAGAGCAACCCCAAAGTTATCACACCAGCAGCTCAGGGCCGGTCAGGTGCAAAGGTCAAAGAGGTGCCCAAAACACATAGGCTTCAATGGAGAGAAGGGGGTGCCCCGGTTCCAGTCTGCCTGCAGGTAAGTACCCGCGTCTTCGGAGGGCAGACCAGGGGGGTTTTGTAGGGCACCGGGGGGGACACAAGTTAGCACAGAAAGTACACCCTCAGCAGCGCGGGGGCGGCCGGGTGCAGTGTGGGAACAAGCGTCTGGTTTCCTTCAGTTTTCAATGGGAGACCAAGAGGTCTCTTCAGCGATGCAGGCAGGCAAGGGGGAGGCTCCTCGGGGTAGCCACCACCTGGGCAAGGGAGAGGGCCTCCTGGGGGTCACTCCTGCACAGAAGTTCCGTTCCTTTAGGCGCTGGGGGCTGCGGGTGCAGGGTCTTTTCCAGCCGTCAGGAATTGGAGTTAAGACAGTCGCGGTCAGGGGGAGCCTGGGGATTCCCTCTGCAGGCGTCGCTGTGGGGGCCCAGGGGGACAACTTTGGTTACTCACAGTCGTAGAGTCGCCGGAGGGTCCTCCCTGAGCTGTTTGTTCTCCACCAGTCGAGTCGGGGTCGCCGGGTGCAGTGTTGCAAGTCTCACGCTTCTTGCGGGGAGTTGCAGGGGTCTTTAAATCTGCTCCTTGTAACAAAGTTGCAGTTCTTTTGGAGCAGTGCCGCTGTCCTCTGGAGTTTCTTGTCTTCTTCGAAGCGGGGCAGTCCTCAGAGGATTCAGAGGTCGCTGGTCCCTTGGAAAGCGTAGCTGGAGCAGGGTTCTTTGGAAGGCAGGAGACAGGCCGGTGGGTCTGGGGCCAAGGCAGTTGGTGTCTTCTGTTCTTCCTCTGCAGGGGTTTTCAGCTTTGCAGTCCTTCTTCTTGTAGTTGCAGGAATCTAGTTTCTAGGTTCAGGGAGAGCCCTTAAATACTAAATTTAAGGGCGTGTTTAGGTTTGGGGGGTTAGTAGCCAATGGCTACTAGCCCTGAGGGTGAGTACACCCTCTTTGTGCCTCCTCCCAAGGGGAGGGGGTCACATCCCTAATCCTATTGGGGGAATCCTCCATCTGCAAGATGGAGGATTTCTAAAAGTTAGAGTCACTTCAGCTCAGGACACCTTAGGGGCTGTCCTGACTGGCCAGTGACTCCTCCTTGTTGTTTTCTTTGTTTCCTCCGGCCTTGCCGCCAAAAGTGGGGGCCGTGGCCGGAGGGGGCGGGCAACTCCACTAGCTGGAGTGTCCTGCTGGGCTGTGACAAAGGGGTGAGCCTTTGAGGCTCACCGCCAGGTGTTACAGCTCCTGCCTGGGGGAGGTGTTAGCATCTCCACCCAGTGCAGGCTTTGTTACTGGCCTCAGAGTGACAAAGGCACTCTCCCCATGGGGCCAGCAACATGTCTCTAGTGTGGCAGGCTGCTGGAACCAGTCAGCCTACACAGATAGTCGGTTAAGTTTCAGGGGGCACCTCTAAGGTGCCCTCTGGGGTGTATTTTACAATAAAATGTACACTGGCATCAGTGTGCATTTATTGTGCTGAGAAGTTTGATACCAAACTTCCCAGTTTTCAGTGTAGCCATTATGGTGCTGTGGAGTTCGTGTAAAACAGACTCCCAGACCATATACTCTTATGGCTACCCTGCACTTACAATGTCTAAGGTTTTGCTTAGACACTGTAGGGGTATAGTGCTCATGCACTGGTACCCTCACCTATGGTATAGTGCACCCTGCCTTAGGGCTGTAAGGCCTGCTAGAGGGGTGTCTTACCTATACTGCATAGGCAGTGAGAGGCTGGCATGGCACCCTGAGGGGAGTGCCATGTCGACTTACTCATTTTGTTCTCACTAGCACACACAAGCTTGTAAGCAGTGTGTCTGTGCTGAGTGAGGGGTCTCCAGGGTGGCATAATACATGCTGCACCCCTTAGAGACCTTCCCTGGCATCAGGGCCCTTGGTACCAGAGGTACCAGTTACAAGGGACTTATCTGGATGCCAGGGTGTTGCAATTGTGGAATCAAAAGTACAGGTTAGGGAAAGAACACTGGTGCTGGGGCCTGGTTAGCAGGCCTCAGCACACTTTCAATTCAAAACATAGCATCAGCATAGGCAAAAAGTCAGGGGGTAACCATGCCAAGGAGGCATTTCCTTACATACACACATGAACAAAAGTATGTCCAACAGTAAGTGCATGAACTAAGGTTGTTTACAGATCAAAAACACTGCCATCTATTTTGATTAAAACATTTATGCTATTTTAATATTAAAATAAACCATGTAGGAATCAAAACTTCAGTTTCAGGGGCTTCAGGATGTGGCACAGACATTCTGTGCCGCCGTCTAGGAGTATTTGGCTGTCTGCAAAGAATAATGAGTATGGTGTTAAAGCAGGTCATGTAAAGGTTTTATTCACTCATGAAAATACGTTTTTTATTGTTAATGGTATTTTTGTTGATTTTTGACAGCGGACTCATTTTGGGCTTCTTGTAAAAAGTATTGCACTCATTTTAGTCTTCTTTTTAAGGAGGATTCAGACCTGCAGAGCAAGCAGGGACTGCAGAGAGACTACTGCAGTGTGTGTGACCTGATTCACTGGGGTATCATGAGCCCAGTAACAACCTCACCCCGCTGATGGAGCGGGGGTCGTGACATCCCGGTCTAGATCTACTAGATGATCTGCGATCCGGTGGATCTATTTTATCTACATGATAGATCTCTAGGAACACCAAGGCAGGATAGCAAGTACTTGCCCCATGCTGGCAACTTAAAATAAGCGTCCCGTCCATACACAAACTAAACTCCAGGAATCACCTCATCTTCTCCCGTAAGAATGTGAGCTGAGCCGCCTAAAATTTCAAACTTATTCAAACTATTTCAAACTCACCTCCTCTCATTAGTGTATTCCTGTTTGCACATTGTTCATTTGTATACAAAGAATGTCCTCTTTGGCTGCCAGTTCGGTTTCATGTTAAAGTGTCCTCCCTTTTCCGCATGTTCTTCATGGCATCCTCTCCTCCCATGGATGCGCGGTACACATTGGCTCTCCACTCCCGTGGAGCACAAACTAATTGGTTCTCTACAGGACTCATGGGACATGTCAGGTTCAATCTATTGGCATGCGCAGTGGCAATCCTAACAGGGGGTTGAAAGAAATCCCTAGTGGTGCCCATCTCATCTGCCTGAGGATGGGGATTCATATGTCTTTTAAGGGGAAATTCAGAAAGTATTAGGTCATTAATCAAAAAAATATTCAAGGCATACGTACCTATATAAAAAGCTAAGCAATATAGTACATGTGCTTCCATAAGTAAGGGGTATGTAGTGGTATGTTATGCCTTCAGCCACTGAAGCAGGCAGGAGGGCACAGACACAGCAGTCCTTAGCTTGCATAGAATGTGTGTACCCGTAAAGCAGGGTAGAAAAAGCATTTGTGATGAAGTCTTCCCCTGAAGCATCCTGATGTGAAATCCTAACATCAAAGCTGTTGTCATCCTCTACAGGGTGTAGTGGGTGTAGTGGGTGTAGGGGTGAACCTAACGGGAGCAGTGTTATCAGGGGAACTTAACTCTAGTAGCAAAGCGGCCATGACTATAATAGTAAGAATGAGTACTCCAGCTATTACTAACCTTTGTTGGTCTTTGCAGCCGTGCCACATACCACACATCTTGCGCTACACTAACACATTTTAGTGCTGGTGTCTGCATCATTGCACAAAAAAGAATTAGTCCCGCATTACAGCTCATCTGACTTCAAATACCATGAGGAACTGCACTAATTAAAAAAATCCTGGCCACGCATCAGTTTGCAGAGTAAGTTGTTAACAGGGAATTTACTTTTCTGCTGCCAGCCTAGGCCTGTTGCTATGGTGACCAGTGTGTCACTGATACATTGTATTTCTGCAGCAGAGCAACAACGCAGCATCAAAAATGAAAAGTGCTGTTGTTAGGCCCGCACCTTTGTGATGCGGATCCAGCAACTCATTCTTCTCTGTGACAGATTGTGGAATGAGTGCATCAAACAGGCTAAATCTGTGCAAGTGCTCCCTGTGTAAAATGTATGTGTAATTGGCTTTCCATGATTGGCATATTTGATTTACTAGTAAGTCCCTAGTACAGTGCACTAGAGGTGCCAGGGCCTGTAAATCAAATGCTGCTAGTAGGCCTTCAGCACTGGTTGTGCCACCCACATAGGTAGCTCTGTAATCACGTCTCAGACCTGCCACTGCAGTCTCTGTGGGTGCAGTTGTAACTGTAAATTCGACTTGGTAAGTGTACCCACTTGCCAGGGCTAAACCTTCCCTTTTCTTACATGTCAGACACCCCTCAGGTAGGCCTAGGTAGCCCCAAGGGCAGGGTGCAGTGTATGGTTGAGGTAGGACATATAGTAATGTGTTTTATATGTCCTGACAGTCAAATATTGCTAAATTAGTTTTTCACTGTTGCAAGGCCTGTCCCTCTCATAGGTTAACATGGGGGCTACCTTTAAATCTGATTAAAGTGTAGATTCCCTTTGGGAGTGGATGGACATGTGGAGTTTGGGGTCTCTGAGCTCACAATTTAAAAATACATCTTTTAGTAAAGTTGATTTTAAGAGTGTATGTTTGAAAATGCCACTTTTAGAAAGTGAGCCTTTTCTTGCTTATACCATTTCTGTGACTCTGTTTGTGGATTCCCTGTCTGGGTCAGTTTGACAGTTGGGCTGGTTGCACCTCACACTAGACAGTTACACAAAGGGAGCTGTTGTGTAGCCTGCATATCCTGATGAGCCATCTGTGCTAAGAGGGAGGGGAGGAGTGGTTATTCACACCTGAAAGGGCTGTGCCTGCCCTCACACAATGCAGCCTCCAACCGCTGGTGAGTGTCTGGGGCCTGGCCTGGGCAAGGCAAGATTTCACAATCAAGAGAGACTTTGCTTTGACGTAGGCTCACTTCAAAGGAGAAAATGGGTATAAGAAGGGCACTCAAAACCACAGACTTTAGAACCCTTCTGGAAACCAAGAGGAACCTCTGCCTGGAGAAGAGCTGAAGAACTGAGGAAGAAGAGCTGCCCTGCCTGTGACTGTGCTTTGTGGAGCTATCCTGCAGTTGCTGCTTCTGCCAGAGTAACAGGGCAAAGACTGGACTCTGTGTGCCTTCCATCTTGTGGAGATGTCCTAGCGCTTGATTTAGAGTGTGCCTCCTGTTGTTTGAAGTCTCAGGGACAGAAAAGACTTGTCTCTGCCAGCACCTGGAGTCTCTAGAGAGACACCTACTCTGCCAAGTCGTGCCCATCCAGTTCCTGGGACCCTCAAAGGAGAAGCTGGCAGCCTAAGAGGAAGAAATCCACGCACAGAACTCCGTGCGTGGAAAACATCGACGCAACTCCGATCTGCAGCTGAAAAATCCATGCACTGCCGGCTTCACGGCTGAAAATCGGCACTCGCCTGCAACGCGACTGAAGAATCGACGCACAGAGCTGGAGAAAACATCGCACAGCATCGCTGACGGAGGCTGGTGAGATCGCAACCTGCGCTGTGTGGTTTTCAGATCATCGTGCAGCTGGATTTCTGACGCAAGTACCACTGGGCATGTAAAAACAATGCAAGGCCTGCCCTGACTCGAGAGTTCTTACCAGATCAACGCACCGCTCTCGTGCGAAGAGAAGAAACGATGCGCCCTGACCCGACGAAAAGAGAAATGACGCAAGGTCTCGCTCGTGAGTGAAATCAACGCATTGCAAGCTGATTTTGACGCACACTCGCCCACGAAGGGTTATTTTTGACGCATTCAAGGTACATTTTCACGCTAATGGTGTTAGTGTGTGTTTAAAATTACATGAAGACTCTTTTTGCATTTGTGTTGATAACTTGACTTGTGTATTGTGGATATTTGTCGTTTTGGTCTTGTTTTGTTTGGACAAATATTTCCTATTTTTCTAAACCTGTGTTGTGCCATTTTGTAGTGTTTTCATTAACTTACTGTGTGTGTTGGTACAAATACTTTACACCTAGCACTCTGAAGTTAAGCCTATTGCTCGTGTCAAGCTACCAAGGGGGTAAGCAGGAGTTAGCTAAGGGTGATTCTCTTTTACCCAGACTAGAGTGAGGGTCCTTGCTTGGACAGGGGGTAACCTGACTGCCAACCAAAGACCCCATTTCTAACACTCAGCCACAGTGAGCACCTTCAGGACCCCTGAAACACCACCCATCTTGGGCCATGGACTTTAGGACTTTAGGAGATCTTTTCTAGAGTATTGTAGCTCCCTACACTTTCATGACAAACGATCCTCGGTTTGCTAACACTTGCTGGAGTGGGGATAAGTCATCAAAAAGGTTACCCTACTGGTCAGATGGACCTTTGATTGTCGACCTGAAGTGTAAGAAAGGAGCTAACATCAGCAATACATTTCAATTACAGTGAAACCAATGTGTCTCCACAGAAATGACAGAGAGGACGGTGTCCAAACCACTAAAGATTTATGAGCAAATTAGTCAAACCATAATGCAATGCAAACCATTTAGCAAACGTTATTTAATTATATCATCAAATCATACATAATAAAATGATCAAGCAATCAAAATTTGACAGTTATAAGGAAAGAGATGAATAATATAATCACAAGAGGGAGAAAATATCCAAAATAATTATTCCATAAAGAAGCTTGCCTATTCTAAATAAGGCAGCAAAAGTGGCAAGGGGATTTCTATAAGGAAGACAGTGTCAGCATCAGATGAACAAAGATTAAGGTTCAGGGGGAATGCATGAGAGCTCAAGCATGACGCTCAACACTCTGGGGAAGTGAATGAGCAGAGTAGAGAAGTAGAGAAGAAGTCCTCTCTCAGTGAAGAGTCTACTGAACTAAACTAAGGAACACTTAATTAAAGCAGGCAAAGTAACTTCTAGAAGACTCTATATCAGTTCCTACCAAATGGACCAATCAGGGATCGATGTTCTCTGGGAGCAGGTAAACCTCCCAGTTTCAAAGCGCTAAACAATGCAGAATGCTCTGTGCAACCTTAGATGTAATATTAGTCTAGTCTGTCTGGTACAGGAGGCTCCTCTCCCACCCTTTCAACCTACATGTCCGATATCAACTTCTCAAAAAGCTGGGGGCGTGGCCATGCCGGCGACCAAGATGGCGACGCTGTGCTGAAGCTCTGGCGAATCAGGCCCTGACACAGCTGAGATGGGTCCCATCTGCCATCCCTGACTATCCCGAATGGCCTTCAGCAATCCTGCGGCAGCGTTGGCTGCATATGTTCTGTTTTGGACTCCTTAAGGCCCACCTTGACGAACCTCCACATGCTGGCTGCCAGGTGGCCTGGCTGCACCTTGGATGCTCCTGCTGTGACGGAGGATGTGAACACGCTAGACCCCAAAGGCCGACTGGGCTGGACTATGCCACCAAGGATATCCATGCTCCCACCACTTGGGTGGTGATCTCTCCTGCTGTGGGCAAAGAGCCTGGTGCCTACGGCCATCACACCAACCTCCTCCTGATTGTTGCTCCCAGTGGCCCAGCCATGACTCCGAGGCTCTGCAGTGACAGGGGCTACAGGTGAGCCTGAGGCGAGTGCCATCAGGCCCTGTTGGGCTGCCCGGGGTGCATAACCACTATACCACAGCCCATATCCCTGCTGCCCTGAGAAGGCTTGGGAAGACAGTTTGAGTTGAGCCAGCATTGAACATCTGGGCTAGACGGGCTACTTCACCACACTAACCACCTGACATCACTGCAGTTGCGGTACTACCTTCAACGACCAACAGTAAGGGGTGCTTGTTTCAGCTACTTCGGTGGTGCTGCCATGCCACATACTACCCTGGCCTAGACTGCTACCTCCTGCTTGATCAGCACATTTTGAACTGCGCCCAGTGTGGTTTTCTGCTCATGGATATGCCTTGGTCTGCTGGGTGGACACTCATTGGCCTATAATGGGGTCTGCGGGTGTTGTTACCACTCTGAAGGATACTGTCAGTCATACCTCATCTGCATGGCCTGATTGCAGCATAACTGCCTTTTTCTCTCTTCTAACACCTGTTGACAAGCTACCTTTGCTCCCCCATCATTGTCATTTGTTAGGTCGGCTTCGGTCACACGCCCTGCAGCACCATCATCGCTGTCGCCCTTCTTCCACCTACGACTGCTCTCCCACTTGGCACCGGGGTCTCTTGCACAGCAATGGTATGGGGGGACCCAAAAAAAGAAAGTTGCCATTTAAGAAACATAAGGCCGCTGACATTTCGGAGACAGCATCTACAATGGAGAAGGGTGTGGTTGTGGTCTGCGCCGCCCTGCACCTGGTTGGTTCTGATACCATACTGGCAGAACTCAGGGCAGGTTTCCAAGTCATTAGTGCTAGATATGATACCTGAATGGCCGCCTTGATCGTATGGGGGCAGCCCTTGCACAGGCAGGGCACTTGCCTTGACAACGCAGAGGAATGTATATCTGGCCTGGTGAACGGTTCTGCGACTTTGCCCAAGAGACTGGAAAAGCTGGAATCATGCCTCAGAATGGTGGGCATTAACAATGAGGATCTGGAGGCACGGGGACGTCATAACAATCTTCACATAGTGGGGGTTGTGGGAACAACCGCCACAGATCGAATGGATTTGTTTGTAGAATGCATGCTCTCAGAACTTTTTGATCACCTGGACTTTACCTGTACTTTTATTGTTGAACGGGCTCATAGGTTCCTCGACCCATGCTCTCCTCCAGGCCAGTGGCATAATGAAACTTGAGGGGGGCCCCCTGCAAAGTACCTGGAGGGGGCGCCCTCCACCCTGGACCCAGTCAGGGGCCTGCCACCCATGCACTGGGTGCTTTGCTGAAGGGAACCTCTTGAGGTCGGAGACCCCCCACACCACATGGCTGCAGGGCCCTTGTTATTCCACTGCTCCAGGCGCATCTCCACGGTCAATCATGGCCAGGCTGTTGAACATTTGGGATCGTGACACTGCCTTGCGACCTGCCCGTGAGCATGGCCCACTCCTCTATTAGGGAGCTTCAATATCCATCTTCATGTGCTTCAGTCTTGCGGTCCAGGAGGCATGCTGAAAATTCACAGACTTGAAGTCATTCCTATGGAAACTGGGACTATGCTACAGCATGCTCTACCCAGCATGCCTCTGAGTGGATAACAATGGTAGGGCTTGTTTTTTTGACAACCTGACAGATGCAATGACTTTCTGCAAGCAGCAATTCAGAGAGCGCTACTCCCACACACGTACCACACCTGAGTGCGCCCCACTAGACTTTCACCTAGAGGCTGGTGCTGAACTGTCTCTCCAGATTGAAGAACAGCTTTGCATTCCCTTCTGCTCCCCAGAGTGAAGCCACATACGTCTCATACAGAGGCATTCTACACACCTGAACTGATGCATCATACCTATGCAGGGTTGGACCCATCCCTACACCCTTGTTGTTCTACGGTACTACATGGCGAGGCACGTCCGCCACAGTTTTTCCATCCGGGTGGTATACACCGCTCTAATGTATCCATGAGGTTTTGTTTGGTTTCGGTATGTTCTTTGAGTCTCACTGGATACTTTAACACCCAGTGTGGGAGTGGGGAGAAGAGGGAACTGTTGTTTGGTTATGAAAGTCTGCATCTTTTATTGTCTGAGGACACTGCACACACTCATACTATTTTGCAGTACATATGTATGATTTAACCTAATGGGGACCCATTGTAAGGTGCAGCAGAAGATAGACTTTGCATTCCTCACCTGGAATATTAGGGTTTGAACAGCACTTGCAAAGGAAAACAAGTATTACAGTACCTTGCACGTTATAGTACACAGATTGCCGTTCTGCAAGAGATGCACCTCACTCCTGGAAAGGACCACACCTTTGCCTCTACATAGGGCCTAGTCTTCTATAATTATAGCTCCTACTCCAGAGGTGTTAGCACATTGATACATAAATCCTTTCCTTTCACCTCACCGCAAGTGTCCTGTATGATGGTGGAAGATATATCCATGTGGCGAGAATATTGGTCGGCCTGAAAGTCCTCTTAGTCAATATCTACGCCTGAACGTTGACGCACACAACTTTTTTCAAAAGATTATGTCACTAGTGGGACACATGGAGGCTGACCATATCATAAAGGGGGCGTGACTTCAGAATGCTAATTGACCCTCGTTTAGACCCTACAGTGACTATCCCAGCATGCAAGCCACGCTCACTGCATATTCTTCGCGGGCTCCGTTACACATATATCCTCTGCAACCCCTGGTGTCTGAGGCATGCTTCTTCCCCAGCATGTACTCATTATTTCACTCCACATGAAACCTGGAATCGTATAGAATATTGGCTTTTCTCAACCACATTCACCACATAGTAACGCTCGATCTCACATCTTGCGCTCATGCTCTTGGACAATGCACCAGCCCCACTGCTATTGCTGATCCAGATTGGGGGGGCAAAGGAGTCAATGGTGTTACCCCGCCATGGCGCTGCATGATGAGGTATTCCACTCCAAATTACGTGCTGCAATAGTGGAATATTTTGAAATAAATACTGGCTCTGTAACCACTCGACCACCCTGTGGAAGCCTTCAAGGCAAATATCTATGGCATCTTCATATTTAAGCACTCTGGAGTACTCTGCGATATGCGCAGCAGTCAGGCCCACTTGAAGGAAGAGCTAACGGCACTTGACTGTGCAGATGCCCAACAGCACCAGTGGCCGCAGTTCCTCCTATTCTTTCTGATCTAATTTTTGCTGGCTTGAGGACTCTGGACACTTTACCACTGCGAACCAGTGCTAGAGTACACGTACTCTCTCCCTAAAACATGGTAACAATGGCTCATACCCAACTGACATATTTAATCTACTTGTAAGTCCCTAGTAGAGTGCACTACATGTGCCTGGGGCCTGTAAATTAAATGCTACTAGTGGGCCTGCAGCACTGATTGTGCCACCCACATATATAGCCCCTTAACCATGTCTCAGGCTGGACATTTCAAGGCCTATTTGTGCAGTTTCACTGTCAATGCAACTTGCCATTTAAAAGTACTTGCCAAGCCTTAAACTTCCCTTTTTCTACATATAATTCACCCATAAGGTACGCCCTGGGTATCCCGTAGGGCAGGGTGCAATGTAGGCAAAAGGCAGGACATGTACGAATGTGTTTTATATGTCCTGGTAGGGGAAAACTCCCAAATTAGTTTTCCACTACTGTGAGGCCTGCCCCTTTCATACAGTAGCATTTGGACGGCCCTCATACACATTTTGAGTGGTAAATCCTGATCTAAAAGGGGTAACCAGGTCATATTTAGTATGGCCAGAATGGTAATAGAAAATCCTATTTATTGGTGAGGTTGGATTTTATATTACTATTTTAGAAATGCCACTTTTAGAAAGTGAGCAGTTCTCTGCACTCAAATCCTGTGCCTCACAGCCTCTGTGCAATCCACGTCTGGGCTGGGCTGGTTGGCAGCTTCCTTGTGTATTTCACCCTTTCAACCACAGACACAGGACACTCAGCCACACCTGCACTCATCTGCATATTGGATGGGTCTTCCTGGGCTGCAAGGATGGAGAGCCTGACACTTACATTTCAAATGTTAGTGTCCTGCCCTCACACAATGGAATGCCAAACCTCCTACTGGGACCCTGGCACACAGGGTTCTACTGAAAGGGGACCTGGTGCACTTCAAAACCACTCTTTGAAGTCTCCCCAACTTCAAAGGCATTTTTGGACATAAAACCCCACCAACTCAGACACCTCCTGGATCTACATCTTTTTTAATCCTTTGTATCTAATCATTTTATGTGTTCTCTCTGCGTCCTCCTGTGTCTCCTTCCATAAGGTTCAGCATAAAGTCTGTCTTTATTCAACATCCATGCTGCTTCAGTGAGAATGAAGTTAGAAGTGTCCACCCTCTTACAACATGCACAGAAAGATTCAGGCAGGAGAAGTGCTCTAGAGTGCACAGCGTGTGTGTGTAGTAAATGGAGGCATTTATTGTGTTAAGATCTTCAGGGAAGGAAAAATAAAGTGGTTAAAATACAGCATTCCTAATTTTGTAACCCACGTGTACAATACACAATGCACGGCGTATGCACATGTAGTGTTGGGAAAATGCGTCCAGATTAGCAGTTTACCTCAATGCAACATTTATTCTCACATAATTGTGAAGTCCATGATTCATGCTTGTGTAGCGCAGGGAAGTACTTACATAGCTAAAACACCTGTAAAGTTTGACAGTGTGTAGCAGGAAGCAATGCATATTGCAGGTTGCACGCAGTTTCCTTACCTTTGTAATTGAACCCTAAAGAGCAAAAGCATTTCTCAAATCATCGATACGTCATGAGTCCAACCAACATGTGCTGTGTCACTCACATATTCAGGAGATGAAATCGGAGCCCAACTGATGCTGAGGATTCGCTCTCAGCAGTCAAGTGCCAGTGTTATGTTGTATAAAAATATTGTATGAGCAGAAGGCCCTGCTTTCTTTATGTATGCCCTTTCTTCTTTACTAAAGTGTTCAAGTAATGCACACAGTTGCAATAATCAAAAACAAATATATTTGATCTTCTGTCACGTGCTACATGATTGAAATGACACCTTGGGCCAGATGTAGCAAAGGGTTTTACCCATTCTGTGTCTATGGGAAAATGTGTTCATATATATCGCCCCTTGTATCCATCTTGCCAGTTGAGTGAGTTACACAAACTGAGTGGATAAGCTTGTCAGCTTCTTGGAGGTACAGAAAACAAAGGGGCAGCTAAATGGAGATTAGAAACAAATTGAGAAGGCTGATCAGCCAAACCAATGGACTGTGTTTGTTATCAGTGTTGACACATTCAGAAAGCCAGGTGATCCTCCGTATGTACAGACATGACCGGTTCATTTTAACTGTTAATCCCTCATAAATGTCATCTTAAAGAGGTGGTGACAGAGCCTTGGCACCCGCATCATTCGGAAAACTCGCAGGCTCTTTTCAATAACACGATCTTATGGGAGAGGTAGATGTATGTTTTTTACATGCATTAAGCTGATAGTAGCATAAGAATGTAAGGCTTTTAAACTTTGAACTGGTAGGACTTCACCTTTGGTTTGATACGGAGATTACCCAGTTAATGAACAGATGCACAAATAAAAAGGGTTGAAATTGATTGGTGAACTATTGTTCATGTGCCCCAAAGTTTCATTGTGTTTTTCTTCCCCCTGATGTTGTGTTTCCAAGGATACACATTCAGGTCTAGTGCAGCCACATTTGGCAGTTGATTTTTTTGGACATTAAGCAAAAGTGAACGATTATTTGCTCGCATGGGATCTTAGATTCCCCCCAGTATATGTGTATTTGTTGAATGTTTTAAAGATTTTGCCAAGTGTTTTTTTTCATGACAAATTTTATTGAGTTTTATCATAGCAAACTAGCCGGCAGGTGTAGAAAAAGGAGGGAAACTCAAAATTATATCCACAATAACACAAAATGAACAGAGAAACCATCCGACCCCACCCCACCCCGCCACCCAACAGTAAGCAGTGGTATGCATTTCAGATATTATTAGTGTTGTTGCTTTGTTTCTCCAACTCACATGTCTGTACTAGCCAATCTTTCATTCAATAAGGAGGGTTTCCATGCAGACAGGCTGCAGAATAATAGTCCCATAGTCCTCCCAACTCTGCCAGACCTTGCTGCGCTTTTGAGGGCAAACCCTGTCTTAATATACCATGACCTTCAGGCCCATGCTGTGAACTAGACCTCTCTTCCATACTGCCAAGGATGGAGGGGCCTTGGCTTTCCACTCTCTTGCAATATCTCTATTTCCAAGGTCAGACCTAAAAACAGGAGCGCCCTTTAGAACCTGTTGCCCCCAAGGCCATCTGTAACATACAGGAAGGTCAACTTTGGGTTTACAGGTATTGCCCTGGAGAGTCCCCTGCCAAGACAGGAAGTTGCCCTGTCCCAGAAATTGCTCAAGACAGTGCATCCCTTGCTGTGTGGAGGAAGGAACTGTCCCCCGCACGACAGCATAGGCATAATGGAGGGTCCACCACTCCCATGCGCCATAAGCAATATCCGGTGTAATAGACCCTGTAGTCGCAGGTGTGAGGTATATGAGTCACTGGCATGCCAAAATGGCCGCCACCTGAGGCAATCTTAGAGCGTCAGACCAGCTGTCCTTGTCGTGAGTTCCAAGGTCCGTCCCCCAGGTTAGTTGGACGGCTGAGAGTGTTTGTGAGCTGTGTATGAGTAGTGTATGATATAATGTGTCTAATGTATGATCGCCTAATTCCTCTGCAAGAAGGTCACCTTCCTGGGGATTGTAGTCAGGAAGAGAGTCAAGGTTGTCTATGTAAGAGGCGAGTGCATGACACATTTGCAGGTAGCGATGGAATTGGATGTGATGAAGGCAGAAGTCCGGCTGAAGCTCTTGGAAGGATTTCAGGACCGTGTCCTACATTGCATCTCCCGGAGTAGATATACCTATCATGTCCCACTTCCTTCATCCCTCTAGTTGTGCGCCCTGTCACCCACTCTCAGCAACATATGCCGGGTCGGCTCACCACCATTCATTGATAATGAGCAGATGGGACGCAAAGCAATAGGAGGATGTGTCTGCTGCTCCAATTCTACAATTTAAGGTCGCTAGAGCTTGCCAGGCAGTTTTACCATGAGCATGTTATGTGGATGGAATGGGGATTCAAAGTAAGTTTTATTGCCTAGAAAAAGTCCATAACAAAACAAATTGTACGAAAACGTTATGCATGGCCCTGTGGGGGATGATGGGTTTGCAGTTTGGCAGAGAGGTGGGGCTGCTCAAACTGCAGGATGTCACAATGCAACAGTAGTATTGTGGAACTCAGTCAGATACCTCACTGAAAGCTTCTAAGCTAATCAAATCAATTCACTGTTTAGTTAATAAATGACAACACTTGTTAACAAGTACAGGACACTTTTTTGTTTAAATAATTTCTGTCTGAAGGCACGGTGCGATGATCTACAATGAGAACATTGATCAAGTGACACAGTGCTCAATTACTGAACATATATGTGTAACATATATTACAAGGCACTGTACAGTCCCCAGTACAGTGAACAATAGCTTCAGAAAGACTGATATGGTCTCATCAGGACATTTTAATCTGATTAACGCACCTGCATGAAGAAAGAAGAAAACCTCAATCCGTAGCCCTATATCCTATCAAGTATGACAGTGTTTAAACCAAGATCACTCTACTCAACACTCAGTGTATGAGTAGCTTGATACACTCACCCTCTCAAATAACCAATTAATATTGTATAGACAAAAACATCAAATACTACATGGTTAAAATAAACAAATCAAAAGGTGTAGGTATGCAAGTTGGAACCAATACATGCAGTCTCCAATAAATGTCCTAATGTTATCAATAATCATAGCTCTTGGTGACTCCTCACCATCGCGCTAATGCAACAGAAGGCCCTCACAGCGTCTAGGAGCCACTCAGCAATATGTGCTGACAGATGATCCTAATCCCACATATATCGCCATTGTTCAGTCAGAGCAGACGGAATTGAATACAACCAAATTGTTTTCTCAGATCAGTGTGGGAAATGCAAGATGAACATAGAGCAGCGCCAAATCCAGTAGGTGTCAGTATCCCAACTTTACACATATATAGAGGTACATCCCCTATCAGATTGTTAACTATGTACTCATTATGCACTTCAACAGAAGTCCCCAGGAAAATCAATCTCAGCGCTGCATGACCGATAATCTACAGATCATTGAGACCACTTGTTGTGCGGTCCAACAAGTCCATCCACCCATTTACATTCTCTGACATGAAGTAGGTTGTAGAGATCACTACCTCTAGTATCCAATGAACTACCGTCACAACTGTTTACTGCAGATATTGTATTGATATCAAAGGTGTCTTGAGTGCAGTAATCTGTAGGGTAATTGGCAGTGCCTGGCAAGGGCGCGAGTTAGTTACCTTAGGGCATGGGTTATAGTTACTTGAGATAACTCTAGCTGTGACAGGTACATCTCTATGGTTTTGTATGTTTAAAATGTGAGCTTAACTATAACGTCCCTGTAATCTTAGATTTGTTTAAGTGAATTTCTATTTTTTTTTTTACGTATAGTAATGTTTATTACTATACGTTAATCCAACCACCTTTGTGGCGGCGTTGGCTGCAGGGCCTAATCAGCAGCCAGACCCTGTGACCAACACCCTATAAACAACCAACCCTGGGCGTCTCATGGCCTATGGCCATGTGCGGTAGGGTTGGCCCTGCAGCCAACCTCCCTAACCACCTAGCCCTGAAAGAGACAGAAAGTGAGAGATTAAGAGCCAGAGAGAGTGATTTAGGCTTTGATGAATGATGTACTTAGAATGAGATATTTCTGGACAAATAGAAAAGAAAAATGTTTGTCAATTAAAGAGAGTGAAATCACCTTTCAGTACGTAGCTTAAATATTTATAATTGAAAAGAAACTAAAGCAATAAATAACCTCAGACTCACCTAGACTAGAACCCTTAACCTTTAGTGTGCATGTCTGAGACCTTATTTACTGGGCCAGAGGTGACTCGTTACTGTGCAGTGTCCAGACATAACTATGACATTAAACCCACAGATTTTTAGGGTAAAAAGACTTCAGTGTTCCATCACTAGGAATGTTTAATAGTGAAAACACTAGAAAATAAACAGACACACTGCCAAGGAATACTAGGATTGAATCCATTAGCCTACTGAGTGACAGCACAAGACCTTGACCATGAGGCCGGAAGTGACTCTGTTCTGAATCCAAATGTAATTGTAACATTGGTGCCAAACATAGTGCTAGTCTGACTCTTTGAAGTCATTGTATGACGAGGCCATTGCAGTGAGAATCTCTCTTTTCCATTCCTTTTTGGGGCGGAAGAGAGAGGGAGAGTGACAGGGCCATGAGGAAAGCCTCAAGGCTCCCGCGGTCCTAGGTGGCTCCCCTGCATCCTGGGGGAGCCGCCATTGCTCTCATAAGCAGGGAGCTGCTTTAAATAGCGGCTCCCTGCTTGTGGAAGCAATGTTTTCATCTATTTCCCTGCACATATATTTGATAAACACTTCACTTTCTGCAAGTGACAGCTGTTTGACAGCTCTCACTTGCAGAAAGTGAAGTGTTTGATCTGACTTGGCGGGAGCTGTCAAACCTCCTGCCAAGTCAGAGTAAACAGCTATTTCCTGGGAATGGGCACCCCAGTACATATCAAAAGCCAGCCCTGGGAGGGGGGGTGGTCACCAGGGCCATCAGAGGCTCCTCGAGGGGGGCCACATGGCCCTCTCCAACGTAAATAGCCCTGGGGAGGCAGGGCTCCCCTATCTTTTTCAAAATTAGCAATGGGGCCCGGGCGGAGGGGTGGACAATTGCCTCCCCCTTTAGATTTAAAAGATGTGCCATGGGAAGGTGGCAGTCCCTTGGGCTGCAGGAGAACTGGGCGGCCCCTCTGCATTTCATTAGCAGCAGTGCCCCGGGGAGACGGCAGTCCACGGGCTATGGTGGGGGAGCGGAGGACAGGCAGTCCACATTCAATTTGTTTAAAGCTCTGGGGAGGTGGTGGTCCCCAGTGGTGCTGGCAGTGGCGTGCAACACAAAATAAAAGTGGTGGGATGGGTGGATAGGGGTGGGGGAGCACACGGGGGCAGTTTAATAAAAATAAAAAACACTTACCTGGTGGTGCCGGCCGCCTCGCACTCCTCTGCTTCCTGGTCCCAAAGACTCCTAATGCAGTCCCCGCGTTGCTGTCCTGCTATGACCATGAGAGCAGCGCGAGGATTGGTCTGGTTTGCCTCTCAGGGAGTCTGTGCTGTTTCTCCAACGGGGCTGTCAAATGCAGTTGCAGAAACCTGGCTGCGCATGTCGGTTTGGCCGCCCTAGAACGGCCGGCCAAGTAGACATGCGTAGTTAACTGCACTCGCTCCTCCCCACCCTCCCCCCCCATGGCCCATCCCTGTCCGTCCCTGCCTCAGCCAGCAACGGAAAAATAAAACAATAGTTAAATATTGTTTCCTTTTTTTTTGCTGTTGGCTCTAAGCCAGCGGGGCAACGCTCCCCTGCCATTGCGGAGTTGTTGTCATTGGGTGCGGGGGGAGAGGAGGGTGCTGTGTCCCCCCGCAGAACAATAGAAGTTGTGGCCTGGGGAGGTGGCAGTTCCCGGGGCTGTGGGGGGGGGGGGGTTGGGTGGCTCCCCCACATGTGTTTAATTTAAAGGTCCAGGGAGGTGGTGGTCCCCAGGGCTGCAGGGGGGGAGCGGGGGATTTGGCAGTCCCTGGGTCTGGAGGGGGAGGTCGGTGGGCACCCCTCTCCTCCCACATTTGATGAGAAATTGTGCCCTATGAAGGTGGCAGTCCACCCCGTGTTCAAAATGTCACTGCATCCGAGACCTGGCCCACACAGGGGCTTCTTAAAAAGAAGCACAGCAGACTGCGCTTGTTTTTTAAAAATAAAAAAGTCCTGCAAATTTGCGACATTGTCGTGAAATCACAGCAAAACGTTTAAAAAAAGTGATTTTTATCCCTGGCCGGGTGGTCCCTCTGGGACCCCAGCATCAAAGCTAAGAGGTCAAGGTGACTCTACCCTGGCTCTTTGTCTTATTTGTTTACTTTTTGTGGGACTCGGCTGAAGCAGAGTTCCAAGATGGCTGCCAACAGTTCCTGGTTGAAGTGTGGGCAGCCAATCAGAGGTCCGTAACTCTGTGCACAAGCTTATTATTATTCACAAAGTTGTCTGGGAGTATCCGTGGCCCTAGCTATACAAATGTGTTTTCCCTTTTAATATCTCAAAAACTACTGAACGGATTTACACCAAATTACCAAAATGCACAATCTGCAGAACAAAATCTAGCTTTCTGCCAAAATTGGTGTAATTTTGTGCAGCAGTTTGGGCTGTGGTCATGTTCAAAACTCCTATGGGAATTAACATGGGAAACACGTTTTTTGACCCTCTCTCCGTTTTGTTCTCGGCCCCCGCTTGACAGATCACCTCAAAACTTCCCATGCACAACAAGAAACACAGGCACACTTTTTTTGGGGGGGGGGAAATGTTGTGAAGATTTGTCAAACTGTGCCAAAGATATAGGCAAGTCAAAAAAATGCTTTTTCTGTGGAAACATGGTTCTAACTATAACTACCTAGTCACAACTGTCACTAGGTAAAATATGTACACAAACATATATTTATATAACATCAAATTGGTATTATGCATGCAAAATAATGCAGATTTTTTAGAAAATCTAATGTTAAAATGGAAAAAATTTAAAAAAGCATGCAAAGAAATTGAGGATATGTTTTTCTCTTCCAAGAAAAAGAGTTACCAAAAATAGGGGAAAATGATGTATTATGGAGGATTGGCAATTAATTTACCACAAATCCACTTGTCTCTACGAGAAATGAAATGTTTTGTTTATTTATCCCTCAGAGAGCACTTATTCGAGGGTTACTGATAAAACCCCACACTATGTGTTATCTTCTTTAACTGGGCCATGTGGTATAGCTTTTACCTAAAATCAAGATAAAGATCTTATCACTAGTATTGCAACATCCATAACGTTCTGTTACATATTATATACCTTCAAAAGATCACTGTGTTTATGAGACTCCATGTTGTTGTGGAACTCAGAAATTCCTGAGAACTGAAACACAAACATTATCTATGACCTTAAGGTCTAAAGTCTTTGGAACTAGCTTTATTCTTTCACTGATCCAGTATTCGAAATATATTCAAGATTCTTTCTTAAACTGAGTGTAACAATCATTCATGAAAACTGTAAAGCACATTTAGATACAAGAAATCACTTTCCTAATCTCTATTGCTGTCTATATACAATATGTAAATCGAGAGAAATATATCAGTCATGAGGTTTCTGTATTTAACTTGCATTGATAGCAATGTGTGCCAGTACAAGTTTATACAGACAGACCCGCGAGCACGCCCTCCTAGCCTACACCCTCGGGGTGAAGCAACTGATCATTGGTGTGAACAAGATGGACTCCACCGAACCCCCTTACACCCATAAGCGTTTCGAAGCAATCACCAAGGAAGTCAGCACCTACATCAAGAAAATTGGTTACAACCCAGCCACAGTGGCATTCATGCCAATCTCCGGCTGGCACGGGGACAGCATGCTGGAACCCAGCACCAACGTGAGTTACCATCTTTTTTAGGGGCTGACCTTTTAATGTATTTAGGTAGTCTAGACTGGGCCCTTTAGCCAGAGACTTTAATAGCCTCGAATACATTGCTATGGGCTTAAATGGCTGTATCATATGTCATGTCTCTATCAATCTATCCTCCATTCCCACTCTGACTCATCCCAAATCCATTCTACTACTTTCATCTCCTAAATAACTCTGCCTAAGCTCTTCCCTCCGCTTCCACATCTAACTCACCAAACCTCACTTTACTACCATGACCTCCCAAACAACCCTACTAAATTCTCCCTCATTTATCTCACCCTGCTACTATGATCTCCCTAACCCTTCCACAGACTCTTCCCTCCTCCATCCACCTTTACTCATCCCAAGCCTTTGGGATGAGTAAATGAGGGATATACTCCCAATTAACACTTCTGGATTTCTTTCCTCTTCTACCCCTCCATTACTACAGTCAATCTAACTAACAAACTCTCATATGCGCAGCTCAAATTAGCTCATAATACTAAAACTATACTCATATTTCCCGATACTAATCCATCACTAAATCTATTTGGGTTCCAGAGTAGCGTGCTACTCACTGAAAAGCGCTTCGACGCCTCATCAGTGGCAGTAAGCGCTATAAAAATACTATTACAATACAATACAATACAATCTGGACCTGAGGTACCGCCTGGCTGCCCAAAGGACTCAACTGGCCTGCTTTGCTCTGTAGGACTGCTGCTGTGCTGTTGCCCTGCTGCCTTCCTGACCTTTGCCGAGAAGTGTTCTCCAAGGGCTTGGATTGAGCTTGCCTCCTGTTTCCTGAAGTCTCAGGGTCAAAAAGACTTCAACAACTCCAGAAACTCTTTGTGCACAGACAAACGGCGCACGGCCTGCTGGAAAAGCCACACAGCATGCTTTGCGACCGAAAAATTGCCGCAAAGCCGAACCAGAACAACACAGCCCGGTCCCCCGAGTGGAGATTCCATGCAGCACCTGCTTTGCGACTGAAGATTCAACGCACTGCCCTACCAGAATGACGCACAGCTGAACTAGAATGACGCAGCCAGATTCCCCAGGTGAAAAATCGATGCAGCATCTGCCTCGCAACATAAAATTTGACGCATCGCCTTCCCAGATCAACGCAGCACCTGTGCCTTCTCCAGCACGTCAAGGATTTCCCTGCATCGTCCCTGAGCGTCAAAGAAGAGCCCTGCACCACAGTGAGGAACCCGGACTGCGCACCAAAAATCAACGCAAACACCGTACTGCGTGGAAAGAAACGATGCAACATCTGTGCTGCGCTGGAAAATCTGATGCACACCCTATCGTTTCCTCGCATCTCCTCCTCTGCGGTCCCCATGCGTTTAATTTTTTGACGCACACCAGATATTTTGTGAAATCAAGCATTAACTGTTTATTTCTTTAAAAAGAGACTATCCTACAACTTCTGAAATTCATATTTCAACTTGTACTTATTGGACCTTTGTCGTTTTGACCTTATTTTAATCACATAAATTATGCTCTATTTTTCTAAACACATAAGAGTAGATAAACGCAAATACATAGCAAAATAGCATTTCCCAAGAACTTAAATTAATAACCTCCTATTACGTATTCATTCAAGTATTTCGGTAATTTATTTTCTCTTTGACTTTTGCGAAACTCACATCGAATAGGTACATTCCCGGTACCATCTTTAGTACCTGACCCGGACCCACTATCATTACCAATATCAAAATGCACTGCATCTGGTTACAACATGAAATCATTACCCCATAAATACCCATTAACATCATCTTGTCCTCTGTGCTCTTCCCCCTCATATTTATTGATACCTTTACACAAACTCACAAGCCGCAAATTACGTATCCTCCCATCTTCTAGCTTGACAGCACCATCCAAAACCTTCACAATTTTCATAGGACTCGACCACTGATTAGCTCCTTTACTTATTAATCCAGGATAACAATGCAAACCTCCGGCCATTTGGAGAAATAATCAATTAGAATAATAGAAAATGATTCTTTGGCACGTAATGTGACAAATGGTCCCATAAAATCAATTGCCACCTTCTGCCATGGTCCTTCGGACAATTCAACCACTTGCAACGGTACTACCAAGGGTTTGACAGTCTTATCACTCAACTTGCATGCATTGCAGTCTCTTAACCAACGGTCCACCATACCATCCAGACCTGGCCACCAAAAATGTTCCTTTATTTTCCTCCTGGTGCTTGCCATACCACCATGACCTTCATGTCCCAACTTAACAATAGTTTCTCGCATTCCAAAGGAGGTACAATTTTGTCACATCTCCAAACAATTCCATTACAGATTGCCAATTCATCCTTAACTTTACAATATGTACTACATTCACCTTGCAATAGCCGCTCTGATGGCCACCCCTTCATAATAAGTTCCTTTACTTTCAATAATATCTCATCTTTCTGCATTTCCTTCATCCACTCTTCCTCAGATATGTCCAAATCCAATTTATCATTTTGCAGGAACCTCACGTCATCATAAGTAAATGCCACATCACTTTCACTATCATGTGCCTCCTGAATATTCACATTTTCCAAACGTAATGGAGACAACCCATCTGCTGCGCAATTATTCTTCCCAGAAAGATGCAAAGTATCGTAATGATACATTTGCAATTTTGAAGCTAATCGTGAAGTAAGATTTTTTTCCACCCGACCTCAGAATATTTACCAGTGGTTTATGATCAGTGCAAAGCCTGAATTTACCCATAAACAACAGCGTGGTGGCAACCTCACAAAATGCGCGCTGTTAATATTCATAGCAAACGCGTGGTAACCTTCCAGAGTAAGCGAGCGGTCCTCCTCATGTGAACCAGACGCGCGGTCCTCCTCACGTGCACCGGCCTGCCACTCTGAAATCACACAGCCGGATAAAACAATACTGGACCTTCTTTTCAGCGTCGGAAAACGATTAAAACCGTAACAATACTGGACCTTCTTCTCTCCGCCGGAAAACGATAAGAACCGCCGTCGATCGCTGTCAGCAACTTAGATAAATCTCAGTCATCCAATGGTTGGAAACTACACCGACACTGCTCCTGCCCGCCTCGTCGCCATTGTGAAGAACAGAACTCAAGGTTCAGTATATTTCCTTTATTTCCTTTACTAAGGTTCCATGAAAGAAGCAGTGCCGGCCTGACATGTACCAACAACCGCCACAGTCTCTTCTAAAGTTTTACCTCTGCATTCCATTCATCCTTATTAGAACGTTACATTCAGCTGATAACATTCTAATCACCACATAACTCCTTTCAGATCAGAATCTACCACTCAAAAAGTACATGCTGATAGTCCGAATGCTAGCCTATGAAAAGAGCTGGCCTCACAGTAGTGGAAAACAACTTTAGAAGTTTTTCACTACCAGGACATATAAAACACATATTTACATGTCCTGCCTTTTATCTACATAGCACCCTGCCATTTGGGTTACCCAGAGCTTACTTTAGGGGTGACTTATATGTAGAAAAAGAGGAGTTTAAGGCTTGGCAAGTACTTTTAAATGCCAAGTTGAAGTGGCAGTGAAACTGCACATGCAGGCCTTGCAATGGCAGGCCTGAGACATGGTTAAGGGGCTACTTAAGTGGGTGGCACAATCAATGCTGCAGGCCCACTAGTAGCATTTAATTTACAGGCCCTGGGCACATGTAGTGCACTTTACTAGGGACTTACAAGTAAATCAAATATGCCAATTGGAAATGAACCAATGTTACCATGTTTAAGGGAGAGAGGATATGCACTTTAGCAGTGGTTAGCAGTGGTAAAGTGTTCAGAGTCCTAAAACCAGCAAAAACACTGTCAATAAGCTGGAGCGAGGCAGACAAAAAGTTGGGGGATGACCACCCTAAGGCTGTACGGTCTAACAATGATGTACACACAGTATGTGATATCTGTGTTCAGGTCTTCTAATAATACACTTATTATTGAAGCATCTAGCGTTCTCTACAAGTCATCATGAAAGTGGCAGGAGGGGCATCTCCCACGGTGAGAGGGGCATTTTGTGCTATTTACAGTCCCTTCTCGCCAGGGTTCATCTGCCGGTGACAAACAGTAAAAAACATGTCCACCTATCCTAATTCGATGGATGGACATGTAGCCATTTCTCCGATGGTGCTTACTCCGTCGGGCCGCCGTAGCAGCATTCTGGTCATTCCAGTGCCTGCTCACGTTTGGGATCCAGCTGGAGATCTTCAGAGTACAAATAGGGTATCTTCACTCGGTCTCTACTGTTGAACCAGGCCTTGAAGAGAGCCACGAGGATGACACAACGTGAAGCTCCACCTTTACTTGTGTCCACCACTTTGTACTGGGATTGTGTGACGCCTTCCTGTGGTGACCTTTGTGACGTATTAACGATGTTCACAATATCCTACATTATATCAGTTGGTTTCTGACATCTTGGTTTTGATGAATGTTTTTATCTTCTCTTTGTCATTTTTTTCATTATTTTCTACTGTAACTCTTTACTGATTAGAGCTTTTGAAAGGTTGCCACGCTCCCAAGTTGCTTTAGTACATATTTATGAATAACTCAACACAGGCTCCTGGAGAGTGAAGTTAAAGTCAGCATCTTTGTTGAAAATGTTTTCAAACACACAAAGGTCACTGGAGGAAGGCTTGCAAAACCACTGTCAATCACCCAGGGTAGCATTCTAACCCATCATTTTAAACCCACTGTGCCTCTCTAGATGGGCTGTCTCCCTGAGGAGTATAAAGCGGGCCTCTGTATAGAATGGTACAGTGGGTGAAAATGTCAGTTGTGTTGAGCAAGCATGTTGACACCTTCTCTTAGCTACGTTGAATGGATGTAATTGCTCACATAATTCATAGTCTGTTGAATCCAAGATTTGCTACTATGTTATGTGGCATGCTGAATAGAAGTAATATCCACACACAATTTACTTTGCACTGTCCATATGATGACCAGTGCCAGTTTTTCTATTATGTTGAACCACCATTTGTCTAATGGTATTTTAGGCTGCTAGGCCTTGGAATGGTCTTGTACCCTATAATCTGTTCACCACTGTGTTGAAGAATGAAAATCACACAACAGCCTAATCATTCTATCAGTCTGATTCTACTTTTGTTAGGTTGCCTCATTTGTAGTTAAAGACACATATGAGGTTCAAACCAGATCTTACTGTCATAATGTCATATCATATTGTCTGCATACTTCTCAGATCCAACACCCCGGGCCACTGGATCACCGTCTGCCACTCAAGTCACCTCCACTCCAGACTAGGATCAACTCTTCAATGAAGACTGAACTCCTGCAAGTCCGAGTGATTGGGAGCGGCCTGGTCCATCTGGTCCGTCTGGTCAGACAGCTCCAGTGAGTCACACTCAGTCCACACCTACACGTCCCACCCCAGCTGCAACCACATCTCAGCCTATGGATACCTTCACTTCCTGTGTACAGAGGAACTTCACACAAATTTTGTGCCCCCTGTCCTGGCTGCTGTTGAGACACCACCAACACCACCTCCAGTTGTCCCAGGACCCAGTGGGATGGGGCACACTCCCTGCAAGGTACTAGGGTTTGGGGTTGTGGAAGGGAATCTGTGGGCCAGCAAAGTGAGGCCACTGGTGTCATTGTCAGCCAGACCACCATTGATCAAGTCTTTGGAGCATTGCAAGAGTCCCAAGATGTGATGGGCCAGGTTGTAACTGAGTTCTGGGAGATTAAGGAGGTACAGAGAGAGCTCATGTTAGAAATATGCAACCATAATGAGAAAACTAACACCCTGACTGGGGTGCTTTTCGATATCTATCCACACATGTGCAGGGGTTTTCCCATACCATCTGCTCCTGTCTGTGGTCCTTCTACATCTGGACCAAGTACACCCCTGACAGCTACAGACAGGGAGGCCCTGCTACATGAGAAGCCTGCTCTTTCCACCCCAGTCCCTGCTCCTGTGCCGCTCCCTCCTCCCCAGAGGGGACAGTCATCTGGACCTTCAGGAGAAGATAGCAAGACCACCACCTCAAAGAGACACGGATCCTAATTTCCTCCAGTGTGTGTCCAGCATTCACTCTGTGGTCTATTTCAGGGACATGTTTACCTTCTTTGAGGACAGTTGTATTTTGTATATTGGACTCCTATACTTCCATCCACCATGATAGACTATTTTCTTCTAGGTTTTCTACCGCAACTATGGGGAAGGCAGGACAACCCTATCCTTGTATCTTAGCACACTCACATTTCAATACTGCATTTAGCACGAATACCAATAAGGTGTTAGTTATGCCAAAACTATTAGCACCAAGTAAGCCTCCTCAACAACCAGATTTTTTAGAGTGGTATGATTTTAAATATTTATTTTGGAATGTGGCTAGCGTCACAAGCAAGGTTGACAATCAGGATTGGCTCAACCTAGTTACAGGGTATGACAGTGTGTGCCTCCAAGAGAGGTGGTCCAGAGAGGGGGGTCTGCATTGACGGGTTCCATTCTGTCTATACACTGCTGGAACCTCAAGAGGTGGCCACAACAAGGGGGGGCTCCTTACTCTGCTATCTACTACCTCAGCTAGGAGGATTCTTCACTCCCATTTAGAGTCCCCCCGTTTTCAAATTATCACCACCTCATTTGGTGATAAGCTGGTACTTGCTATAGTTAATTTTTATCATAATAACAGATAAATGTGGATATTGTTACTGCACTTGATAGTACTCTGAGCTCTGTTTTAGACAAACTTAAGTCTCATTATTTTATTATTTGGAGTGGAGATTTTAATTGTAAACTGTGTTGTATTGGAGATTAAAATGTATGTGGTATCCCTGACTGGGACACTGAAGACCCCGCCCATTTTGACCACTCTCCCTGCAGTGATCTATACAATTTATTGTTGTGCAGACGGCCCCTTTCTCTTACAGTGGATTTGAGAGACTAACATAAAGAAGATTATGGCCCTCATTACAACCCTGGCGGTCGGTGTTAAAGCGGCGGTAATACCGCCAACAGGCCGGCGGTAAAAAAAATGGGATCACGCCCATGGCGGAAACCGCCAACATAGACAGCCACTTTAACACTCCGACCGCCACAGCGGTAGCAACAAACACCGCAGCGGTAACCACCAACACAGGCGGAAGACAATGTACCGCCCACGGTATTACAACAGGCCAATCCACCACCTTTTCCGGGGCGGTACCAACGACATCAAAAGCACGGCAGAAACAGTACACAGAAGGGAAACCACTCACCTTTCCACACTCAACGAAGAACCAGGAAGCCATGGGGCCCGAACTACAGGTGCAGCCCATGCTGGTCTACCTCCTCATCTACCAGGAGCACCAAAGGAGGCGGCGACGGCCACTGTGAGTACTGCACCTAGCACACAGGGGAGAGGGGAGGAAAAAGAGAGTGACACACACACGCAACACCCCCACACCCACCCTCGCTCCCAACACCATACATACACACATATCCAACAACATTACAGATATACCCTGTAAACCACTGGAAGAACGCAAGGACAAAAGGAAATGAGTTCAACAAGTGTAATAATCCAAAATACAGAGAGGGCAGGATAACTTGAAATGATCAGTATATACAAATATTTACAGCAAGTACACAAGTCCGTACACTGTCCCATCAAATGTCCGTGGTCCAGTGGTCTAAAAAAACATGGGCCAAGCCCACACATGACACCTGCCTCAAAACAGGGAGAACACTGCAGGGGCATCAGGTCGAAAAAAACACAGGCACCTCGGGGGAAGGGGGGCACCTCAGCCGGATGATGGGATGACACCACTGCTCCTCGAGGGGGCTCCATGCCCACTGCCTGCTCCTGGGGAGTGCAAAGCCACAGTCTCTCAAGTGGGTGGGTTGCCCACTGCTTGCTCCTGGGGAGTGCAAATCCACAGTCTCTCAAGTGGGTGGGTTGCCCACTGCTTGCTCCTGTGGAGTGCAAAGCCACAGTCTCTCAAGTGGGTGCGTTGCCCACTGCTTGCTCCTGGGAGTGCAAAGCCACAGTCTCTCAAGTGGGTGCTGTTCTCCACTGGTTCTGGAGGGGGCTTGGTGCCCAAAGTGCCTCATCCCGCCAAGGACGGTGTTAGTGGATGCTGTTCTCCACTGGTTCTGGAGGGGGCTTGGTGCCCAGAGTGCTTCATCCTGCCAAGGATGGTGTTAGTGGATGCTGTTCTCCACTGGTTCTGGAGGGGGCTTGGTGCCCAGTGATGCTGTACCTGGGGTGTGGCAATTCCCATTCGCTCACCTGGGTGTCTGAGCCACGAGATTTCCAGGGAACAGGTAGCATTATACTCCATGGAGGCAGACACACACTCCACCCTGCGGTGACATAGCCTGCCAATTGCTGGTAGTGCCATTGCTGGTTGTGGTGCCTCATGTAGTGTGTGCAGGGTCCAGGATGTCTCCAGCAGCCTTGGACGGCTGCCCACTGGGGATGCTGCTAATGTCCGCTGTAGTGGCACTGGCTGGGCACGTCGCGAGGCGGGTGGCGGTGGCAATGGCGTGGTCTTCGGTGGTGGCTGCGGCAGTGTCTGCGGCGGTGTCTGCGGCGGAGATGCTGGCGGTGGTGCAAGTGTCAGTACTTGTCGAGGGAGACACCAGGCCGTCTCCTGCAGTCTCAGAAGACTGCCCACTGGGGATAATGCTGGTGACTGTAGTAGAGGCAGCAGACGTGCAGGTGGCGGTGCTGGTGGCGGTCGAGTGGCGGTCTTTGCAGCAGTGGCCACCGCCATACAGGTTGCTGGTTTCTCCTGCACCGGGGGTGACACCAGTCCCTCACCTGGATGCTCACCTGGATGCTCCGTGCCCTCAGCTGACTTCCCTTTGCCCTTGTGTCCCTTCCCCACCTTGGATGTAGATGCTGGGACCTTGCCACTGTCCTCTTTGGTCCTGGAAGAGGCCTTGCTGGGTGGGTGTTGTGGCTTTTCTCTGCGGCATGCGGGCCCTTCTTTACCTTGGCAGGTGGCAGAATAGGGTGGTCCTTGGCCTCACTAGGTGGCACACTGGGAGCCCTGATGGGTGGCACCTTCGCTGTTCCCGGACTTGCAGGGACCACACTGGATGTGGTTTATTTGGCTGAGGTGCTGGGCTGGGATCTAGACATCCTGGTCCTAGGGGAAGGACGGGGATGGGGATGTAGGGAAGAGGTCAATGTTAGCGAGGAAATGTTTTTTAGACACACTGGGACGGGAGGATGGAGGGGGTTTGGGAGTGGAGGAAGAGGTAGTGGTTGCAGGAGGTGTACGTCTGCTGAGCTTGGGTGAAGGTGCATGGGCTGGAGGCTGTTGTGAGGTGGATGGATGTTGAGTGGGTGTGTGCCTGCGTTTGTGTACTTTGGGAGGAGGGCTCACAGACACACTGGGAGAGGACACAGGGGACGTGCGCATGGTAGTGGGGGTTGTGATTGCACGTGAGCGGTGTGTGTTGATGGGTGTGCTGGTAATGGAGGTAGTGGCTGAGGATGTAGTGCATGCAGGTGTGAGTGGAGATGAGACAGGGAGGGAGGTGGAGGACATGGAGGAGGGGGACACAGTGGAGGCAGTGGATGTTGTGGTGTCTGCATGGGTATGGTGCTTGTGTGAGTGCCTGTGGGAAGTGTGGTGCTTATGTTTGCCTGAGCCACTTTTGTGTGTTGATGTGTGTGCATGCTGGTCTGATGGTGTGCTGGGGATAGGCTGAGGTAGAGGGGATTGGGTATGGGTAGTGGAAGTTGGAGGGGGAGGCTGGACACAGGGACAATGGCTGCCATCAGTGCTGAGGCCAGAGCCTGAAATGCTCTCTGTTGGGCCGCCACGCCAGAATGAATGCCCTCCAGGTATGCATTTGTTTGCAGCAAATGCCTCTCGACACCCTGGATGGCATTCAGAATGGTTGGCTCACTGAGGGCAGCAGGACTGACTTGGGCTGGGCCTGAGGTGCCTGGCCTAACAAGGGACCTACCCTGGCAAGTTCACCCTGGCCTAGGCGAACCCACAGCCCACATCCCCCTCCCAGACATCTTGTAAAGTGCGCAGAGTCAGCTGAATGAGACTGTACTCACCCCCTTTTGGCTGCTGTGATGCCCTTAAGTGCCCATCCAACTCTGGATATGCCACCGCCAGGATCCGGAACATCAGGGGGGTCATGGTGTGACGGGCACCCCTTCCACGTTGGGAGTCCAGCCCCAGCTGGGCCTCCACTGTCTTCTTGGTCCAGCGGTGCAGGTCCTCCCATTGCTTGCGGCAGTGGGTGCTTGATCTATGATAGACCCCCAGGGTCCGCAGTTCCTCGGTGATGGCACGCCAAATAGCCTTCTTCTGGTGGGCGCTGACCTACAGGAAAGGTACAGGAGGAAAGGGAATTACACCCCCGTCCGGTTCTACATACTCATTGCCCCCACTTCCCACCCATGCCCGACACACATACACTCACCATCCTCACATGCAGGCCTCAGCCCCCCCAACATGTGTCTTACATCCACTCCACTCCATACATTCATGTCCCACGCATCGTGCTCACAGTGTACTCACCTGTTTGTCTGGAGGACCGTAGAGTAGCGTGTACTGGGGGAGGACCCCATCCACTAGTCTCTCCAACTCCTCCACAGTGAAGGCCGGGCCCTTTCCCCAGACACACGAGCCATTGTCGCTTCCAAACTCAGGTCACAGCAGCACTTGCAGTGTAGGTCCTCTCCTGTTGAAGGTCAGGTATCAAGTGAGTGAACAGATAGAAAATGGAGGTCACATCCGCGGCGGTGCGTACCGTCACCACCAGCGTACATCGTCATTGGCTCCTGGAACCCATAGGGCCCAATGATAACCAATGCTGAATAGAGCGGCGGTCTTCGACCGCCTACCACGCCGCTGCTCAACGCCAGCGCAGTTACCTCATTTCCCCTTGTCCCTCCTTACAGGACAGGCAGCCGCCATTTCATGGTGGCACATGGCAGGGCACCTAACTGCGTCACAGCACTTTTCGGCAGGAATACGGACAGCAAGCGCCACACTCCGATTACATGACAATAGTGCAAGACACCCTTGTGCTACCTATGTGGTGTATAACCCTCTGCTCACCCTTCTCCTCCATAGGGCCCATCCGCTGGGGCCGTTGATGAGATGGCGTCATCCTCCGGTGTACCGACCCCTGGTGGACCTGTTGACAATGGAAGACAGACACATCATAATCACCTACAGACTAGATCGGGCCACAATTCAAGAACTGTGTGCCCAGTTGGAGCCAGACCTGATGTCAGCTATCTGCCAGCCCACAGGAATCCCCCCTCTAGTGCAGGTCCTGTCAGTGCTCCATTTCCTGGCCAGTGGTTCATTTCAGACAACAGTGGTCATGGCATCACGGATGTCTCAGCCAATGTTCTCTAATGTGTTGGCCAGAGTGTTGTCTGCCCTGCTGAAACACATGAGCAGCTACATCATTTCCCCCCAGGTGGAGGATTTGCCCACAGTGAAAGGTGACTTCTATGCCCTGGGACATATCCCCAACATCATTTGTGCCACTGATGGAACACATGTGGCATTTACACCCCTCCGCAGCGCTGAACAAGTGTACAGAAACCGCAAAAGCTACCATTCCATGAATGTGCAGATGGTGTGTTTGGCAGACCAGTACATCTCCCATGTGAATGTCAAGTTTCCAGAATCAGTGCATGACGCCTACATTTTGAGGAATAGCAGCATCCCTTATGTGATGGGCCAACTCCAGAGGCACCGTGTGTGGCTGATAGGTGAGGCAAAGGCCCCCCACAATTTGAATAGGTGTCTGGGTATGGGGTAGTCCCTAAGGGTTTGTGTATGTCTAAACGATGTCCCTCGATCTTTGCAGGTGACTCTGGTTACCCCAACCTGTCATGGCTACTGACCCCAGTGAGGAATTCCAGGACAAGGGTAGAGGAACTCTACAATGAGGTGCATGGGCGAACTAGGAGAGTAATAGAGCGGACACTCAGCCTCCTGAAGGCCAGGTTCCTGTGTCTCCATCTCACAGGTGGCTCCCTATACTACTCACCAAAAACGGTATGCCAGATAATCGTGACATGCTGTATGTTGCACAACCTGGCATTGCAACGCCAGGTGCCTTTTCTGCAGGAGGATGGGCCTGATGCTGGTCTTGTGGCAGCTGTGGAGCTTGTGGACAGTGAAGAAGAGGAGGCAGAAGAAGAAGATATAGACAACAGAAACAACATCATCATGCAATACTTCCAGTGAGACACAGGTAAGAGACTGGCACAGCTCATCTCATATGTGACTACTACTTCCTTTTTACCTCCGTGTATGGACCCTGACAGTTCCCTTTGGCTTTCCTTTTCACAGATCTGGATACCACATTCTGCCTTCTGTTATGTTTACTGCTGCCCAACAACTGTTATACATTTGTATGTGCAAATGAACATTGCCATTGATATTTGTTGAAGAAGTTGTAATAACACATTTGAGAAAGTACAGACTGACTCCAGATCTTTTTGTGATTCAAGGGTGTTTATTTAAGTGCTAATAAGTAGAGAGGTATGTGGAAGGGGCTGGGGTGATGATGGAGGAAGGTCCATAGTAGATTCCAGTCTATTGGTATCACAGGTGCATTGTCCAAAGGGGCATAGGAAGGGGGCTAATGGCAGTTCAATGTTGACAAGGTGACATAGTGGGATAGAAGGGTGACAATCAGGAGGGTCCTATTTCCTGGCGGGGTCTTGGCAATATTCTCCGTCTTGTGTTTGGATCGCAGGGTCCATTTGCGGGGTGGTTCTCCTTCTGCAGGGGGTGGGGTGCTGGTGTCCTGTTGGTCCTGTGGCGGGGCCGCCTGTCCACTAGCGCCGGCGGAGGTGGAAGGCTGTTCCTCGGTTTGGCTAGTGTCAGGGGCCCTTTGTTGTGCCACTGCCTCCCTCATGGTGGTGGCTATGTCAGCCAGCACTCCTGCAATGGGGACCATGGTGGTGTTGATGTCCTTCAAGTCCTCCCTGACCCCCAGGTACTGTCCCTCCTGCAGCCGCTGGGTCTCCTGCACTTGGCCAGTACCGTGGCCATGGTCTCCTGGGAATGGTGGTATGCTCCCAGGATCCGTGCAAGAGCCTCGTGGAGAGTGGGTTTCCTGGGGCTATCCTCCCCCTGTCGCACTGCAGTCCTCCCAGCTTCCCTGTTGTTCTGTGCCTCTGTCCCCTTAACCGTGTGCCCACTGCCACTGACCCCAGGTCCCTGATCATCCTGTGCCTGTGGGGTTGCCTGGGGTGCCTGTAGTGGTGGACACACTGCTGATTGACGTGTCCTGGGGACAGTGGCATGGGCTCGCTGGGTGGGTGCTGTGCTGGTGTTTCCTGAGGGAGGAGGTTCTGTGGTGGTTTGTGACTGTGGTAGGGGAACTGACTGTCCAGAGGTCCCTGATGGGCCGGGCTGGTCATCTTGATCCAGGTGTGCAGAGCTGCTGTCGTCACTGTGGGCCTCTTCTGTGGGGGGACTGGATGTAGTTGGGACCTCCTGTCCGGTGACGTTGGGTAGAGGTCCTGTTGGGGTGTAGATGCATTGTTATTGTATTTGTGTGTGCCATCTTGTGCAATGGGTGTGTTTCTCTTCATTACTGTGCTTGCACTATCGCCTTGGCCCTTGTGTAAGTGTTGGTTGTGTGCCGTGGGTGTGTCTCTCCCTTGGACATGCTGTGGTGATGGGCGTCCATGCAGGTGTGTAATGGGTATCTATGCATTGGTGTTACATGCAGGGCTTGGTATTGGGCTGGGTGGGTTGTGATAGTGGGGTATTTGTGAGGTGGTGGAGTGATGGGGGTGAGGGTAGGGGGAGAAGTTTGTGATGGCATGCAGGTAGGGTGGGGGATATAGTAGTAAAGATATGACTTACCAGAGTCCAGTCCTCCTGCTACTCCTGCAAAGCCCTCAGGATGCATTATTGCCAAGACTTGCTCCTCCCATGTTGTTAGTTGTTGGGAAGGAGGTGGGGGTCCACCGCCAGTCCTCTGTACAGCTACCTGGTGTCTGGATACCACAGAACGCACCTTACGGCGTAGGTCGTTCCACCTCTTCCTGATGTCATCTCATGTTCTTGGATGCTGTCCTACTGCGTTGACCCTGTTGACAATTCTTCGCCATTGCTGCATCTTCCTTGTAATGGATGTCTGCTACACCTGTGATCCGAATAGCTGTGGCTCTACCCAGATGATTTCCTCCACCATGACCCCTAGTTCCTCCTCAGAAAACCTGGGGTGTCTTTGAGGTGCCATAATGTGGGGTGAGTGATGTGTGAGGTGATGTTTGTTGTGCTGTGTGATGTGTTGTGTTGGGGTATGTTGTTTGAGGTGCGTGGCTGTTGTATGAGTGATGGTGTTGTGTGCCTGTGGGTGGTGGTGTTGTGTTTGCTATCCTCTGTATCTCTGCTTCTTCAAAAATGTCGTAGTAATGTGGGTGTGTGTTTTATAGTGTTGTGGGTGTGTGGGTGTGGTGTGTGTATGTGTGTCAGGTGTGTGTCTTTTGAATTGTCCAATGTGGTTGTGTTTTGTAGATGTGTGTGTATTTTGAGAGCGGCGGTGTGTACCGCCAATAATTTACTGCGGTTGAATGACCGCTGCGTTAATTTGTGGGTCATGATAGTGTGGGCGTATTTCTGTTGGCGTAACGGTGTGGGTTTTGCTATCGCCAGTTTATCACTGACCTTTGGTGTGCGGTCTTGTGTGGGTGTCTGTATTGTGGCGGATTACGAGATTTGGATCGTAATACCTGTAGCGGATTTCCGTCAAGGCCACGGTATATTGGCGCCCGTCAGCACGGCGGTCGGCAGGATTTACCGCCAGGGTTGTAATGAGGGCCTATATATCCTTTCTGGGAAGAAGGAAAGGGAGCATGATAGATTTTATTGCGGTGTCATGTTCTTATAAGCACCAGGAAACCAGGTTTGGAATCTTACCAAATAGGCTGAGTGATCATTATCCTTTGTTCTTCATGTGGAGACTGGTAAGGTTTTGTCACAACCCCCTACTATGGCAATTGCTTTGGCTAGTTATTAAAAAAACAAGGGTATTACCTGTAAATGGGCCACTGTTGACTCCTCCTTTGTCCAAACGGTATTATTGAAGGAGCTAGGGGATCAAATATCAGATTGTTTAAACAATGCCCTCTCCCTAGTGAAGTCCTAAGTGCATTTCATATAGTGAGCAAATGAATTGCTGAACTTTCGACCTCAAAGGAGAAAGTGACTGAAACTAAACTCCAGCTGTGGCTTGATAGCACCTGATGAGGGCCCTTAGAAATTTTCTGGGTTCACTGAAGCAGGTCCCGTGGGATAGGGGGGTAGGTGGTGCGTCTTTGCCCTGAATATAAACAAGCCATAACTCAAAGGAAAAATGACATTGTGAGAGATGCCTGGGATAAATTTAATAGAGTAAGCATGAGCAGAGACACCTTGATGTTTTGGAAAACAGTATATGACCCATTTGTACATAACTCCCCTATGGATGTTAATATCCTTCCCCAAAAGTGGGTTGAGCATTTTTTAACCGTTTATTCTAGTAGTAAGGAAGTCAGTAATCCTCTTTTTAGGGATACCTTTGAGGGTAACCCTGAGAAATTGCTGCTAGATCTGCCAACCTACGGAGAGGTGGTTTCTGCCTTCAGCCCATCTAGGAGAAACAAGGTCCCTGGCCCAGATGGGGTCCCTATTCATATTTTTTTAAACAATCAAGATTTGTGGGCCCCATGGATAGTAAATGTTTTGAGTTCTGTAGCTAAAGTTGGTCCCCCTAAGGTGTGGTGCAGCGCAAATATAATAGCCATCTTTGAAAAGGGTAACAGATTAGATCCTTGCTGCTACCGTCTGATCTCATTGATCGACTCCACATTTAAACGCATGAGTAGCATTCTGGAGAGATTAGAGATGTGAGTGGTGGACAAGGGTTGTTTTTCAGATATCCAGTGCAGGTTCAGACAAGGGCTGGGAAGGGTAGATCAATGCCTCAATCTTCATATCTTATCAAAATACACCATGGGAAATAGAGGGAGTATCCATCTGGGCTTCATGGATCCCACAGCAGCTTTTGATTGGGTGGATAGAGGAAAGCTGTGGTCCATCATGCTTGATTTGGGCTCTGCTCCGGCTCTGGTTCATTTTCTGGCCCAGATTCATGACAGAGTAACAGCAATGGTATGGGAAAATTAGTTTTTAATTTCTTTTCTCTCACTTCCAAATAGCTTCCCTAGTACAATATGCCACCCTGAATTGGGGATAGTTCCTTTTAGGGATCATGTTAAACTAGCACCTCTGCTGCTATGGAGAGCAATTTGGGTGAAGGAAGAAACTCAGCTCAACCAATCTATAATAAATGATGCCTTGTCTTCTGACCTGGCCTCAAGTTTTAAATGGTTGAGTTATCTGAAGGAACAGCTTTCCCTTTTGGGGAGAGAAGATTGTCTCTAAAACTATAGAGTAACATCTCTAAAAAACTATGGGGGTCATTACGACCCTGGCGGAACAAGTCCGCCAGGGCCGTGGGACGCGGTGGCACCGCCGACAGGCCGGCGGTGCCCCGCGGGGCATTCTGACCGCGGCGGCTCAGCCGCGGTCAGAGAAGGGAAACCGGCGGTCTCCCGCCGGTTTCCCGCTGCCCCAAAGGAATCCTCCAAGCCGGCGCAGCATGCTGCGCCGGCATGGGGATTCCGACTCCCCCTCCCGCCATCCAGTTCCTGGCGGTTCTCCCGCCGGGAACCGGATGGCGGGAGGGGGAGTCGCGGGGCCCCCGTAAGAGGGCCCCTAAAAGTATTTCAGTGTCTGCAAAGCAGACACTGAAATACGCGACGGGTGCAACTGCACCCGTCGCACCTTCCCACTCCGCCGGCTCTATTACGAGCCGGCGTCATCGTGGGAAGGGAGTTTTCCCCTGGGCTGGCGGGCGGTCTTGTGAAGACCGCCCGCCAGCCCAGGGGAAAACTCGGAATACCCTCCGCGGTCTTACGACCGCGGAGCGGTATTTCGGAGGGGGGAAGCCTGGCGGGCGGCCTCCGCCGCCCGCCAGGCTCGGAATGAGGGCCTATATGTAACATCTCTAAAAAACAACTAAGGAGCGATTTTTTTTGCGCTGAGGGAAAAGCCCAGGTGCAGAAAGGAAACGGGGAAACAGGAAGTGGCGAATGGCCTTCCCTTGGTCACGACACACCATATGGAGCCCTACCTTTTGTTCCCCTTACTCCATGCCCAGCGTTTTAATCAAATTTAGATTGGGAGTTGTGCACCTCTTGATTCAAGCTTAGACCCTTTTTCCATGGGATTCGGTCTCTGCCAGTCCCTGCTACATTTTATGTTCTTTTGTAAGCTCTATGTTATGCCAAGAAAATCTTTTTTATTGCCTCTGTTGAGGTTTTTAAATATTTGGCAGTGCAGACCAGCACTTTTTATCCTCCAGCTTTTGCAATCTGAGTTTATCTGTTTGATGATTTAGAAGTATATTTCTGCAGCGGGTTGCCTTAGGCGAGCAGTGGGGAAATAGGGTGTTTTTAAAATGTTTATTCGGCTATTGTATCTGCTTTTGGCTACATGGGTTTGTATGATGAGGTTTCAAGAGCTACTCATGCAAGAGTTCTTATAATATGTGCAACGTAGGAACTAAAATAGGCATAATCTTCGTATGTCATGTTTTGCTGATTGTTTTATTCACTGTATTATTTTTATTATGAGTGTGAGGTTTCAATATTGTAATTTTGCACTGAGGTGTTGCTATATGTTTATATACATTTATTGGGGTCTGTTTTTTAATTGTATGATATGTATTATGTACTGTTTTTACGTAAAAATCAAATAAAGCTCATTTTGATGATGAGACTATTTGTTTGTTTTGTTCTTTATTTTATTGTTTGGAACACTTTCAGTTCCTATGTGTCATGTAAAGAAATGATAAGGACACAAACTATGAGACTGTTGTTGGATTTATTGTGGCATTTAATTTTTTATGTCTGTCTTTTGTCAAATCTGTTTAACAATTAGTTGCAAAGGAAAATTAGATATGACAAAGACATAATATATTACATATGTCATTGAAACAAAACAAATCCCAATCCCAATATATTGGTGTTATACATATGTAGGTAACAAGTCTTAGACAGAATCAGAGCTGAGTTTCACAAACCATGCATAACCCCAATACTTTGTGCTATTTAGGAGTGGACACTTCATGACCTTGACACCATGGAAGAAAGGGAATATTACATGGGATCAAATCGAATAGGTAAACTATCATTGACGCATGACCTCAGCTGGAGCCAGAGCTCCTGCCCTCACAATAGGAATCCTACATCAATAACACCAATAGTCCACATCATGGCAGTTATACAATTTGAGACCACATGACCATTGCAGGACACTGTGGCAGTATTCTGTGCAATGTCACAATCCCAATATATTGGTGTTATACATATGTAGGTAACAAGTCTTAGACAGAATCAGAGCTGAGTTTCACAAACCATGCATAACCCCAATACTTTTTGCTATTTAGGAGTGGACACTTCATGACCTTGACACCATGGAAGAAAGGGAATATTACATGGGATCAAATCGAATAGGTAAACTATCATTGACGCATGACCTCAGCTGGAGCCAGACCTCCTGCTCTCACAATAGGAATCCTACATCAATAACACCAATAGTCCACATCATGGCAGTTATACAATTTGAGACCACATGACCATTGCAGGACACTGTGGCAGTATTCTGTGCAATGTCACAATCCCCATTCCGTGGTGTGCTAAAAAAACATTTATCAACTATGGGGAGGCACATCAACAGCTACCTACATTGAACACAAATTGAAGATTTAGCCAATGTGAAGGAAGAACAGTATGCTATGGCTTGACATACACATGTGGTTTGAGCATGTTAATTAGCACATATTGCTTTGATGACAACATCCCATAGAAAGCTGGCCTGATATAACCTCAAGAATTTCCATTCAATCACAGTGCACGTTGTCACTGTACAGGATCTTTCCGTCCCAAGTAGTCATCCGTCCCAGGATCAACACATGGCCACTTTGTACCTTCCAACAGAAACATCTCACTGCAAATGTCACAACTTTGAAATGTCCAAATGAAGATGACATGGTGACGGACCCTGAAACAGAGTAACAAGGGTGAATTAATGATTTCACATATGCAGTTTAACTTGAATAATAAGTTAGGCGGATACTTACACTTAGCACAAGTAAAGTCGATCTGTGTTAATAACCACAGTAGCCAATGTAGGGAAACTCTGATCCAAAAACATCTTTGCCTTGGATTTCATGAACTGACCATGCCTACCAAATTACCATCACAGACTGATATATTCACTATGTCACAAGTTGTTCTGACATTGGAGATTACAATAAGTAAAAGTGCACATACACTCAGATGAAGGAGAAGGTCAAGTTCTTCTTCTTCACCACTGTCATCTTCATTGGGCATTTCAACATCCTCACCCGGTGTCTTCCTGATCTCTATCCTCTGCGATGATTGGGATGTTCCATCGCAGGACAATGTTGTGCAACATGCAGTAGGCAACTGTGATTTGGCACACCTTATCGGGTGAGTAGAGGAAAGCTCCACCAGTCTTGTCCAGGCACCTAAACTTGACCTTGAGCCCAAAAGCTTGTTCCACTGGCCTCTGTGCTCTTCCATGGGCCTCACTGAAGCAGAATTCCCCTGGTGTTGCTGGATTCCTCAACAGTGCAAACAACCATGGTCTGTTAGGATAAGTTGAGTGTCCTACATGCAAGCAATATATCACTCGATTAATATCGTATCAACATCCTCAAGTCATATTGTACTTACCAAAAAGCCAGGTCCCAGTTGTGACATTTGCTGGGGTATAGGGCTGTTCTGTAGTTCAAAGGAATCATGTAATGACCCATGAAGGCGGGCACGCACACTTGAGTTGTATAAATCCAGTAATCGGACAACTTGCACTTTGATGGAATGGATTTTCTTTCCATTGAGGTAGACCTGCTCTCTTGTCTCCCTTGTCTGTGGTGGCACCAAGGCAATATGTGTGCCATCTATTGCTCCAACCACGTTGTTGCTGCCTTTGTGTAATCTTTTTACCCAAAAGCGGCGCAAACTTACAAAATATAATTAGGAAGTTAAGTTTGTGCCGCTTTTGCATCAAACAAATGACACAAAGGCAGCGCAAACTTTTCTTAAGTATGGGCCTGCTTGTAGCTGTTAATATGTCTCAGCTTGGAAGAAAGGACTCCTTGCAACACACCGCTGAAGGTTGGTTGGGACATGCCTCCAGATGATGCCACAGTGCACTGAAAAGAGCCAGTGGCCACAAAATGAAGTACTGCCATGAGGTTCACTATTGGTGGGATTGCTGTTGTATTCATTTTGTGAGGCAGGAGGCCAGGCTCCAGCTGGTGACACGACCAAAACTTCCTAATACCATCACTTTCCTCTACAGTTGCAGGGTCTGGAAATGGTCTGAAGACCTGAGGCTGTCGTCTCCTTCCCATGCCTGGGTTCAATGTCTGCATGTGGGGAAAAGAAACTATCAGCCTAAATGGTCACACCATTCTTTGATAATCAACACACATCGTATGTCTCGGTAACATTAGGAACCTCATTGTGTCATATATGTGCATACAGTTATAAAATTATTTTTTACTCCAAAAATCACTTTTTATATGTGTCAATTTTTTTATTTTGTGCAAATAAGACATTTGAAATGCATTATTTGCACATAATTAAAAAAAAAAAAAAAAATCTCCAAAATACTGTCAACAGAGGTGTCAATTCCCCGCGGCACTATCGATGTCAAACACAGTCACAGTTCACTTTTTAATGTGCCATATCTTGCCCAAAACAATGTTGTTCATATCAAACATTTGTAGATACAGCAGCCTCCATTATGAGTGCTGGTGACACACTAACAATTCAAAAATACACAGCTTCACACCCTAAAATGGGAGCTATTTGACCTTGTCCTCAGGACATCGGCTACCCAACGGTCGTCGGCGGAAGTTGTCAGTGTAGTAGGTTGAACAGTCAGTGACAGACCCTGCCATGGACTATTGTGTGTGACGGCTACGCACGAAAGCCAATGGTTGTGTCTGTCTCCGTCATGGACTTGTACGTGGAGTATTGAAAAACAGCTCACCAGCCTCCTAACACTGCAGCCAAACAAGACTCCTCATTTTTTGCTGCTGTTACTGACCTCTGGGAGCCAGGATGCCGGGCAACGCAGGTGACAGGTGCCTTCTTCCCTGAGGAGCTGGATCTCCTCAACAGGGACGTCCTGTGCCCGTACAGCCAGCTGTATGAGGCCACAGAGGAACAGGTACATGTTTGAGTGAGAAATGTTTGCCAAAGCTACTTGTTCCCTCTTTGTACACAGGCTATTTGGTCACTTTTTGTTCATGACTGAAGTGTTGTGATTGGAGGATACCGAACTGAACGATTTAACTGGCTACCAGGTGTTATTTGAGGATGTTAGAAATGTCTGTGCATTGAAATAAAAATTAACCTGCGAGAATTACCTGAGTTTTCAGTGCATGTTGATAACAATTCCAAGTTTAATGAGACAAAACGCACACTGCTTACTTCAAGTGGTTAGTAGGCACTCAACCACTAGTTTAAGTGGAAACATGCAGCCCATGTTGAAATGAGAGAAATGTAAAGTCCAAGTAGAATCATCAATGTTATGGAGTTGTCTGATGCTGTTCTGTCTAGTGAACGTACAGTCCATATTTTGAAACAGGAATATCTGTATGTTTTAAAACATGTCATGGTGCCACATATGGGGAAAGGTATTTCCTGTGCTGCCAGTTTAAATGGCACAGACTCTCAATCATACAAGTATGTCCCATTACAATACACACACTTGTTCATACCTCACCAAAAATCCTGCTCTCACTGACACATGGCAGCCCTCCCATACTGCCCTTAGTCACTGTATGTGGTGCAAAACAAGGATAGGCATGAAGAAAAAGTAGCTGTGCATATCGTTACGTGCAAAAAATGTATAGGTTGTTTAGCCTTTAGTAGCTCACAATGAGTTGTCTTAATCTGGAGTGGGTCTCACTACATGGCAAATTCCCTATCTCTGGGTTAGATGGTGTTTGTATCCTATATTGGTAACATTTTTTTTAACACAAACTTTGTTGTATGTTTTGGTAAACTTGTTATCACATCCATTTGACAGATCAGCAGACAAAGAGTATCAATTAAACAAAGAAGTAGCATCATAGCCTATTGCAGGAAATTCAAAACATATAACGGCGTATAAAATGTTTATATGTATAGTGTATCACATTTAATCCTCCCTTCCCTACACCAACAAACCAAACATGCCACCTACAAAATTAGAGCTTGTATGAGTGGAGGCATGTGTAATGTGTGAGAGCGTGCTTGGGGTGCATAATGGGGAGCTGGGAATGGGGACCTTGGCCATTCCCATTGGGCAAGGTCATATACCTTATGTGTCTACATCAGAGGACGTTCCCAGTGCCTTAAATCCCTGCAAGAGGACATCCCATTCGAGCGAGATAGGTTTCTTATGAAGACCCACTTTATTCTTCCCTATGCAGAGCTTCGCTCTCCGCAGACCCCAGCGTTCAACCTCCTCTCGCCAATGGTCCTCCCTAGAGGCTCTTGGGGATTTCCAGTGTTGTGCCATGACTAGTTTAGCCAGTAGCATGGCTAAATCAGCAAACTTAATGATTACTCTGGAGCCTTTGGGCCTGTGGTGTAAGCCCAGAAGACAATGATCATAGTGCTCCATCAGTCCAGGCCGATAAGGGACGACAGATCCATTGAAATGCCTGCCCAGTATTGGTATACTTTAGGGCAAGACCATATCATATGGCGGAGGACAGCATGCAAAGCCTTGCATCGCGGACACATGGAGGAGGTGGTGTAAAAAATACCATTGATTCTGTGGGGCGTTAAGTAGGCTCTATGTAAAATGGAGAATTGTATAAATTTGAATCTTGCATTACTGGAGACTTTTATGGGGGTATTCTAATATTCGGGCCCAGTCCCGATCTGAGAGATCACAATTGAGATTTCTTTCCCATTTAATGTTAGTGGGGGAGGTGAGTGAGGTCTTAAGATATACCCTGATCCCACGGTAAAGCCAACGCACCAGATGTCTGCTGTAGTTTCCCATGGCACGTAATGCTTGTAGCAGTTTGTGTGTGAAATGGGGTCTCTAGTTGGCAGTCAGTTTACACCTTGTCCAAGTAGGGACCCTCACTCTAGTCAGGGTAAGGGAGTCACACACCAAGATAACCCCTGCTCAACCCCTTGGTAGCTTGGCACAAGCAGTCAGGCTTATGTCGGAGGCAATGCGTAAAGTATTTCTACACAGACGCATAGTAACACAGTGAAAACACGACAAGTTCTCCACACCAGTTTAGAATAATAAGCCAATATTAATCTGAGTAAAACAAGACCAGAATGACAAAATCTTTTTAACAGACAGCGGCAGATTTATGAAACGTGGCACTGCACCTAGTGCAGCACCACTTTTCTTGTGCCCTTAGTGTTCCCCTAACACCACCATGTGTGCGCCATATTTAAAATGTGGTGGTCCATGGCGGTAGTTAGAGAACTGGCATCATAATTTTTATGCTAGTTAAGCGATTTGCAGGACTAGCATCAAAAATGTTAACACTAATCCTGGAAAACATCCAGAGGCCCATTGAAACCATTGGAAGCCTCCTTTTAACGTTCTGAGCAGGACTTAGAAATTCTGGAAAAATGACGCAAAGAAATCTTTTAGATTTCTTTGCACCACTTTTTCGCCCCCCCTAGAGCTGGAACGCCCCCTGTGCATACATTATGCCTGGCGCAAACATAATACAAGGGGTTACAAAGAGGCACAATGCATGCATTGCGCCACTTTGTAAGTATGGTGCGACATTTTTGGCCTTCCAACGCCACATTAGCGTCCAAACAATGGCATTAATGTGGCGTTGGAATGGCGGCAGGCCCTCTTAAATCTAGGCCACAGTACCTTGGATTCGTTAAAAATAAAGATGACGCAGGCGGCATAGAAAGTGATGCGTGGAAAAAGGTAAGCAATGTGTTATATATTTTAATGCAGAGCAGGCGATGCGCCGATTATTTCCATGCTGGGCAAGCGATGGGTGGATTATTTTCTCGCCCGACTAGTGATGCGTCGATTCCTCTCTCTGTCCAGTTGGCGATTCATGGATTCTTCTCCAGCCGGAACAGAGATGCGTTAATTCCTTACTGCTGTGCAGCATTGATGAAGAAAATGATGCCCAGGGATGCTCTGTGGAAAATCCAGACGCATGGCAGAGATTGATCCGCGCTGAAGCAGGCGATGCATTGATTCTACAGCTGCGAGACAGGCGCTGCTACAATTTGTCAGCTATGGTGCAGGCGCTGCATCGATTTTTTGCCACAACAGCCTAAGTGCATGATTCTTCACTCAGGTTACCAGCTTCCACTTCTAGGGGCACAGGGACTGGATTTGGTACGACTGAGCAAGTCAGGACTCTCAACAGAAGAGCCCAGGCACTGGCAGATGAAGTCTTTGATGTCCCTGAGACTTCACGACAGGAGGCAAGCTCTGTTCAAGCCCTTGGAGAACCCTGGAAAGTAGGATGTAGAAAGCAAAGTCCAGTCCTTTCACTCCCAGGGCAGAAGTAGCAAGCAGCAGGACAGCACAGCAAAGCAACAGACAGAATGGCAATTCCTCCTACAGCAATCAGCTCTTCTCCCTGGCAGAATGTCCTCAGTCCGGAAGTGTTCTAAAGATGTGGGGTCAGCAGTCCAACAGTTATACTCATTTCTGCATTTGGAGTAGGCAAACATCAAAGGAAAGTCTTTGTAGTGCACAAGAACCTGCTTCTTCCTTGCCTTGCCTCAGACACACTCTAGGTGGTTGAAGACTGTCTTGTGTAAGTACAGGCACAGCCCTTTCAGGCCCAGGTGTCAGCTCCTACCTCTCACTGTAGCCCAGGAAGACTCATCAGGATATACAGGACACACCACAGCTTCCTTTGTGTCCCTGTCTAGGGTGAATTCACAACCTGCCCATCTGTCAGTCTGACTCAGACGTGTAATCTACCACCAGGCAGAGGCACAGAATGGTTAAGCAAGAAAATGCCCACTTTCTAAAAGTGGCCTTTTCAAACTTAGAATCTAAAAACCAATTTCAACAAAATATGTATTTTTAAATTGTGAGTTCAGAGACCCTAAACTTTAAATCTCTATCTGCTCCCAATCGGAAACTGCACTTAAAAGAAGTTTCAAGGCAATCCCCATGTTAACCTATGGGAGAGATAGGCCTTGCAATAGTGAAAAACGAATTTGGCAGTATTTCACTATCAGGACATGTAAAACACATCAGTACATGTTCTATCTTTTAAATATACTACACCCTGCCCATGGGGCTGCCTTGGGCCTACCTTAGGGGTGACTTGCCTGTAGAAAAACTGAAGGATTGGGCCTGGCAAGTGGGTATGCTTGCCAGGTCGAACTGGCAGTTAAAAACTGCACACATAGGGGGTCATTCCGACCCCGGCGGTCAAGGACCGCCGGGGCCGGGGTCGGCGGTAGCACCGCCAACAGGCTGGCGGTGCTCCGCCGGGCATTCTGACCGCGGCGGTACAGCCGCGGCCAGAAACGGAAAGTCGGCGGTGACTTTCCGCTGCCCATGGGAATCCGCCATGGCGGCGCAGCTTGCTGCGCCGCCATGGGGATTCCGACCCCCTCACCGCCATCCTGTTCCTGGCGTTTCCGACCGCCAGGAACAGGATGGCGGTGAGGGGTGTCATGGGGCGCCTGGGGGCCCCTGCAGTGCCCATGCCAATGGCATGGGCACTGCAGGGGCCCCCGTAAGAGGGCCCCACTTTGAATTTCAGTGTCTGCTCAGCATCCTCATGGAGGGGTGTTTCCCACTGGGCTGGCGGGCGGCCTTTTGGCGGTCGCCCGCCAGCCCAGTGGGAAACCCAGAATACCCGCGGCGGTCTTTTGACCGCGCAGCGGTATTCTGGCGGTTCCCTCCAGGCGGGCGGCTCCCGCCGCCCGCCGGGGTCAGAATGACCCCCATAGACACTGCAGTGACAGTTCTCAGACATGTTTACAGTTCTACTCATGTGGGTGGCACAACCAATGCTGCAGGCCCACTAGTAGCATCTCTGGTGCACTTTACTGGCGATTTAATAGTAAATCAAATATGCCAATCATGGAAATACCAAACACCAATACAATTTAGACAGAGAGCATGTGCACTTTAGCACTAGTCAGCAAAAACGAAATTCAGCACAGGGTCAAAAACAGGAGGTCAGAAGCAGAAAGTACAGGGGAAACCACGCCAAGAGCAGACTGGTTTAACATTGTGTAACTGGTTCTTTCCCATCTGGTGCCCAGCACCAATGCACACAGGGAATCAGACTGGCATGGGTTAAAAATAGGGTCTTGGGGAGTCCGTGTGAAGTCAGTGTAGGACATCAGCATGCCATCGTAAAACAACAAGCCAGTGTCAATTCCCGCTCTCCCCATGGGTCTAACCCTTGTGCCGTTAGGTTGCCCGAGGGTGCAGGAAGACAACGCAGTAGAATGTTCGGCACGTATGGCAGAATGGGAGCAGTATATCTCACCACTACGTTTCAGTAAACAAGGCCCATGTGCAATAAAAATGTGGGGGTGCGTGGTGGGGCCACACCCGGACAAATCAGTTGATGTAGGTCAGGTGCACTTTTTAGGGCACACGCCACTTTCACAGAAAGTCCTCAAACAGTTTAGATCTTCTCAAAGATGTTTTTATTCTTGGCCAGTTCCATTACTTTTCATGATCATCCGGTACTGCAACAGCTTTGTTTCAATATACTGTACATTTCCAGCCAATCATAGGTTGTAGTCAGTTTTCAGCCCCCTACAGTACAACAACGTTACTGACACACATTTAAATTCACCAAATGATCCAAAGCATGTTATTTGGTGCACCAGTGTCCTTGATCGTGACTGCCAGATTGGTAGGATAACACCCCGTATCTTAACTAATGCGTTTCCCACAAAATTAGGAAAAAAGGCACAAACCTAAAAATCCAGACAAAAGTGCTTTCACAGCCTGTGTTCGGTCCTCTATTCAACAACTCGTGGCATATCTTAATGTCTCAAATCAAGGGATTTTTCAGAAATATTCTTTGATTACATAACCTACATAACATATAATGGGTCTCACCCTAAAACCAAGACAAAACATTCGGACTAGTCAAAGGATATTCATGATTGTAAAGACAATGCAAAGAACTCGTAAAGGTACAGCACCGTTACTCGTGCAAAATTAATATCCCCAAAACGATCCTGGCATGTTATTTAGTGCACCAATGCCTGTGTGGGAACCAGATTTGCATAAAAGTAAATATACAGAACAAATAAAACCATCAATAATATGTTAAATCCAACCAACATATATAGAACAATAATGAATTATGTATCCAATTCTCAAAGTGGTAGACACAATTAAGAGTAAAGATCCTTAGAGAATTAGAGACTGAGACCTTGAATCACCATTCTTAAAATTATTGCATGTCTTGATAAATCTTGCGTAGGTTTTGCGTCGCCTTTGAGAATTCTAGCCCTTACTTTTTAGCCGCTGTGAGGAAATGTGCTGTATAATATGGTGTGGTTGCAAGACTTCACCCTGTGGTACACTTAGAATACCATCTTGGGTCGAATGGGGTTTGTTTGTCAAACCTTAGTTCAACCCTGGGAAGCTGTGGCTTCAAGCAGGCAGGCTCGCCCAGGTGCAGCAGAATTTGGGGTAACTTTTCAGCTTCGGGGCTCGGTCTCCTAGGCTGCTGCGAGGAGCCATGATCCATTGATCTGGGCTACCAACTTGCACAGGTATACTTTCTCAGTTTTTGTAGCCCTGTAATGCCACAGGAAGTCAGCCAACTGAATATTAGAGTTCACCCCTTCTGTCTGGGGATCAGACAGAACTTTTACACAAGCCAGGCGCCACAAGCACACGCAGCAGGTGCAGTCCAATCTTCGGTGCGGCCTCTCTTTGCTGGATCCAGGGTCAGCAGCGCAGTCTTTCTTTGGTCCTCTCTCCGGTCCTGATGTGATTTGAGATCTGGGGGCTGGAGGGGGAGGGAGGCTCACAGGGGATATTGTGGTCACTACTAATGGGCTGCTTGGATCCCTTCCACCAGATGACACGTTCGTGTTAAGTGTGGCATCTAGCTATCCCAGAGTTCACTATTTTTCCCACTCCCAAGATGGCTGACCCCCTCTCCTGGTGTGGGGAGCTTGGTAGCCCACCCTAAGCTGTGGTTACTTGAGGGCTACACAACAGAAAAAAACATTTAACCAATGTTTTTCCCTGTCTGTCCCTGATGCCCACCTGCCTACCTAAATAAAGGAGCAGCTCTTGTGTGTGCTTGCCATCTGCCCTTCAAAGGCAGATTCCCCTCTGAAGCTCACCTTTTGGGCTCACACCCTGTGTGGCTTTTCCTGCCAGACGCTGATAACACCTCCTCTACTGGCAGGCCCTTTGTAGGGTTTCCTGGGAGTTGTTCACACTTCTCCTCAGGAGGCCTGGGTTGGTTTTCATGTGATTGAAAGAGGAGTTCATGAGCTTGAACAGAGTTCATATGCTTGAAAAGGTGTTCATATGTTTGAAAAGTGCTTGAAAAGAGGATGCTCTAAAAGAAGAGTTCATGTGCTTGAAAAGTGCTTAAAAAGAAGAGTTTATGTACTTGAAAAACACAACTTCACCTGCTTGAAAAGACAAGTTCACATGCTTGCAAACAAGAGTTCATGTGCTTCAGAAGAGTTCATGTACTTAAAAAGAGGAGTTCACATGCTTGAAAAGATAAGTTCAATCAGTCATTTGTAAAGCGCGGCAAATCACGTGCCCTGGAGTTTCTAGCTGCTGCGTAGTGATCAGTTCATTCCAACAACCAGGGCTTGAGTCCTTTCCTGAATTGCTGGAGCAATGTGGTGATTCTGAGGTGCAGGGGAGGGCTGTTCCAAGTTTTAGCCACCAGATGAGAGAAAGAGTGTCCTCTGCTGTTGGCTCAGCAGATCCCAGAGCCATCTGCGAGGAAAAGGAGGCGGATTGTAAGTGTCTGGTTGGTTGGTGGAAGGTCATGTGCTTGTTGATGCATGTTGGTCCTATGTTGTGCATGGCTTTGTATGTGTAGGTCAATGTATTTACTGGCATCTCTTTTGGATCAGGAGCCAGCGTAGCTTCTTAAGGTGGGATATGATGTGGGTCGGTAGGGGGAGTTCGAGGATGAGTCTTGTCACTGAGTTTTGTATTGTCTGTAGTCTCTTCTGTAGTGTGTGGTGATTCCTACGTAGAGAGAGTTCCTGTAGTCCAACCTGCTGGTAATAAGGGCCTGTGTGACAGTCTTTCTGATGTCGATTGAGAGCCACCTGAAGATCTGGCGGAGCATGCGTAGGGTGTAGGAGGATGAGATTGTGTTTACCTGTTGCTTCATAGATAACTTGCTGTCCAAGATGATGCCCAGGTTGCGGGCATGGTCTGTCGGGCGGGGTTGGGCTGAGGTCCGCATGCCACCATGTGTTGTTCCGTGGTGAGGGGCTGTTCCCAAGGATGAGCACTTCCGTCTTGTCTGTTCAGCTTGAGGCAGTTGTCCTTCCTCCAGTTGGTGACGTTTATTATACATCTGTGGAAGTTGGCTCTGGTGGTGGAGGGGTCTTCTGACACTGAGAAGATGAGCTGGGATTCGTTGGCATAGGGAATGATGTTGAGTCTGTGCTATCTGACAATGTTGGCCAGGGGGTCATGTACGTGTTGAAGAGGGTGGGGCTGAGGGATAGTCATTCGGGGACGCTGCAGGTGATCTTCTTGGGTTCAGAGGTGTACGGTGGGAGATGGACTAGCTGCATTAGAGTCAAGAGCGACTGTGATTGGAATCGTGATTAGCTGTACTGCAGACAGGAGTGATCATGTTTGGAGTCAGCATTGCCTATGCTTGTATTAACTTTATTTGAATCAGGAATGGAAATGCTTGAAATCAGGAGTGCCTGCGTCAGGAATGTATGTGCGTCGAGTTAGAGTTGAGTGTGCTGGAGTCAGTAATTTTTGTGCTTTAAGTGAGGATTAGTGGTGGTGAAGTCAAGAGTATCTGTGCCTGGAGTCAGCAGTGTTGTGCCTCGAGTCAGGGTCATCTATAAGTGAGCCAGTAGTGCCTTTGATTAGAATCAATCACGAGTGGCTGTACTTGGAGTGCCAGGAGAACCAGTGTTTTGAATGGCGACTGCTTGTTCTTGGGGCCAGGAGTGCGTGTGTTTTAAATCAGAAGTGACTGCGCTTGAGTGAAGAGTGTCTGTGTTTTGTAGAAGTGCTGCCAATTAGACATTAAATGACAAAGCGTAAGTGAAGGGGTTAAATCTGTGCTGGGAGATGAAAACCCCCAGCACCCGCTACCCCCCGCACACTGAAAGTAGGAGTACCCCCAGCTCCACACAAACTTCAAATGTTCAGATGGTGAGAGAAGCTTGTGAAAGAGAAGCAGTGGGACAGGTGTGAGGGATGCACTGGCCAAAAGAGGATGAGAGTACCCCTGAGTTGGATAACAACAACCGCCCAACAGACAATAAATATCTCTTTTTGTTATTCTACATATTTATTAGTTCTGGGTCGGGTGTCACCTACTTATAGGGGGGGCTGCAGCTCCTACACCAGCCTTAGCTCTGCTCCTCCCCACAAACAGAAGAACGGGAAGAGCCTGTGTTTGAAGGGGGTCCGGGGGAAAGTGTAGAGAAGCTCCATGGAGTCCGCATTGCACAGGGACAGCCACCCCCCCTCGTAGTCCAAATAGACTCCTAGATTCAGGGGCTTCTCGCTGGGGAACAGAGGGGTCTCAGGGGAGGTGAGAGCACAGTGCAGACCATTCCACCCCTCTACAGCCCAAACTCCCCCCTGAGGGGACCATGGGATCCATTCCTTCCTTTTCACACTCTCTGCTGTGACCCCCACACGCCATCCTCCCTCCTGCAGCAGCTGCACCTCCCAGTAATGTCTGCCTGAGGTGAACCCCTCGCCCCCCAGCACACAGCGCCAGTAGGTGAATCTCTTGGGGGCGTCCGGCAGGAGCTGAGCTCTGTTTGTGCCTCCTACACGTCTCCCCCCCTCAGACAGGACAAGCCGGGGATGTGCTGTGTCTGGATCCAGAGTCACCATCACTGCAGAGAAGAGACTCAGAATTAGACATTTAATGCACACAATTAAGGCTTTCATTGCTGATTTTATTTTATATTCTTTTATAAACCACTGAGATGATAAAAACGTTTCTGGAAAAAGCAGGGAGTGACATTTTTATTGGAATATGAGATTTACAAACATGAGGCGCTAACTAGCTGCTAACCTCTAATTTTGATTATGTGTGACATTTCACACCATAGGTATGACACTTTGAGAGACACTTTGGAGAAAGTTGAAGAAAGTTGATATGTAAATGTAAAGAGATAAATATCAGAAATGAGTCCTTTGCAGACTAGACGTAATTTATGATACGTATATAATTACATGAATGTATTCTGTTTCATTACAGTTTTTAAAAAAATTACAATTCTGGAAACTAACACAAAATACTGATTCTCAACTGAAACACTTATGCTATGCCACTAAATACTCTTCTCACTATAAACCTCTGGACCCTGTGCTGGTCAGTCAAGTACTGAAGGCAAGTGGTAGTCACAACCTGTCAAAGCACACGTAGCAGCAATCAGCGACTTCAAACTGTAGTAAACCCCAACATTTGCAGTTGTGGAAATGCAGGCTATCAATTATTTGTTACCCTTGTGTCATGAGTGCCCTGAGCGCCACTTCTTCCAGGGAAGTAGATGGGCCTCGCGCTGTCTCCAGAGGTTGGCAGACCTAGGACCTGATTTACAGCTGGGTGGTAAAGTTGAGACAGAGAAGGGAAAGGTTCTTGTTCTGCCTCAGGAGATGGACAGGCCTAAGGCCCAAATTTACCCCAGAACATTTTCTGGGGGGTCTCAGCTATGCTACAGATTGCCAGTTGGGTTTAGTTCAAGAAGAGAAGGCACATAAAGAGGTGGATGAGGATGTGGTTTGGATGTTGTGACCGATGGTGTATTTCATGGAGGTGGAAACAAGAAGTAAGTCGGTTAGAGCACTAATTTTGTCAACTTAATTCATCAAGTAAGGTTGGCCAAGAAACAATAGCTTTAAGGAGAGACTCCATCCTTGTTGGATGGTCAAAGAAAGGCTCTCGATGCATAAAGAGCTATTATTCAGAGGTGACAGACTTGTGGCTCCAGGCAGTTTGTGGTGCAGAATCATTGATATGGCCCATGAAGGGCATTTAGGGATGGTAAAAACAAAAGAATTGGGTCATGTTTTGGATAGCTTGGACGTGAGTTGGAGCTGGAGAGCAGAATAAGAGTGTAATGAGTGCAAGGAAAGTGATAAGGTGTATTTTGCCCTTGGCAAGAGTTAGCTTTGGATTTGGTGGAAGCATTGAGAGGGAAAAAGGCCACTCCATATATGCGTGAAGTAGTGTATTTATTTTCTAGATGGCAATAGGTTGTTGGAGGGACTGACATTTCTTATGCATCTGTTAGCTATTTCTCAAAAAAGTATTTAGATCAAATAGATCCCAAAAAAGCATGTTAACAGACAATAGGGTGCAATTTTCTTCTGCAACAGCCATCCTGGAGCTTTGACTAAACAACCAGATTGTGTCCTCTGATGCTGGGAAGATGCCAAGAAGAGAAAAGAGAGGAATCCCATGACTAATGCTGTTAGGGACGGAAGCAGGCAGAAGGTGCTCTGCAGTCTCAATCGAACCAGTCTCCTTTCTGACATTATGAATGATGAGGCGCATGTCTGAAGTGCAAAGAATCTTGCGTAACTGACTTTCCAGGATGGTGAGCAGTCACCATGTGTCCTTTGCTAGTCACAACCTCAAAGGGTCCAGCATCAAATAGAACATCAGATTTGTATTTTCTCTGTTGTCGCACCAATACTCGATCTCCTTTATTGAAAGTAATGTTCTTGACACATCGATGTTTGCCAGCATATACTTTCATCTTTTGTTCATGACCCAAATGTTTTTGATGAAGTTCACCAGTGTGTGGCAGATCTCCTGTTGGTCCATTATGGTATCAGTGTGGCAGGATTTTCACCTGTTGTTGAATGAGGAGTCGGCCGATCATCTCAAAGAATAGCATGGAGAGCTGACTTCAGATTAAGCTTCTCCAGTTTTGCACATCAAGTGTGTTTTTTAAAGGTGCTCATAAAGTGTTCAACAAAACTATTTGCTTGTGGCCAGCAAGGTGTGATTTTCTGATGCTTTACATTGAGATGAGTAAAAAGTCTCAGAATTTTCAACTGTTAAAAGGCAGACCATTGTCAGACTTTAGAAGAATTGAAGGAATACCCCATATTGCAAAATTTCCATATAATATCTCAATGGCTTTTTCTTGAGTAATACACGAGAGGTCTTCTACTAGTGGAAAATGGGAGTATTTATCCATAATCACCATCATGTGATGTCCATTGACAAGAGGACCAAAGAAATCAACAGCAATTCTCTCCCTTATGTATGTTTTGGTAAATCTGACATGTTCAAGGTGAGGTCAGTGATTTTGGGAGATAAGCAATTGCCCAAATGACAGGCCTTCAATTCCTTTTCAACTTTCTTATCAAGATGAGGAAACCAAACTCGGCTTCAGAGAGCTCGTTCAGTGGCTACAATTCCATGATGTCCTTCATGAACTATTTCAATTACTTGTCGCAGAATCTCTGGCCTAACAATTCTTGCACCTCATAAGACAATATTCTCACCGGTCAGCCTTATGGTGGTCTTCCCCTAAAACTTTTTCCTACTTGCCTTTAGGTTTCCTGGATTTTTTCATGTTGGACCTAGTACTCTGTGCACTTTACCGCTGCTAACCAGTGTTAATGTGTTTGTGTTCTCTCCCCAAAACATGGTTTAATTGGCATACACCTGATTAGCATATTTAATTTACATGCAAGTCCCTTGTACAGTGGTGTACCATATACTCAGGGCCTGTAAATGAAATGCTACCAGTGGGCCTGCAGCACTTATTGTACCACCCACTTAAGTAGCAGTTTAAAACATGTCCCAGGGCTGCCATTGCAGTCTGAGTCTGAAGGAAGTGTCCGACTGCCTCATCGACCTGGCATCTGAAAGCCCTTGACGGCATTTAAAAGCCCTTGACAAGCCATAAGCTCCCCTTTTATTACATATAAGTCACCCCTCAGGTAGGCCCTAGGTAGTCCATAGGGCTGGGTGCTATGTATTTAAAAGGTAGGACACGTACTTCCTGAGCCAGAGGTGGTAGATATGTTGTGTTTGGTGTCTAGGAACTTGTAAAGATAAACCCTCTTTAATGGTAAAGTTGAAATTATTTTTGCAAGTTTGAAAATGCCACTTTTATAAAGTTGGCATTTTCCTGCCCTTAGCCCTCTGTGCCTGCAGTCTGTCTCAGGTCACATCACTCAGTGCAGTGAACGTTTGACACTTTCTGAATTCACTCCAGACAGTCACACAATAGAGGAATAGCAGGGCCTGAATGGCCTTTCCGCTGGCAGGTTTAGGGGGGCTGAGCACTGCCCCACTTACATCTGAATAGGCTGGGCTCTGCCACCACATAATAGGCGTAATGACTCTGTATTGTCAGTGCAGCCAGCTAGGAACCAGGGCAGGGGAGGCAGGAAACTCCTGGAACTTTTCAGATCCCTTCTGGAAATCTCTCCCAACTTCTAGGAGTGGGGAACTAGTATATAAAAAAGAGCTCTCAGATCTACTTTTTAGTTCACTACTGGACCTGCGGAGCGACTCTCAGAGGAGTGCCTGCTGCTGTGACCTGCCAGGCTGCTGCTGTACCTGGAAAGACTGCTTTGATGCCTGGAGCTTGCCTTTAACCTTCAGAAGCCATTCCTGCTGTGGAGCCCTGCACTTTCACCTGCACCCACCTGCACCCCAGGCTTCAGTAGTGAATACAAGGGCTTGTTTTGCTGGCCTGCTGTTCAGAGCCAAAGGGACATAACAGGTTCCCACCCTCTTGCATATGGCTGGTCAAAACTGGGGTGATGTGGCGAGCAAAATAACAATGGATTAAATGCAGATCTGTGACTGGGGGTGAGTGTTTGAAAAGTTTCAACATTCCGGCATCATTTTGCTTTGCTTTGTGATGTCGCCTTGTGTGCCCCCAGTGGTGGGGGTATGCCCAGACGTGGGACCCTTGCTCGCTGCACATCTGGGTTCAAGCTAGCCTGGCTGATGAAGGTGATACCCTGAAACCGGTCCCAGGAAGCTTGTTTCCTGTCCAGGGAGGACCTGGCCTGGCAGTTCCGGCTGGACTGTTCCCATGGGGGACAGGGTCAAGACTGATTTGCATATGTCTGGGTCCAAACTGGGGTGATGTGGCGACCAAAATAACTTTGGATTAAACCCAGATTTGTGACTGGGGGTGAGTGTTTGAAAAGTTTCAACATTCATCATTTTGTTTTGTTTTGTGATATTCCCGCCCTCTTGAACCCGCACCTGGACCCAGCCTGAGTGAGTCCTGAACTCCCAAGAGCACTCACTCCTGGAACGTTGGTTGTGGTGCTAAAGATGCCCAGGTGGCCAATTTCCAAACATGAGGACAAAAGTGGGGCAGAAAGTGCTCTGAGAACGAGGAGGATACCAGGACCAACCTGCTCGTCTATTTGACCAAGATGCACCTCCAGTCGGATTGACTTTTCAGTTTCTCCCACTAAGTTCTTCTCTGCAGCAGCAAATCCTTTTCAGCGGTCCTTCACAAAAGGAATATCTGACCTCATGGAACTGTCGTCGGATACTGCCTTGTGCTTCGTCCCACTAGAGATTTTTGACTTCGATCTCACCAACTAAGTCCGAAGGTAAAAAATCTTCACTGCGGTCTCGCTCCACCGGTACCCGACGACAAAGCTCCCTCCTCGGACAGTCTTGAAGCCTTTCCCCGCTGAACTTCTACCTTCTCAGAGACTTTTACTTGAAAAAGTCTGAAGGTAACCGCTGACCGGTCCCAATCCATGTAGTGTATTTTGACTTTGCCCCGGTCTAGCACGACCTGATGTCCGCAGTTTTCGCTTTTTTTTTCAGCACTATTTAACACTTAAATTTTTTTTAATTCTGAACTCCGGTTCTACTAATTGGATTTTGATGGTTTTGATGTCAAATAATTTATTTGAATGTTCTCTATTATTCTAAATCAGACTTTTTATTGTGCTGTGTTTTCAATGTTTTGCTGCATAAATACTTAACACATTGCCTCTAGGTTTAGTCTGACTGCTTTTTGTGCCAAGTTACCCAGGGTTTAGCGCAGGTTATATTACTGACTTTTTGTGGTTCACCCTGCAAGGAATTGTGGCTGTTGCTTGACCTGGGCTCATTCCTCAGTCAAACTACAACCCAATTTCTCACAATGGTGTTCAGTGGAATGGATCAGGACTTGTGTTTGTGTAGTGCCATGCAGTGATTTGTGTTACATAAAATTCCCAGATAAATAATTTGGCATCAAAACTGATTTTATTTTTAATTCTCCCTATTCTCCATTGGTTGTTTTGTTTTTTTCCAAATTTAAGTGACTCTACCTTCCTCTACTACCATGGAGATGGAGCTGATAAATGTTGACAACATCACTAAGGTTGAGCTGCAAAAGCTCTGCAAGGTGAGGGGACTGAATGCAGGTAAGAAAGCTTCTAATGTGGACCTACAAATAGCCCTCCAAGCCCATGAGGAAGTCAAGAGGCTGAAAGCAGCAACAGAGAAGGATTATCCAGAGGAGGACCTTGGACCGATTGAAGATGTGAACCAGGAGCTGCAGGGGTAATCCTCCTGCCCCCAGGAGGAAAGAATCAGGATACCGGGGATGAGGCAGAGGACAGTGTGTCTTCCAGAGGCCTGTCACAAGTGGAGTTGGAGGACAGGTGGGAGGAAAGGAAGCTCAAACTGGAGCTGGCCAAGCTGAGGGTGGAGGAGAAAAGGATCATGCTGGTTCATGAACTGAGTCTGAATGAGCTGGACATTAAAGTCAAGCAAGTGGAGTCAAGCAGCAGTGATGGCAGTGAATCAGCAGTGTCTGCTGGACAGGTGAGAGTCTGCTTACCCAAAGACCTGGTGCCCAATTAAGTGGTGGGGGGTGATACAGATAAACAGTTTTCAGCCTATGAGGTAGCCCTAAGGGTACACAGGGTTCCAGAGGAGTACTGGGGGGTAGCTTGTGGAGGTATATGCCCACGGTCGGGAGGGACACACTCCTGAAACTAAAGGACCAGACCAAGAATGCCTCCAGGAAAGACACTCTCCTTTCCAAATCTGGGTTGAACCCTGAGAAATGCATGCAAAGGTTCAGAGACAGCTACAACCTCCCAAACCAGCCCAAGGTGGACTTAATTGATTATGCCAGCGAGGCACTAAAGGGCCGGGTGAGGGGTAGCAGGGTAGATGATTTTAATGGGCTGTATAACCTGATTATGAGGGAGCAAATGCTCCAGAGCCGTTTTACAGTGCTGCACCAACACCTGGTAGATAGCAAAGTGACTGACCCCAGAAAGCTTGCTCTATGGCAACACCAGGGTGTCCAAAAAGGCATCTGGGGAGAACTCCCAAAAGGGTGGTGAGGGCTCCCTCCAGAAGAAAGAGGGGGAGATAAAAAGGAGTCTTCTCATGGCCCCCAAAATAGATCTCAAGGGAAAGGGTCATCATCCCAATCTGGCCACTGGAAGAAAGGCTTCTCTGAAACGAATCATAACAAATCTTACACCAAGTGCTATGAGTGTTAGGAATATGGGCACTGTAAGGGTGATCCCAAGTGCCCCAAGAGACCACAGTTTCCCACTGGAGGTAAATCCCCAGGGATGGCGAGTGTAGTGCTTAGGGAGGAGGTGGCCCCAGTTAGTAGGAGGGAAGTCAGTGAGCTTACTCTAGTGTCCCCAGGTGATGAGGAGATGGTGCCCAAAGCCCACATGTCGTCCAATACTGCAAAGGACAGGCAGTGAGTCACCATCAATGGGCAGAGGGTGGAGGCTTTGAGAGACACAGGAGCCAGTATGACTAATGCAAAGTGTCATCTGGTGTCCTCAGAGCAAGTAATTCCCAATGAACACCACCAGGTTGTAGTAGCAGACAAACAGGAGAGCTACTACATTGTGGCTCTAGTTCCTTTGAGTGGGGGCGGGATCTCAGGTCTTGTGAGCGTTGCTGTGAGCCCTGCCATACCTATAGACTGTTTAGTAGGAAATGACCTGGAGCACACTGCCTGGAAGAAGTGGAGCGCAGGTCCCACCTGGGATGTTGGGGTTGCCTCAGTAGGTCTGTGTGACCACCAGGTCCATTACTGTACTGAAGGGGAGTCAAGAGGGTCTGGAGCCTGGAAAAATGGCCCAGGCAGCTGCCAAGAGAGGAAAGGGCAGAGGGTGTGGGAAACCATCCCCCGTTTGTCTCCCAGAGGAGGTGGATTGGGTGCCGGAGGAAGCCACCCCAGATCCCACTGAGGAGGACGTGGCCTTCCTTGGTGACCTGCCTCAGCTTGTTGGATGGCAAGCAGAGGTGGGGCCCACCAGGGAGGAGTTCTGTAAGGCACAGAAAGAAAGAGTGCCCCCACCTTGGAGAGCATGAGGTGGTGTAGGAAAGTACCCTCTTTCTTGGCATGGTTACCCCCATTTTCTGCCTGTTTGTTAGTATGTTTAACTGTTTGTCAGTAAGTTTGACTGTGTTCACTGGACCAGGACCAGGACCCCAGTGAGTTTGCTCTCTCTCCCAAAACTCTGTACTTCACTCCACATTTGGCATACTGGTGCCCCCTTATAAGTCTCTAGTATATGATACTTAGGTACCCAGGGCATTGAGGTTCCAGGGGATCCCTATGGGCTCTAGCATATATTTTGCCACCCATAGGGAGCCCATGCAAAGTGTCTGCAGGCCTGCCATTGCAGCTTGCGTGAAAAGGTGCAAGCAGCCTTACACTGCCATTTTTCACTACACCTGGTCACTTATAATTCACCCCTATGGCAGGCCCTAAAGCCCAGAAGGCAGTGTGCAAAGTACCTGTGTGTGAGGGCACCCCTGCACTAGCAGAGGTGCCTCCACGAACTCCAGGCCCATTATCCCAGACTACGTGAGTGTGGGGATGCCATTTTACACGTGTATGGGACATAGGTCAATATCTATGTCCAGCTACATAATGGTAACTCTGAATATGGTCATGTTTGGTATCAAACTTGTTGGAATCATACCCCCATACTTTTGTAAGCATTGGTTGTATGATTCCATGTACTTTGGGGGCTCTTTAGAGGACCCCCAGTATTGCCATTTCAGCCTTCTAAGGTTTTCCAGGCAGCCCAGCTGCTGCCACCTCACAGACAGGTTTCTTCCTTCCTGTTGCTTGAACTGCTCAAACCCAGGCAGGCAGAACAAAGGATTTCCTTTGGGAGAGGGATGTTACGCCCTCTCCCTTTGGAAATAGGTGTTACAGGCTTGGGAGGGGTAGCCTCCCCAAGCCACTGGCAATGCTTTGAAGGGCTCATTTAGTGCCCTCCTTGCATAAGCCAGTCTACACCGATTCAGCGACCCCCAGTCCCTGCTCCGGTGACAAACCGGACAAAGGAAAGGGGAGTGACCACTCCCCTGTCCCATCACCACACCAGGGGTGGTGCTCAGAGCTCCTCCAGAGGGCCCCTGGGGTTTGCCATCTTGGAAACAAGGTTGGCAGGGAACTCTGGGAGCATCTGAGTGGCCAGTGAAGGCAGGTGACGTCAGAGCCCCCTCCTGATAGGTGATATCTCAGCTAGGTGACTAATCCCCCTCTCAGGGCTATTTAGGGTCTCTCTCCTGGGTGCTTCCTCAGATTCGGCTTGCAAGACTCCAGCAGGATTCCTCTGCAACCTTTACTTCGACTTCTGGCATACAAACTTGTATCCAAACGCTCCAGGAACCTACAAGCTGCAACAAAGAAGCAAGACTGTGCCTGTAACATTGTATCTTCGGCTCCTGCCTGCAACTGCAACATTTTCAAGGCCTTGCATCCTCTGAAGACCGCCCGTTGACAGTCTGCACAAGAAAGAAGAAGGAATCTCCCTTGGGGTGAAGGAGTCATCCTCCTGCATCAGCAGGCACCATCTGCAACAACAACTGGCTGCGTAGATCCCTTCTCCTGACAAGCTGCATGGATTCTGCAACATGTGGGGTGGACTGAAGTGGTCCTGATGGTCCTCTCTTCCAGCTGTCCAAGTTTGGTGGCGGTAAGCCCTTGCCTTCCCACTCAGGAAAGTACCCCCTGTGTCCATTGCCATTTGCAGCTGCCAAGGCTTGTTGGCATCCTTTCCACTAGATTTTCAGGCACCTTGAAGTTCCAGCCCCTTGCACTCCTTCCTGCGAGGCACAGCTTCCTGAGTGGTTCTCCTGTGGCGTGGGTCCCTTTTTGTAGTGCTGCGTGTGCTCCTTCTTTGACTTCTGTGTCCCCGTGCTGTGGGACTCCTGTGGGTGCTGCCTCTGCTTCTGTGGGCTCTCTGAGTTGCTGAGAGCCCCCTCTGACTGCCCCTCCTGGGTAGAGTCCTCCTGGGCCTTCCTGGTCCCCGGCAGCACCGCTTTCCGCCACCCACGTGTTTTGCATGTGTCAAGGCTTGTTGGTGGAATCTGAAGACGCAACCCAGACTGCAATCATCCTTCCAGCGTGGGACATCACTTGCATACTCCAGGAATTCTACTCCGTGTTCCAGATTACAGCAGTGACTCTTCATCCTCACCGTCAATTCCCTTTTTGCACCTTCAGCCTGGTGGGTAGGTGCTCCTGCCCTTCCTGAACTCTTCTGCGCTTCTTGGGCTTGGTCCCATTCTTCCACAGCTCTTCTAACCCAGGAATCCACTGTTGGTGTCTTGCAGTCTCTTCTGGTCTTTGCATTCTTCTGTTCTTCTAAGTGGGTGGTTTTGGGAAACTACAGTGTTTTACTTCTGCTTTCCCGGGTAGGGTATTGTGGTACTTACCTTTGTGCTTTTCTAATACTCCCAGCTCCCCTCTACACACTCCACTTACCTAGGTGGGGGTCTGACTTTCGCATTCCATTTTTCAGTATATGGTTTGTACTCCGCCTAGGCCCATTATTCTGTATGAGAGTTTCACTATATTGCACTGTTTTTTAACTGTTTGCGCCTATTTCTCATTCCAGGGTATATATTTTGTGCATTACTTACCTCCTAAGGGAGTATAACCTCCACAGTGTTTTTGGTATTTGTGTCACCAAAATAAAGTACCTCTACTTATGTAACACTGAGTGTGTTCTTTCATGTGTGTAAGTACTATGTGTGACTACAGTGGTATTGCATGAGATTTGCATGTCTCCTAGATAAGCCTTGGCTGCTCATCCACAGCTACCTCTAGAGAGCCTGGCTTCTAGACACTGCCTACACTTCACTGAGAGGGGATACCTGGACCTGGTATAAGGTGTAAGTACCTTGGGTACCCACCACACACCAGGCCAGCTTCCTACAGGTGGCAAGCTGAAGCCCAAGCTGCTGGTTAAACGTTTACCACATCTATTGGGAGAATGACCTCCTGTACAGTGAACCCAAAGCACCTCCGCTTGGGGCAACAAGGGCCCTAATTGTCCCTTATTGCTACAGTACTCTTCTACAAAAGTTGGCCCATGAGGTTCCCCTGGCAGGATATCTTGAGCAGGGCAAGACCATCGCTAAGCTTGCTCCTTGTAGGAGGCTGGACTGGCTTGTAGTGGGTACCAAAGGGTACTTACACCTTGCACCAGGCCCAGTTATCCCTTATTAGTGTATAGGGTGTCTAGCAGCTTAGGCTGATAGATAATGGTAGCTTAGCAGAGCAGCTTAGGCTGAACTAGGAGACGTGTGAAGCTACTACAGTACCACTTAGTGTCATATGCACAATATCATAAGAAAACACAATACACAGATATACTAAAAATAAAGTTACTTTATTTTTGTGACAATATGCCAAAAGTATCTCAGTGAGTACCCTCAGTATGAGGATAGCAAATATACACAAGATATATGTACACAATACCAAAAATATGCAGTAATAGCAATAGAAAGCAATGCAAGCAATGTACAGTCACAATAGATTGCAATGAGAGCACATAGGTATAGGGGCAACACAAACCATATACTCCAAAAGTGGAATGCGAACCACGAATGGACCCCAAACCTATGTGAGCTTCTAGAGGGTCGCTGGGACTGTAAGAAAACAGTGAGGGTTAGAAAAATAGCCCACCCCAAGACCCTGAAAAGTAGGTGTAAAGTGCACCTAAGTTCCCCAGAGAGCACAGAAGTCGTGATAGGAGAATTCTGCAAGGAAGACCAACACCAGCAATGCAACAACGATGGATTTCCAGACGAGAGTACCTGTGGAACAAGGGGACCAAGTCCAAGTGTCGCGACAAAGTCGAGATGGGGCAGATGCCCAGGAAATGCCAGCTGAGGATGCAAAGAAGCTGCCACTGGATGGTAGAAGCTGTGGATTCTTCAAGAACAAAGAGGACTAGGTACTTCCCCTTTGGAGGATGGATGTCCCACGTTGTGAAGAAGCTTGCAGAGGTGTTCCCACGCAGAAAGACCACAAACAAGCCTTGCTAGCTGCAAGGATCGTGGTTAGGGTTTTTGGATGCTGCTGTGGCCCAGGAGGGACCAGGATGTCGCCAATTGCGTGACGAGACAGAGGGGGCACCCAGCAAGACAGGGAGTCCTCTCAGAAGCAGGCAGCACCCGCAGAAGTGCCAGAACAGGCACTATGAAGAGGAGTGAACTGGAGCTCACCCGAAGTCACAAAAGAAGATCCCACGACGCCGGAGGACAACTCAGGAGGTTGTGCACTGCAGGTTAGAGTGTCGGGGACCCAGGCTTGGATGTGCACAAAGGAAATCCTGGAAGAGTGCACAGGAGCCGGAGCAGCTGCAAATCACGCAGTACCCAGCAATGCAGTCTAGCGTGGGGAGGCAAGGACTTACCTCCACCAAACTTGGACTGAAGAGTCACTGGACTGTGGGAGTCACTTGGACAGAGTTGCTGAGTTCCAGGGACCACGCTCGTCGTGCTGAGAGGGGACCCAGAGGACCGGTGATGCAGTCTTTTGGTGCCTGCGGTTGCAGGGGGAAGATTCCGTCGACCCACTGGAGATTTCTTCGGAGCTTCTAGTGCAGAGAGGAGGCAGACTACCCCCACAGCATGCACCACCAGGAAAACAGTTGAGAAGGCGGCCGGATCAGCGATACAAGGTTGCAGTAGTCGTCTTTGCTACTTTGTTGCGGTTTTACAGGCGTCCAGAGCAGTCAGCCGTCGATTCCTTGGTAGAAGGTGAAGAGAGAGATGCAGAGGAACTCTGATGAGCTCTTGCATTCGTTATCTAAAGAATTCCTCAAAGCAGAGACCCTAAATAGCCAGAAAAGGAGGTTTGGTTACTTAGGAGAGAGGATAGGCTAGCAAGACAGGTAAGAGCCTATCAGGAGGAGTCTCTGACGTCTCCTGCTGGCACTGGCCACTCAGAGCAGTCCAGTGTGCCAGCAGCACCTCTGTTTCCAAGATGGCAGAGGTCTGGAGCACACTGGAGGAGCTCTGGGCACCTCCCCTGGGAGGTGCAGGTCAGGGGAGTGGTCACTCCCCTTTCCTTTGTCCAGTTTCGCGCCAGAGCAGGGCTGGGGGATCCCTGAACCAGTGTAGACTGGCTTATGCAGAGATGGGCACCATCTGTGCCCATCAAAGCATTTCCAGAGGCTGGGAAGGCTACTCCTCCCCAGCCCTGACACCTTTTTCCAAAGGGAGAGGGTGTAACACCCTCTCTCTGAGGAAGTCCTTTGTTCTGCCTTCCTGGGCCAAGCCTGGCTGGACCCCAGGAGGGCAGAAACTTGTCTGAGGGGTTGGCAGCAGCAGCAGCTGCAGTGAAACCCTGGGAAAGGTAGTTTGGCAGTACCCGGGTCTGTGCTAGAGACTCGGAGGATCATGGAATTGTCTCCCCAATGCCAGAATGGCATTGGGGTGACAATTCCATGATCTTAGACATGTTACATGGCCATGTTCGGAGTTACCATTGTGACGCTATACATAGGTAGTGATCTATGTATAGTGCACATGTGTAATGGTGTCCCCGCACTCACAAAGTCCGGGGAATTTGCCCTGAACGATGTGGGGGCACCTTGGCTAGTGCCAGGGTGCCCACACACTAAGTAACTTGGCACCCAACCTTTACTAGGTAAAGGTTAGACATATAGGTGACTTATAAGTTACTTAAGTGCAGTGGTAAATGGCTGTGAAATAACGTGGACGTTATTTCACTCAGGCTGCAGTGGCAGGCCTGTGTAAGAATTGTCAGAGCTCCCTATGGGTGGCAAAAGAAATGCTGCAGCCCATAGGGATCTCCTGGAACCCCAATACCCTGGGTACCTCAGTACCATATACTAGGGAATTATAAGGGTGTTCCAGTATGCCAATTTGAATTGGTGAAATTGGTCACTAGCCTGTTAGTGACAATTTGAAAGAAATGAGAGAGCATAACCACTGAGGTTCTGCTTAGCAGAGCCTCAGTGAGACAGTTAGTCATCACACAGGGAACACATACAGGGCACACTTATGAGCACTGGGGCCCTGGCTGGCAGGGTCCCAGTGACACATACTACTAAAACAACATATATACAGTGAAATATGGGGGTAACATGCCAGGCAAGATGGTACTTTCCTACACTCCTCACTTTTGTTGGCCCAGGATAAGAGTGTCCTCAGATGCTTTCTGCAGGATTTGCTTGACCTACCAAGTCAGAGGGAACAAAGGGAAAAAGTTGAAAGCTCCCCTGCAACCCTTCCCTGTTGTTGGCACCTCCTTGAAAGCGTGGGAATCAACATTTGAGCCCTGGACCCCAATACAGCCTCTGCCAACAGGTTTATCCTGCTCTTGGTAGACCATACTGCTAGATATTCAGAGGCCATATCTCTGAGAACTGAAACTGCACCTGCCCAGCTGGGGTCCTAAAGGGGATTTTTACTAGAGTGGGGTTCCCCAAAAAAGTGGTGTCTGACAGGGGCAACAACTTTATGCCTACATTTTGCAGTAAATGTGGAAGGAGTGTGGGGTTACCTATGGGTTCTCCACACCCTATCATTCACAAACATGTAGGCTTGTTGAGAGCTTCAACAAGACCCTTACGGGCATGATTTTGGGCCTTCCTGAGCCCATGAGGCGAAAGTGGGACATCCGCTTACCATGCCTGCTTTTTGCTTACTGGGAGATACCACAGAAGGGTGTTGGATTTTTGCCCCTTTGAGCTTCTGTATGTTCACTCTATGAGAGGGCCTTACAGTCTGGTTAAGGAGGGTTGGAAGCAAGCTCCCACGAAACCTTCCCGAGATGTGGTTAGCTAATGCCAACCCTCCAGAACCAAATGGCCAAGCTCTAGACGAAGGCTTCTGAGAACTTGGAGGCTAGTCAGGAGGTGATGAAGCAGTGTTATGTCCAGAAGGCTACCCTTGTGGAACTCCAACCTAGGCAAAAGGTATGGGTGATGGAGTCAATGGAGTCCAGGGCCCTCCAAGACAGTTGGACTGGGCCTTATGAGATAGTTGAGAGAAAGGGAGATGCCACTTACTTGGTGGACCTCGAGACCCCCAGGCACCCACTAAGAGACATGCACATCAATTGTTTCAACACCCATTATAAGAAGTGTGAGGTCACCATGCTGCTGGTAAGAGATGATGGGGGCGAGGAGAGTGGACGTCTCCCTGACCTTCTGTCAGCCAAAGAGCAAGATAGGTCAGTGGAAGGGAGTAAACCGCTACCCTACCCCAGAGTGGAGAGTGACTGTCACCAGTTGTTGGGATAATTTGCCTTTTTATTTTCCTCACTCCTAGGCTTACACATCTGTGTACCCATGACATTGATACAGGAGACAGCCCCCTGTCAAAAACAAGATTTACGGCTGTCTAAGTAAGGGCCAACATCAAAGAGGAAGTCTCTAAGATGTTGGAGACTGGAGTGATTGATTCCGCCAGTAGCCCATTGCCCAGTCTTGTACTGCTGGTACCAAAATAGCTGCCCCACCGGGAGCTGCCCCAGAACTCAGTCAGTAAGACTGATACCCCATAACAAGAGCTGATGAGCTCATTGATAGGTTGGGGACTTCCAAGTTCCTAAGCACATTTAATCTGACCTCAGACTCCTGGCAGATTCCCCTAACTGAGGGGGCTAAGGAGAGATCAGCATTCTCCACTCCAGAGGGCCACTTTCAGTTTAAAGTGATGTCCTTTAAATTAACAAAATGCCTGCCACCTTCTAGAGGCTGTAAACCAGGTGCTGCCCAGTATGGAGGCCTTCGGTGCTGCCTACTTCGATGATATATCTGCCTTTTGTAGCAGGTGGAAGGGCCACCTCTTCCACATCTGGGAAGTGCTTCAGGCTCTACAGAACACAGGCCTGACTATCAAGGCTAGTAAGTGCCAGATAGGGAAGGGGTTGGTGATGTACTTGGGACACCTGCGGCGGGGGTAAGGTGCAACCTCTCCAGGCCCAAATAGATACCATTCTGACCTAGGAGCCCCAACAAACTAAAACTGAGGTGAGGGCCTTCCTAGGCATCATTAGGTACTACAGGAGGTTTGTCAAGGGATATAGCACCATTGCTGCCCCCTTGACTGTCTTGATGTCCAAGAAGCAGCCAAGAAAGGTGATCTGGATTGAGGCTTGCCAAAAATCCTTTGACTCCCTAAAACAGGCCATGTTCACAGCCCCTGTGCTCAAGGCCCATGACCTTTCCAAAGAATTCATAGTCCAAACAGATGCTTCAGAGCATGGCATAGGGGCAGTACTTTCACAGCTTAATGATGAGAGCCTAGACAAACCTGCAGCCTTCATCTCTAGGAGGTTACTTCCCAGGGACCAGAGGTGGAGTGCTGTTAAGAGAGAAACCATCGCTGTGGTCTGGGCACTGAAGACGTTAAGACCATACCTGTTTGGGACTCACTTCAAGGTTCAGACAGACCGCAGAACCCTCAGGTGACTAATGCAAAGGAGGGGTGAGAATTCAAAATTGTTAAGGTGGTCCATCTCCCTACTGAGACTGGACTTTACGGTGGAACACAGACCTGGGTCAGACCATGCCAATGCTGATGGTTTTTCCAGGTTCTTCCGCCTTGGTGATGACAACTCTGAGGAGGTTAGGTAGTTCTCCCCTCTTTCAGCTGGGGGGAACACGTATTAGAACTGTTAGCCTTAGGGTGTTTTCCCCAAAACTTGTTGCCTGCTTGCCTCCATCTTTTCTGGATTTTTGCATGTTGGCTTTAGGACTCTGTGCACTTTACCACTGCTAACCAATACTAAAGTGCTTGTGCTCATTCCCCCAAACAATGCTTAATTGGCATAAAACTGACTGGCATATTTAATTTACATCTAAGTACCTTATAGAGTTGTATACCATATACCTAGGGCCTGTAAATTAAATGCTTCCTGCGGGCCTGCAGCACTTATTGTGCCACCCGCTTAAATAACACTTTGAAACATGTCCCAGGCCTGACAGTGCAGCCTGGAGGCAGTGTCCCATTGCCATGTCGACGTGGCATTTAAATCCCCTTGCCCAGCTTCAAACTCCCCTTTTATTACATATGTCATCCCAAAGGTAGGAAGTGGGTAGCCCATAGGGCAGGGTGCTGTGTAATTAAAAGGTAGGACATGTACCTTTTTAGTTTTATGAGTCCTAGCAGTAAAAAAAACTCCCATATTAGTTTTTCACTACTGTGAGGCCTATCTCTCCCATTGGATAACATTGGGGATTCCTTATTATAATTAAAAAGCTGTAAGTCCTAAACCAAAGGTGGTGGATATGTCACGTTTAGTATTTATGAACTTGTAATGACAAACCCTCTTTAATGTAGAAGGCAGATTTATCATTACAAGTTTGACAATGCCTCAGGTCACAGGACTGGGTGTAACTGACAGTTCAGACTATGTGAATTCACGCCAGACAGTCATGTAATAGGGGGATTACCAGAGCCTGAATGGGCCCTAGTACAGCCCCACCTGACCCACAAGAGGTTCAGTCTGAGTTAGTGACACCTCAGCTGACAGATGAGAGAGTGGGGGTAGGGTGTTTGCTACAAGATGTAGTGACCCCCCACTCCAAAACAGCAGACAGGCACCCTGAACCTAAAGAAGATTATCACTTAGCCCATTCACTTGTCAGTTAAGAGCTACAAGTGTGGTTCTTGGCACTGACAGCTGTCAGTGGCCTCTACCGGGTGTTAGCCTTTATGGCTACAATGCCATTGGCATAGTGGTCAAACCGCATACCACATGGCAAAACAGGCCCGTGACCTTGTTGGTAATGGTGAGGTTACTCCACTTGTAGGTAACCTCTTGGGGTAAGCTAGGGTGACTCTAGCTAAAATAGGAGTAGTACAGGTGGACACCTCTCATCCTCAGGAAGGAGAGAAAACTAAAGTAGAGACTACGGACTGGGATCCTCAAGCTGTTGCAGGGGGTCCCCTTCCCAAAGGAAGTGACCTGGACAGAAGGTTGTAAGGCGGTGTATGCCCTACAACCAGGTTGCCTGCTTCCCTAGTTGTCCACCCCTGACAGACTAGGAAGATTACCCCAGATGTTGCTTAGTTTCCTGGCCTGTTGGTTGGGTGGGCCTATGTAGTAAGCTGGATTCAGGTTGTAGTAACCCCCACTTTTTTGCCAATCAGTATGTTTTGGGCTGTAGTGCTATGGGATCTTGCTAACCAGGAACCCAGTTCCAGTACTCTCTCCCCTGAATTTCGTTGCTGGTAAACTTTGTGCGCCACAATTGGCATACTGGTGCGCCTATGTAAGTACCTAGTATATGGTACTTAGGTACCCAGGGCATTGGTACACCAGGGGACACCCCATGGGCTGCAGCATGCATTTTGCCACCCATGGGAGCCCATGCAAACTGTGTCTGCAGGCCTGCAACTGCAGCCTGCATGAAATGGTGTGTGCACCTTTCACATGAGATATGAGGCTTGCCTTATAACCTCGTCACTGCACTTAGACAGTGTAAGTCTCCCCCCTCTGTTAGGCCCTACAGCCCAAGGGCGGGGTGCATGTTCCTAAGTGTGTGGGTACCCTTCCATGAGTAGAGCACCCCTACAAACCCTAGACTCTATTTCCTGGGCTTTGTAAGGGTGGGGAAGCCATCTTAAGGTATGAGTGAACACTAATCAACACAAGCGGTCCAACTACATAATGGTTTCCCTGAACTGAGGCATGTTTGGTATCAAACATGTTGGAATCATACACAGATTCCAGTGGTAGGTGCATGATCCCCTGTACTCTGGGGGTTCCTTAGAGGATCCCCCAGTTCTGCCTGTGCAGCCTTACAGTGTTTGTCTGCCAGTCCGCGCTGCTGCTGACCCCAGACACTGTTCATAGCTCCTGCTTGTGAGAAACTGGCTCCTTGTTGCAGTAACCCCCACTTTTTGCCTGGTTTCTGAATGCAACGTGGACTGGAGTGCACTGGGACCCTGCTAACCAGTTTCCCAGTGCCAGTGTTCTTTCCCTAAAAACATTGTAAAATCAATTGGATACACCTTTAGCTACCACTATAAGTCCCTAGTAAAAGGTACGTAGGTACCCAGGGCATGGGGTACTATGGGTAAGTCCATGAGGGCAGCAGCACTGATTGTGCCACCCTCAAGAGCCGTGCATCCAGATGCACCCAGCACAGCCATAGCAGGCTGAGTGCCCTGGTGCAAACTTAAAATACAAACTCGACATGACTCACTCCCTGTGTGCCCTGTCCACCCTACACTGCATATGTTATGGGTAAGTCACCCATATAGCAAGCCTTCCAGCCCTAAGGTAGGATGCACCATACTATGTGTGAGGGCATAATTGCATGACTAATATGCCCCCACTGTGTCCTTGCCAAACTGGAGACATAAGGAGTGAACACAGCAGCCATTTTATATATGTGCTGGACACTGGTCAATATGAGTTTCCCAGCTACATAATGGCTACACTGAACCCTGGGTTGTTTGGTATCAAACAACTCCGAATGATAAATCCGAACTGGTTACCAGTGCTGGATTTATTATAAAAAGTACCCAGCGGTCACATTAGAGGTGCCCCCTGAAAAAGCTAACTAACCTGGCCTGGTTGCTGACTAGTTCCAGCAAGCCTGCCACATCCAGACAGCCAATACACAAATCTTGGGGGAGAGCCCTGCCTCTCTGGTTTGTAAAACAATGCCCTTCCTGGGTGGAGGGGCTAACACCCCCTCCCTCAGGAATGTACACTGCCCTGGCAGTGAGCTTCAAAGGGCTACCGCCCTTGAAACTCGACTCCCAGGCCTGCTGCTAGCAGCAGATAGCCTCGCCCTTTGCAAACCCCCACTTTTGGAGGGAGCAAAGGTGGGAAAATCACACAAAGGGTAGGAGGAGGGGTCTCACTGAGCCTGAACCACCCCTAGGGGCTTGCAGGCGAAGTGGACCCTCCATTTCATTTTCCTCCATGTTGGAATGGAGGAAAATAGCCAATCAGGTTTAGGGAAGTGACCCTTCCCACAGGAAGTGGTCTCTATAGTGGGTGCGGCCACCCAAGGGTAAGTGTCCCATTGAACACTACTAGGTTCCCCCTAAAACGCCCACTAAATTCAGTATTTAGTGGGCTCCCCTAGACCAAGAATTCAGATTGGAAAAGGCAAAGAAGACCAGCACCAAAAGAAGACCACAGCAAGAGAACTGAGGACCGGCTGCACAAAGAAAAGGCACCAGACACTGCCTGCTTCAACCAGGACCCGGAAATCGCTGCTGCGGAGGAGCTAGACACCGGACCAACCCCAAGAAACCCAGGGGACCTCCAGGCTTCAAGATCCACTCCAGATCTCCCTTCTGAGTGGAGGCACCACTATACAATCAAGCAAGAACCAGCAAACCAGTGAGGGCCACTTCACTGACCCCCCGATATCTCCGTGACCGGAAGTTGCAGCCAGACCTGACAACACACCGACGACCACCCGGACGTGTCTCACAACTATGCCAAGTTTGGTGGCACTGCACCCTCTAGTGGCCGAGTTACAGCAATACCCTGTGTACTGGTCAGCTGACATCGGACTAGCAGAAAACCAGCTCACCCCGAGCTGAAAAAGGATCAGGAGGAAGCCCCAGTGAAGGGATTTCAGGAACAATCCGGACCTCTGACCAGAGCGCCCCGGTCGTCCTGTAAGCCGCCCTCCAAAAGACTCACCTCCAGCTACAGTGGACTCTGTTGAGCACAGCATCCAAGACCTGCAAAACGCCCTGCACCTGGCCGCCCTGGGCCTTGCATCGCAGAATCTGCTGTGTGCCATGGGTCCCCAACCCCTTGTGACCTCAACAGCCCAAGGGGACCCCCCAGGCACCATCTTTAAATCTGCAAACCAGCTCCTTTTCCAAGGGGCCCCTCAAGGTGGCCCTGTGCCAAGAACGTCTCCAACGCTGCTCCCGCTGGAACCGGGAGCCGCCCGAGACTCTTCAGGTGGCATAAGGAGCCCACCTACTGCTGCAACCATCCTGCAAAAGTAGAGACTGGTAGCTCAACTGTGTGCTTTTTAATGCATTTTTAAAGATGACTGTCCATTGATTCCAATGGTGAGTAATTACGCACAAAAAGACTAACTTGGCTAGACCTTTGAAAAATCATAACTCGAAAAGTACTTAACTTATCTTAAAGATCTTGGTCTTAAAAATCTTGTTCTTAAAAGTTATATAAAAGTCTGAGTCTTGAGTTATTCATTGAGTGTGTGTGGTGCATGGTTGGATTTGTGAGTATAGTAAATGCTTAACACATCTCCTGGATTAGCCCAACTACTTGACCATCCACCTTAAAAATTGAAGCATTTAGGCGGTCTAATTTTACCTCTGGAAACCAACATGTGGTTGCCTGGATCCACTGCATAGTGTACCTAGTTTAGTACACTACATAGAGGGCCAGCCTCCAACACTGCTGGTGAGCTGGACTTAAGCAGCAGAAGACAAAACAAAGGATTTCCAGCAAGGAAGAGGTGCAACCACCTCTCCCTGTGTACCAGGTGTTTAAGGGCTGGGGTGGGGTGGCCTCTGTGCACCAGCAGACTGCTTTGAAGGGCATATTTGGTGCCATCCTTGCATAATCCAGTTTGCACCAGTTTGGGAACTCGCAGTTCCCGCTCTGGCGTGAAACTGCATGAAGGACAGGGGAACGACGACTCTCTTGTCCAGCTCCTCTCCTAAGGAGGTGCACAGAGCTCAAACAGGTGGCCGGTTGATTCTGCCATCTTGGAAACAATATGGGCAGAGGCCCCAAGGAGTATCTGACTGATTAGGCCAGGTAGAGGACGTCCCTGAGGTGGGTCACCCCAGAGAGTGACTAACCCAATTTTAGGATTACTTAAGGGCTCCCCCGTGGGTGGGTCCTCAGATTCGTTGAGCAAGACTCTACAAGGAACTCTCTGCAAGACAGCATCTGCTCCTGGCCTCTGGAATCACTGCTGCTCTGCTTTGGAACCGAAAAAACACTGCCCCTGCTGGGAAGGCTCCCAGTGCAACACTGTTTCTCCAGATCCTGCAAGAATTCTGAAACATCCAAGGCTATGCATCCTCCAGGGTCACAAGGATTCTGATTGCACCTTGAAGCAAGAAAGAATCTCCCTTGGAGTGAAGGAGTTACTCCCCTGCATCCGCAGGCGACTCAAGACAACGTCGACCAGCTGGTGGGGTCTGATGTCCCATGGACATGGAATGACTCTGCACATCAGTGGTGAGTCTGTGGCCTCCTCTGGGTCCTGCTTGTCTTCTAACCAACTTGGGAGACTGTGTGCCCCTGCTCTTGACACTGGTCTAGAACCCCTGTGCACCGCAACAGTTGACCTTGCCAAGGCTTGTTGATTCTTATTCCAGTAGATCTTCAGGCGCAAGAAGCCCCAGCCTGCAGCACCCTGCAACTCAAAGATCAGCCCCGGTCCTGCAAATCCTGCGACGTGGGACTTCTGTTTTGTTTTGCTGCTGAGGCATCCTTGTGACTCCCCGTGCCCCCACCTGTGGGTCACTCGAGGGGGCTCCAATGGCTTTTGTTGGCCTTCTTGTGTGCTGAGGGCCTGCACTGACTTCCCCTCTAGGGTAGAGTCCTCTGGCCCTTGCTGGTTCCCAAAGCCTTGCAAATACTACTTCAGCTCCTGCTTGCATTTGCCAGTGCTTGTTGATGACCTGACTGGTCATTGACCCTCCACAATCTGGTGACCATTGAGGGATAGCTCGTAGGTGACTCCTGAGATCTTCTGCAGCTCCTGAACAATACAGCTGCATTTCTTCTCCCACCGACTTGCAGGAACATCACCTCTATGAGGGTGGTCATTGGCATCTGCACCACCTGGGCATCTCCGAGGGTGCTGGACTATGTCCCCTTCCTTTTCAGGTCTTCTCTATCCGGAATACACCCCTGGCTTCCACCGGCCTGGTCCACGGGACATGACAGCAGCTGGACAACCTGAGCCTACCACTGACTTCAGAGAGAGTTCCTTCTCCCCTCTGCATCCGGGTTCCCTGGTGCAGGTACTCCTGTCTTCTGTGTATCCTTGGGTGGGGGCACTCTCCAACCTTCCTCTTGTCTGCTGGTTTCCTTGGGGTCCACAGGGAAGGGTCCTGAAACACATGAACTCAAACCACGGCTTCCCTGAGCTAGCCTATAGGACAACTGGGTAGGTAACCACTCGGCACCAGGTCGCTGGGGACACTTACTGTACTTACCTCTGTGTGTTCATCTTCCTCCAGCTCCTAGCTAACTACAGTACTTACCTTGGTTGGGCTCACTATTTCGCATTCCACTTACTTAGTATATTGTTTGCCCCCACCCCCCTATAGGGCTCTGGATATTTTATGCTATTTCTTCTGGTTATTTTGAGTATATATTGTGTGTAGATATCTCCACAGGGAGATATAACGATGCTAGTCTAGTAGTAGTGTTATAATAAGGAATCCTTTATTTTTGCAACACTTGTGTTGTTCTTTCTTGTGAGTGAGTGAGTGTCTGACTACTGAGGTATTGCAAGTGTTTTACATTCCTTCTGGATAAGCTTTATCTGCTCGCCTCAGCCACCCCTAGAGAGCTTTTGCTATCTGTACATCTATTCACTATCACTAAGGGCTACCTGGACTCAGTATAGGGTGCCACACCCTAGGGTTCCCAACCTTTTGACTTCTGTGGACCCCCACTTTATCTTTACTGGATTTCGGGGACCCTCATTGAATCATTATTGGAATCTGAGGACCCCCCACCGAGTCGTTACTGGAAGCCATTGGGACCCAGGCCTAAACATTGTTGATGATTTGAACCGTAAAACAATACACAAAAAATAGAGAAACAAACATTTAATCAAACACATACACAAATGATCACACAGTATTTAATTTGAAAACAAATGAAATACAAATTAATAAAAATAAACATTTTAATAAAAAGGTTGGAATTTTTCTAAATTCAATTGAAGCCGCACATCGACCATACTATATTCTGTTGATGCACCTGCGCTGCTTCCACAACTCAATCTGGGCATACTAATTTAATTTTTAGCCTTCAATGTCAAATTTCTTGGCATTTTATGTATGTTTTAAAATTTTCAATTGTTCATTTAGCCCCTTTATTTATCCCATAGGTTGGGAACCACTGGTGTACACCATAAACTGAGTCAGCCTCCTACAATGCCCATCCTTTAAGATAGCAGATTAAGGTACAGTGCACCTGCCTCACACCTTCTTACAAACCCCTAACCTCCTGCTTCAACCACCTACTGACTCCGGAATAAAACAGGGCAACCTTCAGGCTGAAAGAGCGCCTCCTGGAGTGAATTAGTGCTAAAGCAATAAACATAATAATGAGTTGTGGAGGACTATAAAACCTGGACACCATAATTATTTTTTATGAGGGATAACACAGCTATAAGTATTTAGCATCTCTGGCCACAGTCCCCCGGCATTTAAATCACACAATTCTCCTTTAAGCGGAGGAGCCTAGGGCCTACTCACTCTGCATCAAACTCCTACCACAGTGCTTTGCAGTGCTTCATGCCAATTAACAAATTGTATTGACTGATTGCACTAACCTGCATTCTAATATAATGCAACAGGCAAGCTTGGGAACTCAAGACCAGATGAGGAAGGTTTTCAAGCATTGTTTTGATTGATGCACAGGATGTCAAAGCGATTTGCTCAAACAAAGAAACCAAGGCCCATATTTATACTTTTTATGCGCTGCATTTGCGTCACTGGTTGATGCAAAAGCGACGCAAAGTTACAAAATACAATTATATTTTGTACTTTTGCGCCGCTTTTGCATCAAAGAATGACGCAAATGCGGCGCAAAAAAAGTATAAATATGGACCCAAGATCGGATATCCCACTTCCTGAACATATAGGGCCTGATTACAACTTTGGAGGAGGTGTTAATCCGTCCCAAATGTGACGGATATCCTGCCCACTGTATTACGAGTTCCATAGGATATAATGGACTCATAATACGGAGGGTGGTATATCCGTCACATTTTGGACGGATTAACACCCTCCTTCAAAGTTGTAATCAGGCCCATAGTCTACAACCTAACCACATCCCACTGTAAGGGCAATATCTCAAGGTGTTGAAGTGTGACTATGTTTGTCCCATTTCTGAAATGATTTCTCTGCTTCCATCAATGGCACTTAAGACACAAAAACCAAATACTGCTTGTGCACAGAAAAGTTCCTTACAGGTAGCAGGGCTCCTGGAGGCACTGAGTGAGGGCCACAGAACATGGCTATCTTGGGCACATGGTGCAACAAAAGAGATGAGAAAGGAGTCCTCTCAAGTGGTGAACTAGGCACAGACCCAGCTTCTGAACATTTTGAAAGTGAAACTACATCCAGTAAAGTACACGAGTTACCGCAGATAACATTATCAGAAGCAATGAGATCAGCCAGCTGCACCCCTCGTAAAGCCATCCCACTCTTGTAATGACAAACTGTTGACACCCACTACCTTGTGGTCTTCTTTGGCCTGCCCCACATCCGGTCATTGAAATTAACGGAGTTCTGAGATCACCTCCCAGGGCCACTGCAGGAGTGCCAAAAAGCCACTGTAGTGGGGTATTATAATCCAGCACTCCCTCTTGTGTTATCACTGTTGTCGCATGTGCCTGGAGGTCGAAGAAGATCTTGCCCGGCTGGCACAAGCACAGCAAGGCATCTGCAGAATTCATTCAGTTTCTCCAAGAAAAATAACACAGATTCAGCTCACTTTGTCACAGAGCAGCAAGTGGTCAGTTTTTTTCAGCTGCTCTTCGTTTTTCGCTTCTTGCCTCAGGGTGGGAGGGCCACGCCCCTCATGCCCATTAACACCAGCCATCCCTACGTTCTCTTTCAATTGCCTTGTTAGCTTGACGAATATCAACACAGATGTGTACGGCTCCTCCACTGTCCTTTTTGGGTACCACCACCATGGGCAAAATCCCAGAGTTGGGCCAGTAGATCGCTCAATGATATTTTGCTTTAGTAATATTTCAAGCCCTTTCTCAACAGCTTCTTGTAAGTTAAATGCAATCTGTCTATGTCATTAAGCAACAGGATGAACCTCCCCATTTATATGCAGTTTTACTTTCACAGTCTTTAGCGTTCCCAATCTATGAAACACTGAAGGGAATTGACTTACTATTTTGTGATGAGCATTCATGTTGTAGCTCACAGATGTCAGTCCCGTTTCAGCCGCAGTATTAAAACTGAGTAAACAGGCACTTGACGCAGTACTTTAAAGTATGCAAATGGAAGCTTGTAACTTTGTCTTTTTGTGTTTCATGGTGGCTACAAATCAACCTTGACTCTAATGGTGTTGAGGTAGCCCATGTGTAAACTTTGGTCTTCAACAGTGTGAGATGGCGCAATGGAGATATCGCATTGTACTTCTCCTCAGGCATAATGTTTATCGACTCACCACTGTCAATAATAAAAGGTATGGATCATCTGTTTATCTTTAGTGTAATTTTCTGAAAATGTTTGAATGACTTTTGTGTTTTTTCTAGTCAACTTTTCTGTGAGGCATAATTTTCATTTCCGACGACCAGCCAACCATAAACACGTTTTTCTGAAATAAACAACGACATTACACATCCATCTTCTTCATTGTCACTTGACACTTAAGAACTCTTGGATGAAGATTTAGATGAGGATCAACTTTATTTGGTGTTGCTTTGCCTCTGCTGATGTTGCCGCTTGGCCATGTGGGCACGGGTAGAACGTCGCTTCTGGAAGGTTCAGACGTCCATTTAGTGTTCTCAGAGTGTTGCACTTAGTTTCTCCCTCGCCTTTCAAATCATTACAAAATGGGTCTCTTTCCCACATCCCTTTCACATTTGTCAAATGGCAGGACATTTACCTTCATGTGGAAATGAAAATCTGCCTCTGAAACACTGTTTCACCTTGTGTCCTACGGCCTTGTGTTTCTGCTTACTTTTCATGTTCATGACTGACTCACTGTGGACACCTCTGGCCTCCATGTCAGTAGCTTGTCGGTCTGCACGTTCCTCAGCTCTGGCAGCCATGAGTACTCGCTTCAGCCTATGTGCTTCTCTCAGCATCCATCGTCTGAATGAATCTGGCACACAACCAGCTATAACTCTGAGATGTATAGCTTCTTCATCATTGAATTAATTGAACTTACAAAGTTTGATAAGCGTATCAAGTCTATCAATAAATTTGTTGATCGTTTCACCAGCACGTTGTCTTTTCTGACTGAAAACATCTTTAGTAATCAACATTCGACATTGGACTTGAGATTTCGTGCTTCTTTGATTTGACTGTATGATACTTCATCAGCACGTGGTCTTTTCTTTATTACTTCTTGTATTCCTTCACTGGCAAAACTCTTAAGGTATTTGACATTCTTTTTGTTATCTGTTTCTTCCAGTGCATCGATGAAATCGTCAAAGTTTCTACAGAGGCAGTCCATCTGTCACCAATATTTTACTTTTTGGTGGTATTAAATGGAAGTGGTGGTTTTAAGAAGGAGGCAGCACTATAACCATTTGCTGAACTTCCGTTGAAAGCAGGGTTCCCTCCAGTACGTGTGCACTGGCAACTTCATCACACACTAGCTGTGTGCTACCATCTGGGTTGTTGCGCCTGCTCTCTGGCTGTGAAGCGCTGTCTTCTTCTTTAGAGGCGAGTAGCGACTTTGTTTCTTGCATAGGTTCTTCATCCTTCTAGCCTCTTTGTGTTGTATGTAATGCACCTGGTTTTCACTGCCTTTAGTGTTTATTTGTATTGGGCTATCACTACTTTTAGCACCTCTTTGCACTAAGCTCTCACTGCCTCTAGTACTTCTATGTACCAGGCGATGTTGCCTTTAGTGTTATCGTTCCATATATCTTATAGTTCTGAGTTGCATGGAGGTGCAGTATCTCTTTCACTGCCTCACCTGCAGGTGCATGCCCAATGATACACACATTTCTCTACAGGGCCTCTATTTTCTTCAAAAGCTTGGCAATGGCCGCAGTGGAACTTTGACTCCACATCTGCTAAACGTCGATCTCCACTTCGACTGAGGCATGTGTGGCACTCACAAGCAGTTTGCTGGACCACAGCAAACTCTCTGGGAGAGCACTGTCAGTGCTATGGGTTACATTTCCCGTCTCGTTGCTAGTTGTAGCGTCCTCCCCAGCCTGGGTACTCCTAAATAAACACACCACACACAAAGCTTGCTCCTACACATCTTTATTCTTCCATGTGAAAGTGCGAACTCAACATTCTAAATATGAATTCTATTTACCACACCTTACCACTAACGTCACAGTTCTACAGAGTCCATCAGGAACCAAAAGGGTCCTGTCATAGCTAATAGAATTAAAAGAACAATAGAAATTCACTCAAAAAAACAAAGGTTACAGGGACATTATAGTTAGGCTCACATTTGAGGTACAAGAAGAGAGTTGCCGGTGAGGATGAAGACTCACTGCTGCACCACAGAAGACAGAGTTGTGTTCCTGAAGGATGCAAGTGATGTCCCACACCAGAAGGAGGATTGCAGTCGGGTTTGCGTCTTTGGATTCCACCAACAAGCCATGGTACACGCAAAACTCACAGAAAGTGGTGCTGCCAGGGACCAGGAAGGCCCAGGAGGACTCTACTCAGGAGGGGGAGTCAGAAGGGACTCTCAGCAACCCAGAGAGCCCACAGAAGCAGAGGCAGCACCCACAGGAGTCCCGCAGGACGCGGACCCAGAGGTCAAAGAAGGAGCCCATGCAGTACCACGGAAAGGGATCCTAAGCCGCAGGAGAACCACTCAGGAAGGTGTGCATCACAGGAAGGAGTGCTGGGAGCTGGAGCTTCAAGATGCCTGACGATCCTGTGGAAAGGATGCCAACAAGCCTTGGCAGCTGCAAATGGTGATGGACACAGGGTACTGCCTTGCGGGGGAAGGCAAGGGCTTACCTCCACCAAACTTGGACAGCTGGACTCGAGGACTGTGGCGATCACTTCAGTCCATCACCCGTGTTGCAGGATCCATGCAGCTCACCAGGAGAGGGGATCCACGCAGCCAGTCGTTGTTGCAAAAGGTGCCTGCTGATGCAGGGGGGTGACTCTTTCACCCGAATGGAGATTCCGTCTTTCTTGTGCAGACTGTCGACGGGCTGTCTTCAGAGGATGCACGGCCAGGAAAATGTTGAAGTTACAGGCAGAAGCCAGAGATACAATGTTGCAGGCGGAGTCTTGCTTCTTTGTTGCAGCTTGTAGGTTCCTAGAGCATCTGGGTAAAGTTTCTTGAGCCAGAAGTCGAAGTAAAGGTTGCAGAGGAGTCCTGCTGGAGTCGTGTAAGCCAAATCTGAGGAACCACCCACTAAATAGCCCTGAAATGGGGATTGGTCACCTAACAGGGTGACCAACTATCAGGAGGGGCTCTGACCTCACCTACATGCACTGGCCACTCAGATGCTACCAGAGTTCCCTGCCAACCTTGTTTCCAAGATGGCAAACCCCAGGGACCCTTTGGAGGAGCTCTGAGCACCACCCCTGGGGTAGTGATGGACAGGGGAGTGGTCACTCCCCTTTCCTTTGTCCATTTTTGCGCCAAAGCAGGGACTGGAGGTCCCTGAACCAGTGTAGACTGGTTTATGCAAGGGGGCACCAAATGTGCCCTTCAAAGCATTGCCAGTGGCTCGGGAGGCTACTCCTCCCAAGCCTGTAACACCTATTTCCAAAGGGAGAGGGTGTAACACCCCTCTCCCAAAGGAAATCTTTTATTCTGCCTTCCTGGGCTCGAGCTGCTTGAGCAACAGGAGGGCAGAAGCCTGTCTGAGAGGTGGCAACAGCTGGGGCTGCCTGGAAAAGCTCAGAAGGCTGTAATGGCAATACTGGGGCCCTCTAAGGAGTCCCCAGAGTACGTGGGATCATACAACCAGTGCCTGCAAAAGCATTGGAATATGATTCCAACATGTTTGATACCAAATATGACCATATTCGGAGTTACCAATATGTAGCTGGACATAGGTATTGACCTATGTCCAGTACACGCATAAAATGGTGTCTCGTATTGACGAAGACAGGAAAATGGGCCTGGAGTTCATGGGGGCACCTCTGCTAGCGCAGGGGTGCCCTCACACACAGGTACTCTTCACCCTGCCCTCTGGGCTAGAAGGCCTGCCATAGGGGTGACTTATAAGTCACCTGGTGCAGTGTAAAATGGCAGTGAAAGGGTGCTGGCATCTTTTCACACAGGCTGCAATGGCAAGCCTGCAGACACTTTGCATGGGCTCCCTATGGGTGGCAAACAATATGCTGCAGCCCACAGGGATCCGCTGGAACCCCAATGCCCTGGGTACCTAGGTACCATATACTAGGGAATTATAAAGGGGCACCAGTGTGCCAAATGTGGAGTGAAATACAGAGTTTTAGGAGAGAGAGAGCATAATCACTGGGGTCCTGGTTAGCAGGATCCCAGTGAACACAGTCAAACACACTGACAACAGGGACAAAAAGGGGGTAACCATACCAACTCCTATATTCTTGCGCTTTGTGTGTTCATCTGGTGTTTTATGGGACTACTTTATTCTTTGATTCCTACTGGTGCTACTGTTCGCAGTGAGTTCACTTAATCTCCCGGTGCCGTCTACAGACAGAAGAATGCAGCCTCCGGATCAGTGCTCCAGGCTTCCCCCATAAACAGGCTTGTTCTTTCCTCCTCACATTTGCTGGAGGACGCCCAGCGCGTGTTATCAGTTAAGAGGTGTTCCAGGCAGGGCTCTCTATTTTATTTCCAGACACTTCCTGTGACCTCATTCTGCAGCAGGAGATGGCAGGGGAAGGACCAGGAGACAGAAGACCTTTTCATAACATCTGTCTTTCCTGCTGCTTCCCCTGGGGTCGCTCTGCAGGGAAACGGAAGGTCTGCCATAGGTGGTAATAGTATCCATGATTCACAACTCTAACACTGTAAACATGTGACACTGGCTGCTAATGGCTAAGTCAATTTGGAATTTCTCTTCCAGGTTCCAAAATGCATAAGTAATAATTAATGTTAAGCCTTTTCTGAAATGAGTGTTTGTGTGTTCACTTTCTGCTTTTCCATAGGGACGGTCATGATTACAGGCTCAACCTGTAATTAGTGACAAGTGGAGTGCTTGCAAGTGGCACTAGCAGTGGAGTGTGTAGCCTGGGGGCAGGTGCTGTCCCCACATTCTGAGCAAACAGCGGGCGATCTACTTCATGCCAATGTCAGAGCTGGCTCAAGCCCTACTGAAATATATCCCCTGGTACAAATTCCTGTTTCTCCCTTTTTAGGTCGTGCATAGCAGCGCACAAGCGCTGCTTTTCCTGACGTGTAGTTATCTATTTGGGCTTTTAACCACGCCGACCTCATGCCCATCACGTTCTCTCGTTCGTGGGCTGGCCCTTCAAAAATCCTTTATCATTGGAAATGCTTTGTGTTTGTACCTCCTTGGCCATCGTCCCTGTTAGATGGCTAATTGCACTTTTGCCGATACATTTGGCTGCAAGAGAACTTCTTTTTCCTTTTGTCAGGAGCGGCTCGCAGGGTGTGGAAGGGGCGTGCTGTGTGCAGGGGGGAGGATTTAAACATAAATATAAATTCAATTTGAAAAAAACAAAACATACCTGGCTCCTCGCTGCCGCGCTGCTCCGCCGAATGCTGGAGGCACAGGCTCCCAGCCTGCCCTATGCCATTCCTGATGCTGCTCAAAGCAGCGTCCAGATTGGCTGGGAGCGCCCAGCCACGGCGTTCCCAGGCAGCCCAGAGGGAGCTCACTGTGCACGTGTCTTTGGCCGGCCAAACATATATGTGCAGTGAGGGGGAGTGCTGTGCACTCCCCCCAACACTGCTCTCACCCCCGTGACCCCGCACCTTTAAAAGAAAAGGATAATAAACACAGTTTATTATCCTTTTCTCTTAAAGGTTTTGCAGCTGCCGCTGCTGGCGTGGGGGGAGGCAACGGTCCTCCACCCAAATGGAAGAGCGGCCCCTGACTTTTGTGAGTCTCCTTTACACTCACGCTCATGGCGGCCATCGGCTCACTTATGTGAAACTGTTTTACTTTTCATTTTCAATTTACGTGGCAAGAAAAATGCGGTTAGGAGTTCACAACGTCAATAGCTCTAACTCGAGCAAATGCGAGACCCGTTGCATTGCAAATGCTTGTTGATTCCTGCCCATTTCTTGCCGTGTGTCTGTGCTTCTCTGCCCGCTTCTGGCCCTCTTTTTTGCCCCTCTGCCAGTATTCTGCTAGTTTCTTGCAGTGGTTGTGGCTCTCTGCCCGTTTCGTGCCCTCTGTTTCTCCTTCTCTACCCAATGTCTGCTTCTTTCCTGTCCTCTGTTTCTGCCTTTCTGCTGGTTTCTTGGTCTCTGTTTGTGCCTCTCTGCCTTTTTTCTGCTTGCTTCTTGCCCTCTGTTTGTGCCTTTCTACTCATGTTTACCCTCTGTTTGAGACTCTCTGTCCGTTTTCTGTTCATGTGTTGCCCACTCTTTGTGCTTTTCTGCTTATTTCTGCCCTCTGTTTGTGCCGTTCTGCTCTAATTTCTTGCCCTTTGTTTGTGCCTCTCTGTCCATCTATTGCCCTCTGTTTCTGCTCGTTTCTTGCCCTTTTTGCCTTTGTGCTTATTTCGTGCCCTTGGTGCCTTTATGATCATTCCTTGCCCTCTGTTTGTGCCTCTCTGCCTGTTTTCTGCTCATTTCTCTCCCTGTTTGTGCCTCTCTGCCTGTTTCTTCCCTCTGTTTGTGCCTCTCTGCCCATTTTCTTATCATTTCTTACCCTCTGCCTCTGCCTGTTTCTTGCCCTCTGTTTCTGCTCTCAGCCTGTTTTCAGCTTGTTTCGTGCCCTCTGATTGTGCCCTTCTGCTCATTTCTTGTTCTCTGTTTGTGCCTTTCTGCTCATTTCTTGCCCTTTGTGCCTCTCTGCCCATTTATTGCTCGTTTCTTGCTCTGTTTGTGCCTTTCTGCCTTTCTGCCTGTTTCCTACCCTCTGTTTGTGTCTCTGTCCATTTTATGCTTGTTTATTGCCCTCTGTATGTGCCCCTCTGCTCATTTCTTGCCCTCTGTTTCTACCTCTTGGCTCGTTTCCTGCTCATTTCTTGCCCTATATGCCTTCCTGCTCATTTCTTCCCTCTGTTTGTGCATTTCTAAGGGGTCAGAGTGTCCCTACTTTGGCCCCTTTTCTTATTTTTTATCTTTTTTTTCTGGGACTCGGCTGAAGCCGACCGCCAAAATGGCTGCCAACACTTCCTTGTTATAGTGTTGGCAGCCAGTCAGGTCTCAGCTCAGAACGGAAGGTGTTGCGAAGCCTTTCCATCCCTATCTATACAAATTTGTTTTTCTTTAATATTTCAAGAACTAGAGAACGGGCACAGCAATTTGGCCCATCCACACCAGTGAGGTATTACGAGACTTAGAGGAATGCTCAATGATAGGAAATGTGTGCTGGCCTGGTAATCCCACAACTTTCCCACACAGAAATGTGTGCAAAATGTGACCTGTTAGCTACATTTGAGGTTTACAGAGAATTCTGGCAAGGAAACGTTGGGGGCCACACCTCCCAGGTGTCCTCCGGTGTCTAGTTTGAAAAAATGTCTGTGTTTGTTAGGTTTCCCTAGATGGCTGCTAAGCCCAGGACCAAAAATATAGGGGCGCGTCTTGCAACACCAGGTTGTTTTGTGCTAGATAATTTTGATGTCTCCACAATACATTTTGGGCTCTTTCCTAACACGGGCACTAAGTCTACCCACACAAGTGATGTATTATCAAGAGATTTGGGGGAATGCTGTTTGGAAGGAAGTTTGTGGCTCTTCGCAGATTCCAGAACTTCCCATCATAGAAATGTAAGGAAAATGTATTTCTTTTAGTCAAAGTTTGAGGTTTGCAAGGGACTCTGGGTCACAAAATCTGGTAAGAGGCATGCAAGTCCACCCACTGTGGATACAACTAGGTGTTTAGGTTTCAAAAATGTACAGGTTGGCTAGGTTTCCCTCGGTGCCGGCTGAGCTAGGGTCCAAAATCTAGAGCTACCCAGAGTGGAAAAAAAGGCTTGGTTTATGGTGGAAAAATGCGCTGCATCCGTGTGGCCTTTTGGGCCACTTCCTGTCACTGGCACTAGATCTACCCACACAAGTGAGGTACCATTGTTATCGGAAGACCTGGGGAGATGCTGGGTAGAAGTATGATTGTGAGTCCCTGCAGATTCCAGATCTTTCCATCACAGAAATGCGATTAAAATGTGTTTTTTAGTCTAAGTTTTGAGGTTTGCAACTGGAATTCTGATTCCTGGAGTAAATCAACCAGTTAAGAGCTTCAATACAGTTTAATCTGTTCTAAATTCTATTGTGAATCAGATTGTGCCAAATTCTTATGCGAATCGGATGGTGCAGTCTCCTTATGTGAATCAGCTTGTGCCAAATTATATTCTGAATCAACCTGTGCCAGTGTTTAGTCCAAGCCAGTCAGTGTCCAATGTTTCACTAATCCGAACAGGACATAGTTTCAGTACTGTCTTAACAGGACAGAGTTTAGGAATGACATTTCATCAGACGGTTACTGTGACTATAGATCCCATTGTTCTATTGTATGCTCCAGGTACGTCTGGTAGCAATGCACATTCATTAAATGTCCCGACCGTCCCTGATACACCAGCTACATCCCATTAGATGTCCCCACTAGGTGTGCAGAGATCAGTATATTCTAACAAGTCAGAGATGGAGGGAACTGATTTTCTTTTGGGACCGCCTGCCCCTAAATGTATTGCAGATCCATCCCTAATGACAAGTCAGACAGGATTTACCCCTGATGCAAGGTTTCCTCAGACAGCCTCAGCTTATTTTGTGCCCAGACCAGACGGGATTCTGAATGTTAATTGCAGCAGTCCGTAAGGAGAAGTACCTTTTAACACGCCAGAGAGCATGTCTAGCTTTAATACCCCGAATCCACAAACTGTAGGTCCTTTAGGAGCAGAAGTGTCATCAAGTAATCATGTGAGTTTGAGTGATTTTACTGCAACAACAGTTAAATGATTGGTTAAACAAACTGACTCCTGAAGGTGCGACAGGTATAATAAACTGCAGTGCGAGAACAGACGAGACCCCAGAGAGAGGTAGATCAGTAAATGTGTCCAAACTGAAACTTGAATTAAATTAATTTATATTAAGAACTTTAGATATAGCACAATTGAAAACTTACACACAAAATGAACTATGGTTGATGTGCAAAGATGCTACTAAGCATGCAGGACAGGCTAATGAAAGATTAGCTGAAGTAACTGAAAAATATGATGTGAATTTGGAAAAATCACAGCCCTTAAAGAGAAGTTACAGATTGGAGTTTAGCACAAAACATATATTGAGATACCCCTGGAATGCAATTGCTCATACTTTCAGAAATGGAGAGCTATAGACAAGTGGGAAGGTAGCTGGGCGAAGAAAAGAGATCAGAAGAAAGCAAAGCCAAATCTGCCTCTGGCAGGAGCAATTCAGATGCCGTCCAATCACCAATGATTACCATTACCCCAGACTAAGAGAGAAACCAGTGGAATAATACAAGCAGACAGAGAGATTTGTGAAACTTTCAATGTGCCTGTGATAAGATCTGAATACTTTGTTTGACACTGTGGTTCCGAGTGATTTGTGGACTGATTGTAAAGTCAATGTTGATTGGCCAGATAGAGACCCCCTAAGGATCCTGAAGGGGAGATGAAAAGGTATTATAAAGTAACTGAGTTTCTGAAAAGTGTGTTGCCGAAAGACATTGATTGGCAAAGGATTGAAAGGACAGCACATGAATTGAAGGAGTTGATTCATGCCTACCATGAAAGATTGTTGTAGGCTTTCAAACATTCAGTGGTACAGAAACCACTGAAGCTAAAGTATAGGTCATTTTGTGTTCTGGTGTGTGCAGGGATTTAAACCGTACATAAGTGAGATGATTCAGCAGCATTTGAATTGTTGGCAGAACAAACCGATTGATGAAATCCTGCAGTATGCAAATTACAGCAGTGATGAATTGGAACGGAAGCAGAAAAAGTTGAAAGAGAAGGTGATGGTCATGCAATTGAAAGCTGCACAGAAAGTTAATCAAAGCCCGCAGATGATGGTGAGCACTGGTGGTATGCAAGGAGTCATTCAGCCTATAGGGAGAGAATGTGGTGTTCAGGTCGATCAGATTGGTGTTGGTGTTGACGTCCGGACCTTGAAGAGAACAAATCTGTCATGCATGTGTAAATTTGGGTCATTGGTAAAGCGAGTGTCCCCTTAATAATACGGATAATCAGGTATAGAATAATGAAATTTCTCAAGTTCAAGGCAATAACAAGGTTCATATTCGGAGAGTTCAAAGACCCCAAGTGCAGAATGTAAATGTGCTCCAAGGACAGCAGATGCAGATATGGCAAGCCCTGATAACTCAACAGCAAATGATTGTTACCCAAGAGACTCTAAATCAAATTGCAAATTCAAATGTGAATCAGATAGCATCACAGTTCAACTAATGGACCTGAGTGGTGAGGAATTTAACGGATAACTCAGATGACAAGGATTGCATGCTAGGTACATCCTTAGAAGCATATCAACATAGTTCCTAAGTTCCTATGTAAATGCTAATTTAATGGGTCACGACGTGTCATTTCTTTCTGACACTGGGCTACATACTCCACTGTCAGAACGGCAGAAATTCTAAATTTTCCCGTTTCAGGAAAAAGAATCTATGTTGTAGGAGTTGCAAATAAACAGTTGTCTAATCATGTAATAGAATCTGTAGCTGTGAAAATAGGTTCATTTGAAGACGAGCACCAATTTGTGGCCTGCGATCCAAGTACAGTAAGCTTGCTTGGATGCAAATAATTGTGTAAGCTAAATTGTTCCATTAACTGCACACTCTGAGGAATTGAGATACCAACAAATGAGGACGATGTGCCCTGTAAACTTATGAAGCCGTATCGACTGTCACATTGTACCCGCACTGACATGTAATGATTTGCCCGAAGATCTGAAAGACACAGTGATACCTGAGGTTTGGGTTTTTCAGGAAAGGAGAGAGGACTCATTAAAAGAGCTGATCCTGTAAAAGTGACAGTGAAGCTAAATGCAGTGTATCCAGAGACACCTCCATATAACGTGACCCCGAGACAACTGCTGGAAAAACTCCCCTGATTAACAGTTTGATTGAACAAGGTACAATGAAGGAGATGATGGGACGTCCATGTAACTCTCCCATTCTAGCACTGTGGAAGCCCAGTGGAAAGTACCACATAGTCCAGGACCTGGGAAAAATCAATGAGATTGTCATTCCATGTTGTTCCATGGTACTGAATCCTGCAGTGATTTTATTCCAGAATCCATGTGAAGCAGAATTGTTCAATGTGATTGACCTTTGCCAAGCATTGGTAGCCATACCAGTGCACGAGGAAAGCCAATCCCTCTTCGTGTTCAAATCTGGCAGTTGTGTTTTGGCATAGTACAGAGCTCCACAAGGGTATACCGAAAGTTCATCCATTTATAACCAGATCTTGGAAAAGAATCTGGAGTAACCTATCTTTCAGTTTTGTGCAGTACATTGATGACCTACTGGTCATCAAACACCTGAGCAGCATGCAGGAGAAACACAACTGTTCTTTTGAATCATTTAGGAGAGAAAGGACATAAAAAATCTCCAGCTAAGTAGCAATATTGCAAGAAAGAAGTAATGTACTTAGGTCACCACATTGAGAAATACGTGTGGAAAGTGTTGCAAGAAACAATCTCAGCAGTTTTGAAAATGAATCCCTGTAATACTCAGAAAGAAGTTTGAATGTTACTGGGAATGGTTGGCTACTGTCACCTGCGTATTCCAATGTTTTCCCTTTAGGCCAAGCCTTTAAAGAGGGTTACACACAAAGATGTGTCTGATCCAGTACCATTGGATGACAACTGCAAACATGCCTTCCTAGAGCTGAGGGACAGCCTGTCAGGCCCCAGCTCTGGCAATCCCTGATTATAACAAGTGTTGTTCTTTATTTTGCTTTGAGAGGGATGGATGTGCTCTCTCAGTTTTAACACAGCTCCATGGTAATGCAAACAGGCCTTTGGCTTATTATTTTGGCACACCTGATCCTATGGCTTATGAGCTGTTTGGTTGTTTGAAGGCGGTCGATACCCTGAGCATCAGCATTGAACAGTGCAAAGGCATTGCTATGGGTCACCCTCTGAATGTTTTTGTACCCCACTCCATGGAGATATTGTTAACCCGAACCAAGACTCAGTATCTAACCGGTGCACATTTTCTCCGTTATAAGCAGATCATCCTTGCTTCTTCTAACGTTAATCTCAATAGATGTACAGTTTTGAATCCCGCTTCATTGTTGCCAAACCCTGTTGAAAATGGCAATGATTGTATGGATGAGTTTGAGCATGACAGTCTCGTTGTGGTCCCAGAGAGGGTTTATGACCTCTGTATCCCATAGTGGTGACAAAATGTATGACCTCGGTATCCCCTAATGGTGACAAGATTTACAATTTGTTGAATGGATCACAGCTGCCTGCAAAAAATGCTGTCATTAAATGTGCTGCTCATAAGAAATCTACTATGTAACCTTATGTAATACATATGCTGATGAGATGGTGAGATATTGCACCTTAAGCTGTACTTCCTTTAATGGAGAATGGAATAATGATACAAATGATGTGACAAGTCAAAATTTCCTGTTAACTGCTGTTGATACCTGAGAAGAAGTTAAAAGATTGCAGGAGGAAGTGACAGATGAAAAACTGCAAAGTTGGTTTACAGCAGAATGTTAAGAGAGTTGAATATTATGTTTGGGTTTCAAGTGATGGAAGAGCAGTGTTGCCAAATAGCTTGTCGTCACCCACGGCCAGACATTATCATGGACAGGCACATATTGGTAGAGATGTAATGGTCAGACGTGGTCAGACAGATGTGGTTTAACTCCAGATTCAGAGTGATTGCAGAAGCCGTGTGCCACAGGAGTGTCACATACTAACAGATGATGCAGGAAAATGCACAGTTGACACACTGAGTCAGATAGGTAGATCAGGAGGACCATTCAACAAATTGCAGCAGGATTTCATAGAGTTGCCTGTGTGCAATGGACGGAGATATCTCTTTTGTCATTTTATCATTGTATGCATTTTCTCTTGTTGGGTTGAAGCCTACCAAACTGGAGAAACGACAGTCTCACAGAAGCAAAGCTGCTACTTAGGGAGCTGGTTACTAGGTTCAGATTCCAGACTTCTCTAGAGTCAGACCGAGGGACACACTTCAACAATGAGGTTCTAAAATTATCACGTGCGGCATTGCATAGTGAGCAAAGACTATATTGCAGCAAAAGACTTGAGGCTTCTGGATCGGTGGAGCAAGTTAATAGCACTCTGAAGTCTAGACTGTCGAAGGCATGTGCATCCACCACTTTGAAAGGCCAGATGCATTGCCTCTGGTCCTGATGAGTATGCGCAGTGCCCCACATGAAATCATCATGGGGAGAGCCATGAGGTTGGCAGCAGTGCCTGCAAATGCACTTGTGAACTTTACAGATGCTGTGGTGCTGGATGATTGGAAAGGACTGGCTGACGTAGGTCGTTCTTTGACTAATCATGTTGGAGAAGCTACAGTACAGCAGCAGCAGGAGGGTCATGGTGAAGAAGCATGTAAGGAAATCCTGCTTGGAGCCACACTGCAAGGGCCCTTCCCAGGTAGTGCTTGTCATTACCACAGCTATGAAGAGCACTGGTCTCCCTAGCTGGGTACATGCCAGCCACACTCACAAAGTTCCAGGTCCCCTAGATGACACCGCACCAGCCCCGGGAAGGTTGGTTACAGTGAGTGAGAGGAATCAGGTGATTCAAGGTGTTGGGGGTGAGTGGCTGCTACAGCACAAGTACGGTCTGAGGGGGTCTGAGCGAGTCAACAACAGTGGTTGGTAAAGAAGGGTCAGGACAGGATCAGTTGACTCATGTGAGCTCGGATGCTGACAAAGGACCAGTTGCTGTAAGGAAAAGAGCTGTACCAGGAGACACTTGGCCAAGTGAACAAACAGTGCCAGCAGTTCAGGTGCCTCAAACACCTGCTGAAGAAACTGAGGACACAAGAAAAAGTGGCACTGATGCTGAGGGTCTAGTAAAAAGATGATCATAAAGAAAGAGAGTACCAAGCTGAAAATACTCAGCACCTGAATGGACATAGTTTACTGCAAATGACTGGGAGAAGGAGTTTGCAACCTTCGACATTAACAATTTGAATTCAGTTCAATATTACTGAGTTTGAAATTGCGGTAGAACTGAACTTTGAAATCTCATTGCCACTTGATGAATAGAGATGTTACGTTTTGGAAGTGATTATTAGTGATTACGAGCTGTGCTTTTATTAGAGACATCTGAACTTTTTATTATAAGCCTTTCTGAACATGTGCGAATAAGCACTTCAATGAACTTTCAAGAAGAACAAATAACTTTTTGTGAGAATCTGAGCTTTTGAAGAGACTATTTTTGATTTTGCTTTACTCACAAATAAAAAGGACTGAAAGACACAGTAATACATTAAAGCTGCTTTTCATTTTTTGATTTCTGAATTCAGATTTTTGGTCTGAAATTCGAGAACTCATGGAGACGAATAGAAATAGAGGTAGTAAGACTAAATACATATGTAATGGTTTGGTGGTTGTGACAGTTATCATGATTGTATTACTGTTCATTGGACTGAGCTTACTCACAAGTGATTTAGAGAAGGTCTAATCTACAATTGCCCTGAGTGTAGCAAATCCCATAGCAGATCATGATCCCCTCATACAATGAGAAATATTTACACACTGATGGTTCTAGAGGAGACTTATCCACAAATGCTTATTATAAATTGTTATATGAATACATAGATTGCATGGAGGTTAGAGATTGCCTTCATCAGCAAGTGAGGGGATAATCTACCATAGTTTACCCCTGTAACCTGTTACAAATACATTGGTATCAGCAGGAGTATCATCAGTATTGTTACTCAGATTATGACCTAGAGTTTTCAATTGTCCCAATCTTCTTTGAGCCTACATTGACATTTGGTACAGTTTATGCTCACAAGAATAATTTGACCTGTATTCTTAGCCCAGTAGAAAAGGAGTTCATTGGACAAATTAAAGAAAGTAGAAGAGCTATGAAGTCTAAAATAGAAAAGGGATTAGTTTTACAAATTTGGGGAACAGATAAAACATATTCAGTTGCTGAAAATCAAGGATTCTTGGCTTTAGATTGGCAACATGTAGGGAATTTATGAGTATACAGACCCAGATCAAAGACTGATACACTTTTTGAAGGAACTAGTGAATGCGGAGTATTTGGACATTTATGTTAGCTGGACAAGATCCCACCAGGTGTTTATTTCATGTGTGGAAAGTATGCCTATTACAAGCTGCCGAAAGATTGGTATGGTACATGTTACCTGGGAGTAGTTTTTCCAAAGATTCATCATGTGGATTAGTTTAATGATCCTGTCTGGGAGGAGAAATCAGTCACCATAGGTGCAAGCGCTTCAGAGATTTAGGATATATTTTTGGTGCCATTATTCCATCAGCAGGTGTTATCTTGAATGATCTCAAGATAAGGAAGTTGTCAACTATAGTGGTTAAGTTATGTAGGGACACTGCAGGTGGCACTTTATTAATGGACACAGCAATGGTTGCCGTATGATCAATGGTTTTACAAAATCACCTTGTGTTAGACATTTTTCCCGGAAAAGAAGGCTGAGTTTTGAAAATGTTGCAAGCCCATCTCTGCTGCACTTATGTTCCTGAAAATAGTACAAATTTAATGTTACAAATTTAACAAACCTGAGACAAGGATTTAACAGCGACAGGTGCATGGGAAGCCATAGGAAATGGCTTTTCAGCGACTGGAAGGTGGTTTGGAAGTCTAGGGAGAGGAATTGTTGGAACCATTTTGAGACCTCTGTTGATTATGGCTTTGTGTGCCCTAGTTGCAGTTGGTCTTTACAAATTATTCAAGAAGCTGAAAGAGGAAAGAGCTAAGAGTATTCTGAGAGAAGAGGAGATTGAGAGGGAGGCAAGACAAAGCATATATTGTACTAACATCAAACAGTTAGAGGACTTCAGAAGACCTTACCTGAATAAGCCTCTGAAATCTTGAGCTGTCGCAGTGAAAATGAGACTTGGAGTTTTTGCGATGGCTAGATTCGCCATCAGAGGGAGGACTCATGTAGCTCAAATCTTAGTATTGTCCCTCTTATCACAATGATCAGCAATATGTGACACTTTATGCATTATGTTAATCAAAGTAGTAATATTTGATTCGAAAGTGATACACTAAGAAGTTGTGTTAATGTGCATTCACTCTAGACTAGATGCTAAAACTGATGTCGAATTTTAATAAAATTAAATGTTTGAAGAATTAATCTGGCATTATGATATGTTTTAGAGCCTGAACTAATAGTCTGTATTGAAAAAATATTGCATTTCTAATAATCCATGTTTTAAATATGTGGGCAAAAATAGATACATGCAGTTCTGTGCCATTCTAATGGAAATATTTTGGCACAGTTGTTTCCTTTTAAAAAGTTTCTATAACAAGAATACTAATAAAGATTTATTAATGATGAATTTATAGTTTGCATATTAAAACGTATTATTTCAATGTATCCTTGGATGCCGTAAGGGACTGATGCCGCTCCGACTAGAGTGATGCCACGCCCTGACTCCATGTGGCCTGCTTGTTCTCTGTTTTCTTCAATTTCATAAGGTACTGTACCTGGGGGTCTGTGCGACTCCGTGACCGACGCCCGTGGCGCCGGATTGTTGGGAACGACTCAGTTAACGACGCCATGATAGCCCCAGTTGGAGCTATTGTGTTTTCTTATGGTGTAGTTGGATTTTGCCATCAAAGAACTCGTAATTCTATTTCTGTACATTGATTTTGCATCTTTTCATCAATAATTTAACTAGATAAATATAATATATTTTCCTAAACCTGTGTGGTGTCTTTTTGTGGTGTTTCCTTGTGTTACTGTATGATTTATTGCACAAATACTTCACACATCGCCTTCTAAGTTAAGCCTGACTGCTCAGTGCCAAGCTACCAGCGGGTGGGTACAGGATAATTTGGACTGTGTGTGACTTACCCTGACTAGGATTGTGGTCCCTACTTGGAAAGGGTGAATAGAGACTAGAGACCCCATTTCCAACATTGATATTGAATTTTTTTGTTTGGTTCTACAACACTGAACTGTGTTGCCTGCACTCCTGAGGAGGTGGGTGGAACTCTAGATGCAGAAGCATGGAGGGATGGCGTCTGGACTACCTTTAGATATTCTATATGACTTTTTAACAAGGTACCACTGACTAGTCCTTCCTGAGCCCTGCCATTTGGTTAAAAGGGGTGGAAAAGGGGTGAGTCACCAGACAGTTGTTAGTGAATGACTTTTGTGGGGAGAGCCTGGGTACTTTGCTGTCCTTTGAGTGGCTCTTCCTGGAAGGCTGCTGAGAGTCAGGTGCAGAGCTTCGCACTTATTGTGCTCATGTTGTTGGTACTTCTGCTTGGAGTCAGCATCGTCAGAACCTGCTGTGAGCTGCTGACACCGTACACAAAGATCCTGCCGGCACTACAGAGCACAAATGAGCTATTGAAAGTTGCAGCACACAGTGTGAGGATCAGTGTATAAGGAACAGAGGAAATGTGAAAGAGCGCTGTGAAGACGTGAAGTGCTCATGGTTGACTGCCCTATTACCAAGCTAAGTGCGACTGACAAGAGGTTGCCCGACTGGGAGACTGTCATGGAGAAACATGCAGATGCCCTGTGATGATTGTATGCTTTCACTTCTGGGTTGGCGATGGAGGGAGGAAGGCCACTACTCGAATGCGCCTGTGAGGGTGGCGTGCTTTCGGGCACCTCTCAGTCCAGGGGGGCCTTTCAGCTGTACCCCATTGGGCCACCAGGACCTTGCTTACCCCCTCACTCTCTCGACTACTGTCCCCGCTTGCAGCTTTATGCCGTTGCATAACCAGCCTGTGCAGTGGACTGCAGTATGGATCTGAGTTAGTGAGAAGGCGGGGGGCTACTATACTATAATATATGTGAGGCCTCCCAATAGGTTAGCTACTGGAAGGCTGCAGGCAGGAGGAAAAACCAGCGGAGATGGCCGGGCCAGGTCTTGGTACAGTTTGGGGTTGTTGCCAGCCAGCCCGCCCACATTGCCTGTTCCAGTTGAAGAAATTTGGTAAATCCTGTGTAGACTGGCCCTGAGCCCTGAGTCCTGAGTTTGACCCACGTACCTTGCACTCTGGAGACTTTTACAAAGGAGAAAGTGATTGCACTGCCTGCGCTTTCACATCCAGCTTGTGGTGCCCTAGGCAGTGTTTGCGAAGCTGGTGAGCCCTTTCCATAATTTGTCCATAGTGTGGGTCAGGAGGGGCTCCTGGACCAGGCCTATTAAGGCCTTTTATTACTCCACAAGGGGGGTTTGTCTGGCACTCTCTGCTGCAGCAAGACAGAACCAAAACAGAACTTCTCAAATCCCCCCTTTCACTCATTGAGCTCCCAGTGTAAACATTTTGGGCGGCTGCAGAGGGACCCTGGAACTGCTGAAAGTGAGATTTTGGGAGAGGCACTATGCTAAACTTACAGCCCCTGGATCTGTAGGCGTGCTCACTGAGTGAGGGTCAGACACAGGGATACACAGGGGCTTCTGCAGATAATGGAGGCTAGGGGTGCACTTAGCCTAAACTGCCAGCACAGTAGTCCACATACACTAAGCAGGACTTACTATGATTGTGAGCTCATGCTATATAGTGTTTCTCTGAGTGCAGACTGTGCCTACTCTGCCTGGTGGTGAGACCATACCAATGCCTTTGCTTCAATCAATCAATCAATCAATCAATAAATTTGTTGAGCGCGCTACTCACCCGGTAGGGTCTCAAGGCGCTGGGGTGGGGGGGGGTTGCTACTGCTGGAACAGCCAGGTCTCGAGATGCTTTCTGAAGGACAGGAGGTCCTGGGTCTTGCGTAGGTTGGTGGGGAGGGAGTTCCAGGTTTTAGCGGCGAGGTGGGAGAAGGACCTGCTGCCGGATGTGGTGCAGTGAATGCGAGGGACTGGTGCGAGGGCGAGGTCGGCAGAGCGGAGCTGGGGTGTCGGGTGTGGAAGTTAAGTCAATCGTTGAGGTAGGCTGGTCCGGTGTCGTGGAGGGCTTGGTGAGCGTGGATTAGGATTTTGAAGACAATCCTTTTGTTGACGGGTAGCCAGTGTAGGGTTCTGAGGTGGGCGGAGATGTGTTCGTGGCGAGGGAGGTTGAGGATGAGACGTGCTAAGGCGTTCTGGATGCGCTGGAGTTTTCTCTGGAGCTTGGCCGTAGTTCCCCCGTAAAGGGTGTTGCCGTAGTCCAGTCTGCTGCTGACGAGGGCGTGGGTGACCGTTCTTCTGGTTTCTACTGGAATCCACCTGAAGGTCTTGCTGAGTATACGAAGGCTGTTGAAGCATGAGTACGAGATGGCGTTGACTTGCTGGGTCATGGAGAGAGAAGAGTCTAGTATGAAGCCGAGATTGTGTGCATGGGTGGTGGGTGTCGGGCGGCCCCAGGGTGGCCGGCCACCAGGAGTCGTCCCATGCTGGCTTGTTGGGTCCGAAGATGATGATCTTGGTTTTTTCTGAGTTCAGCTTGAGGTGGCTTGGTGTCATCCAGTTAGCAATGGCGAGAAGTCCGGTGTGGAGGTTGTTCTTGGTAGTTGTGGGGTTCCTCGTGAGGGAGAGGATGAGCTGGGTGTCGTCAGCGTAGGAAATGATGTTGAGGGCGTGGGATCGGACGATGCTGGAGACATGTAGATATTGAAGAGGGTGGGGCTGACTGAGGATCCATGGGGGACTCCGCATATGGTTTTGGTGGCCTTTGACTAGAACGGGGGAGGCAAACTCTTTGTGTTCTTTTGGAGAGGAAGGAGGTGAGTCAGTCAGGGCTTTGTGGCGAATTCCGGCGTCGAACAGGCGTGTGCGAAGGGTTTGGTGGCATACAGTGTTGAAGGCTCCGGAAAGGTCGAGAAGGATGAGGGCAACGGTTTCACCTTTGTCAAGCCTGGTCCTGATGTCATCGGTGCAGGCGATGAGGGCGGTTTTGTTGCTGTGTTTTTTGCGGAATCCAGAGTGGGAGGTGTTGAGTATGCTGTTGTCCTCCAGGAAGCGGGAAAGTTGGTTGATGACTATCTTCTGTATGACCTTCGCGGGGAAGGGGAGTAGAGAGATAGGTCAGTAGTTTGTGAGGTCTTTGGTCGGCTTTGGGTTTTTTGAGCAAGGCGTTGACTTCAGCGTGTTTTCAGCTTTCTGGAAAAGTGGCGGTCTCAAAGGAGCTGTTGATGATGGACCGGAGCTAGGGAGCAATGATTTGGCTGACCTTGTTGAAGACGTGGTGAGCGCAGAGGTCTATTGGATAGCCTGAGTGGATGGTGCTCATGGTTTTGGTGGTTTCTTCATCATTGGTGGGGGTCCAGGTGCTCAGTACGTTGGTGCTGCAGGGTACGATGTGGTTGACCCTGTCAGTGGTGATGGTGGTGGGGGACAGCATTAGCTTCCATGTATGTCTGCAATCTTGCAGTGGAAGTAGATGGAGAGGGAGTCGCAGAGGTCTTGTGAGTGGGGAGGGTTGATGGAGCAGGATTTTGGTTTGGTGAGTTCCTTGTTGATGTTGAATAGTCCTTTGCTGTTGTGTGCGCTTTGCTGTCTATCCGCTCTTTGTAGAAGGATCTTTTGGTGGTCTGGATGAGCTGGTGGTGTTTGCGCATGGCTGATTTGAGGGCGGTGAAGTTGCTTGCTCACTGATTGTTCTTGGCGCCAGGTTTTCTCAGTTTTCCGGCATTCTCGTTTGGAGGCCTGGAGTTCTGCGGCGAACCAGGGAGTTTTCTTCTTGATGCGGGTGTTGTTGGTTTTCTTGAGTGGAGCGAGGGAGTTGGTGCAGTCGTCGAGCCATCATTTGAGGTTGAGGGCACCGGTGTTGGGGTCGCTGGTTTTGGGTGGTGGGGATTGGGCGAGGTTGGAGATCAGCTGTTCCTTGGAGATCTTGTTACACTTGCTGTGAGGGATCGGAGGTTGTTGGTGGTGGATGGTGGGCTCCAGGAAGGAAAAGTGAACGCAGTGGTGGTCAGTCCAATGGAATTCAATGTGTTCATGATTGACCTCTGTCTTCAGGGGACCCCTTGCAAGACTGTCTAAAGGTAAAATGGTCAGTATATTCATCTATACAGATTGCCGAGTGTCTCAGACGCTCCACAGTTCAGATGGATAAACTCACAACAGAGGTGGAAGCCTTGAAACAAAAGCCGCATCAACAACCAGGCAACAGAAAGAAGAGGATAAGATGTCCTTCCACGATCACTTCATGAGTCCTCTAGGTGATACTTGCCTCGATGGAGAAGGTGAAGAACATGCTTGTAAAACTCGCCAACATAGGCCAGGTGGGAATAGGACACTGTGAAACTGAGAACACTATACCACTCCAGCAATAGAATTATCATTCTGACCACAGCAGCAGTTAATTTCGAACAATCCCTAGTTTGATGCAGCAACCACACAGCAGAGATGGTAATGCGTGAACGGTGGTATCTGAATCTAGGTGAGTCGCTCACTTGATGTTTTCACTAGTGTATGATGGGTATCTGAATGTAGGTCACTTCGTACTTACACTAGTGTACTATGGTGTTGTAAAGTGCCTTTTTTCAATGCTCACCCCCACGTTTTGATGCTTGATGCTCTTGTTTTTGATCTGAAAGTTCATTGAGACCTGCTAACCAGGCCCCAATGCCAGTGTTCATTCCCTGAAACTGTAACTGTGAACTGGTAAACCCAATTGGCAAGAACTTTACCACCCCTGTAAGGCCCTAGTAAATGGTACCAGTGGTACCCAGGCAGGGATAGTAAAGGGGTCACCAGGACTGCAGCACTGATTGTGCCACCCTGAGTGACCAGAGTAAAAGCAAAGTCTGCAGGGCAGCCATGTCAGCCCTGCACAAGCAACTTGCCTGCTGGAGTTCGACTCTGCCCGCCCCATGTGCAGGCAGAGTCCCCTCACTGTCTAGAACATGACTCAGTCACTCCTAAGGTAGGCCTCCTATAGCAAAGGAGGCAGGGTGCATTATGTTATGTGTGGTCCTATATGTGCAAACATATATGGCCCTGTGATAGCATTTAAACTCAATATGGACCGGTCGTCCATACGATAACATGGACTGACACCCGGTCAAACCCCAGATGTCCAGCTCCATAATGGCCCAGCCAAATTCTGCCTGGTTTCATATCAAACACTGTGCTTTTTGACCCCTGGCACAATTCTCGCGTCGAGGTTAACCTAGCATGTACCCAGGTGTCATCCTTATTAAATGCCCACAGAGATACCAGCTTTATTGTGCCTTGGCGAGCTTTACTGAGTCTTTGCCACCAATACAGAGACCTGACTTCATGCTGCAGAGTGGGTGCTGCTTCCAGATGTCTGAACAAAGGCCTGTGCAGGACGGAGGTAACACCTCCACCCTGCCAGGATGGCTAGTGAATAGACTCATCATGGTGGTGAGCTTCAAAGGCTGCAGTGCCGCTGTGAGACAAAGAAATTTGTCCCCCACTTGAGGACAAAGCCTTCCCCTGCCCCATGCACCTTCACAGGTGGGCAGGCAGGACAATTAGCTAGTCAGGAGGCGCACTATCCCCTAAGGCTGACCACACCTCTAGGGTGGGCCAGCTGGGATGTACAGTCGAAGATAGCCAGTGCCATCTAGAAAACACTTAGAAATAGTGGGTAGTTGTGGTCACCTCATGGGTGGATTACCTGGAGGTCTGGATACCCATTGGCTACTAGCCCCCACACCCCTTAACACCTCTTAAATCTAGGATTCAAGGGGCAACGCTGAACCAAGAAGAGACCTGAGTCCTCCACAAGGAAGGTCTTCATGAAGAAAAGGTGCAAAGCTCTGCACCCGTGGCAGCCACTCTGCACCCGCTGGCTTTTGATTCACCCCGGACTAGAGACCATTTCGAAAAGGAAGATGAACCCCTCTGCAACCAAACCCCTTCACCAAGACTCCATAAGAGTAGAGGTAACAGTCCCCTGTCGATGGCAGGACCATGCTGCACTTCCACGACCACTGAAGTACTGTCCACCGGGCCCAAAGTGTGGCCATCTGAAAGTAACTGACCAGGTGGCTTCTGAGAGCTGCAAACCTGGTGCCCAGTGAGGTTCAGCTGTCTACATCATTCTCTTGGTCCTCTGGAAGAAGATTTCTCCAAACGCTGTGCTTACCAGCTCCAAGACTTGTTGGTGGTCAGCCCGAATACTACCTCCTTTACTTAACACTCCAGGCCCAAGCATTCATCACCACCATTCCACAATCCACCCCTGTGGCTCAGTTTTCCCGTCTTTGCATCTCCTTTCAGCCTGAGTTGTCCTGCGCGGATCCCGTTCAGTACCACAAATAGCCAGGAGCACGTCTGCACCCAAGACCCCCGAACTAGGCAGAGCTGTTCTGCCTGGTGATTCCTGGTCTGAGGCCAACTCCAAGGTTAAGTTCCAAAGGGCTTTGTTGAACTCGACCCTCAAATAACCTTTTACCAAGGTATTCATTCCAAGACCACAAGTCCCCTTATCAGCATCAAGAACAGCCAGCACACCCTGCATCCCAGCCCCCTGAGCCAGGTAAAATTGTAGTGACTGTTGAGTCTTGGTCTGTGGACCCGCAGGATCTTAACTCCAAGTTGGTTCCAGGTAACTCACCCCACAAGTGTCCGATTGCATACTGTGTTTTCTCCTATTGACCGCAATGATGGAGTTTGACAGCTCTGCAAAGTACTGATTTATTTAAGCCTTTAAAACCGATAACTCTGGTTATGCTTTATATATCAACTTCATTTTGGTGTCTAAAATTATTTTTAAAATCAGCTTTATTTTTATAAATTGGTGTCGGATTTCTCTATAATCGTGGCAATTACTTATTGTCCATGTTGGTGCTGTGAAATGCTTAACACATGTTCCTCTAAGTAGCAAGTCTGCTCTTTGCCACTCTACCAGGACTCAGGACTGAGCTATGGTCTACTACTGTGAATCAGAGGTCCACTTTTGGGTACTGTGTTAGTATAACATAGTAAGACCCCGGCTGTCATACCACGTGATACTATCACCTTGCAACAAATGGGTATCTGAATTTAGATGTCTCGGTCACTTGGCACTCACACTAGTGTGCAATGGGTATGCATATTTAGGTTCCTGGGTCACTTGGGGCTTTCACTAGTGTACAATGGGAATCTGACTAAACACCACTGGGTCACTTGGCGCTTTGAATAGTGTACAATAGGTAGCTGAATCTATGTCACTGGGTCACTTGGTGTACAATCGGTAACTGAATTTAGGTCACTTGGCACTTACACTAGTGTACTATGGTTAAGTGAATCTAGGTCAGTGGTTCACTTGACGCTTACACTATTGTTCAATGGGTTTCTCAATCTAGGCCACAGGGTCACTTGGCACTTACACTAGTGTACAATGGGCATCTGAATCTAGGTCACTGGGTCACTTGGAGCTTTGTAGGACTGGGGCAGAGCACACTACATCCTTCAGAGTGTCAAAAGCCTTTTGGCAACTCACTGTCCAGTTGATCTTTTTGGACATTTTCTTGGAGGTAATTTCTGTGAGGGGGCCACTATGGTGCCATAATTCTTCACAAACCCCCTTTAGTACCAAGACAAGGAATGCCCTAACTTGAGTCTGGGTGGTTGGAGCTTCCCAAGCCTGAATTGTCTGGATCTTGGGCTGTAGTGCCTGAACTTGGCCTCCACCAGCCAGGTGGCATAAGTATACAACCTTTCCCTGCCCTATCTGGCCCTTACTGGCCTTGATAGTGAGGACCTTATCCAGGTGGATCAGATGATCCTGCCAGGTGTAGCTGGAGACAGTAATATCATCTAGATAAGCTGCACTAATGGATTCCAACCCATCCAGGACTTGGTTCACCAACCTCTGGAAGGTGTCAGAGGTATTCTTTAATCCAAAGGGCATGACAATGAACTGATAGTGCCCACTTGGGGTATAGAATGCTGATCTTTTTTTGCTTCAGGAATCATGTCAATCTGCAGTACCCAGATGTAAGATCAAAAGTACTCAGGTATTTGGCTGCCCCTAATCTGTCTATGAGCTCATCAGTCCTTGGAATTGGGTTGCATCCATTTCTGTTACTGAGTTGAGGCCCCTATAGTCCACACAGAGTCTTATTTCCTTTTTATCTCCCTTGGAGTGAGGCTTGGGGACTAAAACTATTGGGCTAGCCCAGGGTCTCTCATAGGGTTCAGCGGCACGCAAATCCAGTATCTTGTTAACGTCAACTTGGATGCTTTATCTGACATGGTCTGACTGCCTATAAAGTTTGTTTTTTGACAGGCAAGCTGTCTCCAGTGTCCACTCCTTGGGTACACCAGTTAGTCCTATCAGGGGTCACAGACAATAGTTCAGCATACTGGTTGAAGACTTGCCTGCAGTCAGCCTGGTGTTGTCCTGTGAGGGTATCTGACAAGACCACTCCATCCACAGAACCTTCTTCTGGGTTGCTGGAAAGGAGATCAGGGAGAGGTTCACTCTCTCTCTCCCTCATCTGTAACCATGAGCATGGTAGCATCAGCTCTGTCAAAATAGGGCGTCAGGCAGTTGACATGTATATTCCTTCTGGGATTTTTGCAACTACCAATGTCAACCAAGTAGATGACCTCCCCTTTTCTTTCAAGTATGGGGTAGGGCCCAGACCACTTATCCTAAAGAGCCCCAGGAGCTATAGCCTCTAACACCTAAATGTTCTGCCCTGGCTGGAACTCCACCAGAGCAGCTTTTTGGTCATACCAGTGTGTCTTGAGCTCCTAGCTGGCCTGGAGATTTTTGCTGGTTTTTTTTTCCATATACTCATCCTGGACCGAAGGCCAAGTGCATAATCCACAATGTCTTGTTTAGGCTCTTTGAGAGGCCTCTCCCAGTCTTCACTCCCAAGACTCAATGGACCCCTAACAAGATGCCCAAACAAAAGTTTAAAGGGGCGAACTCTACTCCCTTTTGTGGTATTTCCCTGTAGACAAAACGCAGACATGGAAGTAAGACATCCCATCTCCGTCTGAGCTTTTCACGGAGTTCTCCAATCATGGCTTTCAATGTCTGATTAAATCTTTTAAGTCCCTCCACATTCCTGCCATATGTGTTCCAAGTATGCAGAAGTAAAGTTTGAACCTCCGGCTGATACTACCTCTTTAGGAAAGCCAACCATAGTAAACAAATACCCAGGAGGGCCTAGGCCACTGCAGAGGCAGTGATGGTCCTAAGAGGAATGGCTTCATAGTATCTAGTGGCATGATCTACTCCCATTAAGACGTATCTATTTCCTAAAGCTGTTTAAGGGTCAAGGGGGCCAACAATGTCAAACCCTACCCTTTCAAAGGGCACCCCAAGCACAGATAGTGGGATTAAGGTGGCCTTCAGGTGGCCTTCGGCCTTACCACTGGCTTGGCAAGTGACACAGGACTGACAAAAGTCCTTCATCTTCTGGGACACTCCAGGCCAGTAAAAGTGGTCAACTAGCCTCATCCAGGTTTTGTTTTGGCCTAGATGCCCAGCTAGGGGAATGTCATGGACAAGAGAGAAAAGAAACACTCTGTACTGCTGGGGCACTACCACCCTCGTGGTTGCACCAGGCTTGAGGTCTCTGGCCTAAGTGGACAGGAGTCCATCCTCCCAGTAACCCTGTGGGTACCACTGACACTACCCTTTTCTGCCTGTGCAGCTTGCTGCCTCAGGCTTTCAAGAATGGGAGAGGTTATTTGTCCCTGGCACGGATCCTCCCTAGAGGGTCCCCCACATCCTAGGAGCTCTGGGTGGTAAGGCCCAAGCTCTGCAGGCTCAGTTCCCTCTTAGGCTAACAAGTCCTCTTCCTGGGAAGAGAGGTCTGACTTTGAATCTGTGTAGAATCTGGTCCCCCATTCTTCTTGCCTTTTCTCTTGGAGGGTAGGTCTATTCTTCCAGGATCTAGCACCTCTTGTTCATTCTGGAGTTTGCTCTGTGTCCTGGTTCTGACAGCCCCATTCTGGGAGCCTAAGCATTGATGCATGAGTCTTCAGTTCAACGTCAGCCTAGGGAGACTGCTCCAAATCATTTCCAAGCAGACAGTCTGCAGAGATGAATAGGGACACAGCTACTTCTTTTTGTCCTACGAATCCCCCAGTCAAAAGATACCATTGCCATGGCATAGATCTTTGTGACATTGTCAGTGTTGGTGACAGGTTATGTTTTCCCTATCAGGTACTGATCTGAGTGGACCAGGCACTGGGTCACCATGGTGACACTAGCCCCTGTATCCCTCAGGTGCTGCCTGTATTTTTGCATGTTAGTGCACCAGGCATCACAGGATAAGTCTACCCCTCCCTCTGTGACTAATGTTGCCTCTGTGGGTACACAGACATTGCCAGGCCACAACTGTGATCCCATCTGGAGATTTGCAACTGCATTTACTGCAGGTGGACTAGAGGCATGTTTCTTGTTTTTAGAGCTAGGGTCTCTAGTTTGGTGTCCTTTGGATTTGCAATCATGGCACCAAGCCCTCCTGGGATCAAAGTGTCTACCTTTGTACCTACCCTTCGACTGGACGGAGTCTCGACGCCTACCCTCCTGTGCATGCTTTTGGGGGTCTTATGTAGATTCTTTGTTTTTGGTTTGGTTCCCATCTTTCCCTTGGGGGAGGCTTTTTGGCCTCTTTCATTTGGTCTTCCCCCACCAGAGGTTATTTTGGTCACCATCCTTGTGGACCTAGGTCTACCAGGAACTGATGAGGTTTATCATTGTAACAATTACTCAATAGATGCTCTTTGATTGTTAAATTATAGAGGCCATCGAAATCTTGTACCTTGTTACCTTCTATCCTGCCACACAGCATTTTTACTGAATAGTCCACAAATTCTACCCAGTACTGACTGTTTTTTTTTAGTCTCCCTGAATTTAATTCTGTATGCCTCAGTTGCAAGCCCAAAGCCCTCAATCAAGGTGGCCTTCATGAGGTCATAGGACCTGGAAGCTGCCTCATTCAATGTAAGGAGTCTATCCCTGCATTTTTCTGAAAACGGTTCCTGTAACAGAGAGCCCCAATTTCTTCTATCTATATCCCTAGGTATTCAGGCTCTCTCATAGGCAGAAAACCACTTGGTGACATAATCACCCTCTGTATAAGGTGGGACAACTCCGTTGGGGAGTTTTAGGTTAAAAGATTTCTCTTTCTCCCTACTTACTTGTATGCTGCCACCAGAGATGAGTCCTAGGCCCATCGCTCTTGTTTTTATCTCTATGTCCCAAAGTTGAGCTTCTAAAGCCAGCCTTTTGGTCATCCTAGCTAGAGCCACATCCTCCTCTGAGGGGGCTCCTACTGCTGAGACAAAGGATCCTCCCTTCTCCTCCTCCTCCTCTTCTTCTGAGTTGGCTTGATTTTCTTTTTCTGACAGCTCACCCTCACCCACTGAGTGTCCGTCTCATATTCTACCACACGCCTCCTGAGTTTCTGTGGTAGCATGAGCACCAGTGTGGATTTGGTAACCTTTGCAGAGAGCCCATAGTTGTGGGTATCTCAATCCCATCCAGGGGTACAAGTTCAGCTCCTTGGCCTGGTTCTCTGCATCAGACATTTGTTTTCACAAACGTTGGAAACTTTTTACCTTTTGGAAAAACCTTTGCAAACTTTTTGGAAACTTTTTCTAAGGCCTAACTATGGTAAAGACCTCTAGTTTCTAATCAGTGTTTTTAGGGACCTAACCAGGGCCCTAGCAATTAATTTTAAAATGTAGAAACATAGTGCAATTGCAAAATACAACAAAGCTAAAGACATTTTTTAGAGTTGTTTGATCACTTAGTGAAAAAGTGGTATCAGCAAATGCAAAGTATTTAATCCCACCGCTGATGCACCAAATATAGGAGGCTGGCTCTCTGTACAGTGTATGAAAAAGACATGTATTCTGCAGAGGTAACCAGAGGTAAAAAGCAGACCAATTAATGCTCAGTTTTTGTGGTAGTATGGGTGACAGTTAGGCTTATCTCGGAGATGTGCTAAGCATTTGTTGTACTCACAGTATCAATACATGTGGACACACACTCGGAAGAATAACTCAAGACACATTTACAAAAATACTTAAGATATTTATAACATTTTTAAGACCAACATCATCAATATACATAAGTACTTCTTTTGTTATGATTTTCCAAAGTTTAGTAAATATATGCTTTTTGTGCGTAATTATGCACCATAGGAATGAAAGGGGAAATCTTTAAAAAATGCATATAAAATTAGGCAATGCTCTCACAAATGTCATTTTGTTTTTAGGTTGAGGTCACCGAGATGTCCTGTTGGCCAGCAGGAGAAGTTCAGGCGGTTCCGGGTTCAAGCGGAAGCAGCGGCTGAGTCTTGGAGCTGGTGCACAATGGAGAAGGGGACCACTTGGAAACACACTGCACAGATGGACTTAAAGGTAAGCCCGGTGGGTCCCTTTGAAGGGTAGAGATTGCAAAGGGTTAGAGACCCCTAGAGCACAGCTGGTTTGACGTTGCAGGGGCCAGGGAGGCCGGGTGCAGTGCACAGAGGTCAGCCAAGAGTTATGTGTCAGGAAGTCCTTGGAGCCAGAAAAAGGTCACTTGGAGGGTAGATTGCAGGTCAGCAGGGAGACTCTGGGGGTTGGTTCTTAGATGTCCTGAAGTCCCTCGACTTGTGCTTGCTTCTGGGCTTTTGAGAGTCCGGAGTGGACTTTCCTTCTTGGTGTCCGACGTTGGGGGTCCAGTAATCCAGGCAATTGTACCTCTCAGGCTCTGAAAGTGGCACTGCTACCAAACTTGGCACACTAGTAGGTTTTGTCCTTTGGATCTGTTGTGCGGATTTTGGTTGGGGTGCTGCGTCTGGTTCATTGGCCAGCGGTCGGTCAGTGAAATGGACTTCACCGGTTTCTTGCTTGCAGGTTGCAGGAGAGTGATACCTTCCCTCTGAGGGAGGTTCCTTGTGATTTTCATAAGGCTGGAGGTGCTCTGGGGTTTTGTAGAGTCCTTTTTCTTGGTGCAGCAGGACTTCTATTCTCATTCCTGGGGTCTTCTTTGTTCCTGGTCTTCTTGTGTCCACCAAACCTGATCTGTAGGTTTAGGGATGCTCACTAAATACTGCATGTAGTTGGGGCTAGAAGGAGAACCTGGTAGTGGCCAATGGGACACATACCTTAGGGTGGCTTCACCCACTAAGTGACTACTTCCTGTGGGAAGGGGTCACTTCTTTAACCCTGATTGGTTACCATTCAAGATGGAGGAAAATTAAATGGAGTGGTTACCTCGCCTGCCTCACCTGATGGGTGGTGCAGCCTGAGGGGGGTCTTTTCTACTACTCTGGCTAAGTTTTCCCACTGGTTTTCCCACTCAAGTGGTGGAAAACCCACTGGGTGGCTGTAGGAAAGTACCATCTTACTTGGCATGTTACCCCCAATTTCTGCCTGACTGTCAGTTTTTTTTCACTGTGTCACTGGGTTCCTGCTAGTCAGGACCCCAATGCTTATGGATAGTGGCCTACATGTCAGTATGTTTTACTGCAGTGGTTCCCAACCTTTTGACTTCTGTGGACCCCCACTTTATCATTAGTGGAACCTGGGGACCCCCACTGCATCATTTTTGGAATCCGGGGACCCCCCACTGAGTCATTACTGAAAGCTGGGAACCTAAAATGTTAATATTATTTAGTTTTCTAAGCAGTCGCGGACCCCCTGAGGAGGCTTCGTGGACCCCCAGGGGTCCCCGGACCACAGGTTGGGAACCACTGTTTTACTGTGTTGTCAGTATGCTTGACTGTGTCACTGGACTCCTGCTAATCAGAACTCCAGTGCTTATGCTCTCCCTGTTATCCCAGAAGGCAGAACAATGCATTTCCTTTAGGAGAGGGGTGTTACACCCTCTTTCTTTGGAAATAGGTGTTCCAGGCTGCGGAGGGGAACCTCCCCCAGAGCCTCTGGAAATGCTTTGAAGGGCACAGATGGTGCCCTCCTTGCATAAGCCAGTCTACACCGGTTCAGGGACCCCCATTCCCTGCTCTGGCGCAAAACTGGAAAAAAGGAAAGGGGAGTGACCACTCCCCTGTCCATCACCACCCCAGGAGTGGTGCCCAGAGCTCCTCCAGAGAGTCCCTGGATTCTGCCATCTTGTTTTCAGGATGGTCAGGGAAATCTGGGTGCATCTGAGTGGCCAGTGCTAGCATGTGATGACAAGGACCCCTCCCAGGTGCTCACCTGGTTTAGGTACCAATCCCTCTCTCAGGGCTATTTAGGGTCTTCCCTGTGGGTGTTTCCTCAGATTTGGTTTTGCAAGACTCCAGCAAGAATCCTCTGCAACCTCTGCTTCACCTTCTACCGTCAGATCAACCGCAGAACTGCTCCAGGAACTCTACAACTGCAACAAAGTATCCAAGAAGGCTACTGCAACTCTGTAACTTCAGCTCTTGCCAGCAACGGCAACAGTTTCCAGGTCGTGCGCGCTCCGAGGACTGCCTGTCTTCATCCTGTACCAGAAAGACCGAATTAATCTCCCGTAAAGTGACGGAGTCACTTCCCTGCTTCAGCAGGTACCACTCTGCAGCGACGACTGGTACTCTGGGTCCCCTCTCCTGACGACGAGCGTGGATCCTGGAACACAGGTGGTGGACCAAAGTGACCCAGACTGTCCAAATTTGGTGGAGGTAAGAGCCTGCCTCCCCGAGCCAGACAGTACCCCTGTGCACTGTGTGTTTTGCAGCTCCTAGTGCTTCAGTGAGCTTCTCCAAAGAATCCATCATGCACAGCATAGCCCAGGTCCCCAGCACTCTATCCTGCGACGCTCAGCTCCCTGAGTTGTTCTCTGGCGGCATGGGATCCCTTTGTGTAGTGCAGTGACGACCGCAATTTGCAACTCCTTTGTCCCCGTGTCCTGGGACTCCTATGGGTGCTGCCTGGTCTTTCTCTGAAGTGCTGAGAGCCTCGTCTGTCTCCTCAGTCCGTGTTGGGTCCAGGTAGCGCTTTTTCCTGCCAAACGCATCTCTTGCGTGAGCCAAGGCTTGTTGGCGGAATCCAACAACGAAAACCAGCCTGCATCCTTCTACTTGACGTGGAACTTCTCTTGAATCAAGCAGAAACCCGCAGCTGTCTTCTTTGGTGAACTTCTGACTTCTTCTTCTACCCGGAGAATCCACTTTTGCACCTTCATCCGGGTTAGCAGAGGCTTCTGTTCTTCCTGGACTCTTCAGCTATTCTTGGACTTGGTCCTCTCTCTCCACAGGTCTTAAGGTCCAGGAATCCACTGTAGGTGTCTTGCAATCTTGCTTGGTTTTTGCATAATTCTTTATCACGACTTCTAGTGTGTTCTGAAGAAACTTGCTGTCCTTTACTCCTGCTTTCCTGGGCTCTGGGGTGGGGTACTTTACTTACCTTTGATGTTTTCTTACACTCCCAGCGCCCCTCTACACACTACTCTTGCCTAGGCGTGAAACCGACATTCGCATTCCAGTTTTTTAGTATATGGTTTGTGTTCCCCCTAGGCTCATTGCAACCAATGATGATTTTCACTATTTGCACTATTTTATGACTGTTTACTTACCTGATTTTGGTTACTAGTGTATATTTTGTGTGTAATACTTACCTCCTAAGGGAGTATAGCCTCTAAGATATTTTTGGCCTTGTGTCACTAAAATAAAGTACCTTTATTTTTGGTAACACTGAGTACTGTCTTGCATGTGTGTGAGTACTGTGTGACTACAGTGGTATTGCATGAGCTTTGCACGTCTCCTAGTTCAGCCTTGGCTGCTCAGCCTACAGCTACCCCTAGCAAGCCTGGCTTCTAGACACTGCCAACATTTCACTAAGGTATAACTGGACCTGGTATAAGGTGTAAGTACCTTAGGTACCCACTACAAACCAGGCCAGCCTCCTACAGCGGCCATCTGCTGCTAGCAGCAGAAGCAGAGGTCAGATTTCAAAAGCGGTAAAGCCTTTGAAGCTGACCGCGGGTGCAGGGTACCTGCCTGGAGGGGGAGGTGTAACTCCTCTACCTAGGAAAAGCTTTGTGTTCTGGCTCCTGAAAGCAAAGGCAGGGGTCACTGGGTCACTTGGTGCTTTCATTAGTGTACAATGGGTATCTGAATCTCGATCAGGGGGTCACTTGATGCTCACAGTAGTGCACACTGGCTATCTGAATCTAGGTCCCTGGGACACTTGGCGCTTACACATGTACAATGGGTATCTGGGTCTAGGTCAGTGGGTCACTAGGCGCTTACACTCTAGGTCAGTGGGTCATTTGGAGCTCTTAGAAGTGTTGAGTGGGTCTCTGAATCCAGGTCAGTGGCTCACTCGTGTACAGTGGACATCTGAATCCTGGGCATTGGGTTATCTCCACCTGCACTATCGGTCAGTGGTTAGAATTGCTTCCTCAGTATGAACGAAGGTCAAGGGCTGGATCATAGACAGAAAGTTCTCTCATGAATCTTTCCAGAAGTGCACGTAAGCATGAAGTTGTCCAAGGTCAGGAGGAGGTAGCGAGAGAGGCAGTGTGGATCACCTCCTAGAAGGTCCACACGACTGAGGTGGAGAAGTTCGTTTTCACCTCAGGTCCCCTGCTCGGTCAGTACGTCACCTGGGTCCTATAGGGGCCCCCGCTAGGTCCTGCATCACTGAATTGTGTCACAAATAAAACTGGAGCCAGATCACAGCTGGGGTATCCCCCCCTCCCCCCCCCCAAGCGCCTTGAGACCCTCGCAGGTGAGTAGCGCGCTTTAAAATGAATTGATTGATTGATTGAATGTTGCCTTTTAAACTGTTGTTCGATTGACTAATAGTTGACATTCTCTGTGTTTAGAGTTTGTTGTTTTAGTAAAGATGTGGTTGAAGCCTGCATGTGTCTCGTTGCCTCTAAATTGCCTGATGTTGACGCGAGTGCTATGGCACCCATATAAACCACAATGCACCATATATTTTCCACAAACAGAGTTGTACTCACCTTTGAAAGTCGCCATCACTTTTGCTGGGCTCCGAAACTTCACAGTATTACACCTGGAACAACAGACAGATGGCCTCAGTCTTCCGTACAATCCCTGTGCACAGAATCTCTCAAGGAGCAGCACACACCTCTGTGATTAGAAATACAACACTGTGCAAGGAGGACCTGCTTCTTAACAGTACACAGCGTGAGTTGTGTCAACCTTTAACATCCAATAATGCCAACCTCCAGAGCAGGGGAGAAAGTGGCACATGAGCCTTAAAGCCTCAGGATGGCAGATCTGAATTCAAATATTATTTCTTCTCACTCTTCCCTTCTGATGGCTGAACGGGAGCCAAAAAGCCTTGAAGAATCTTTTGGAAAAATCTAAGCTTTAGAAAAGCGTGAGGGGGGTTTCTGTATAGACAGAGGGGTTTCACGGGGCTGGAAGCAGAGTTTACTAGTGTCTGGGAGCTTTGTGAAGGGTTCAAACAAGCCTACTGATGTCTCAGGTTTGTCTCCTGAGGGTTAACAGAGTTTGTTCGTTCGCACTGAAATGTTTTATAGACTGTATTACTGTGTGTTCGTTGCTGAGACCACGACTAGGGTAATCAGTGCTGTTGGGAGTTTTTGAAACACTTCAGAGCAGTGTGTAAAGACCTTAAGCTGTATATAATCATAGTATGAGACCATCGCCCTGTGTCCTTTCAGAGCAGGGGCCTTTACTCGCTCCAACCACACCTGCTCCTTACACACCAGGAGAAAAACACTAAACTTTCCTTACCTCATCAGGAGGCTCCTGGCATCCTGCAAAACAGGAACAAGCACAAGCAAATGAGTTGCAAAACTCTTACAAACTGGCATCAGTTTAGCTGTAAAAAATGTTGTAATATCGAATCTTTAAAAGTTTCATATTCACAATCTGTGATATTCTGAGCGGGACGGTCTGCTACTCTGAACCTGGTCACGTGACAGCAGGCTGTGCTATGCTAAGCCTGGTCACGTGACAGCAGTTTGTGCTGTTCTGAATCTGGTCACGTGACAGCAGGCTGTGAAATTCTGATTTTGGATCACGTGGCGCGGCACAATCTTTGATACTCTGAATAGGGTCAAATTCTATTGCAGTCTGTGACAATATGAATAGTGTCCAATGACAGTTCAGCATATTATATTAGGTTGTCATCATACAATGGGCCACTGTAAATGGAACTTATCTATGTATAGTATTGGGCTGTCAGCATATAAGGAGTTCCTTTGTGTCTGGTTGTACGAATACTAGAAAACATTGAGCTGGGTTGTCAAAATATAAAGGGTTCGTGTAAGTAGAACCAGTCTGGTTAGTGTGTGGGGATGCAATTGTTCCAGGGCTCACTGTGAGTTGCCCCTATTTCAATACAGCGTTGGCCTGTGAGCATACAAGCATTCCATGAAAACTGAACATGCCTATACCTAGTCCGTTGACTGCTCTGCCTCCCCGTAGCTCCACCGGCAAGTAGAGCCCTTTGTGCCTCTGAACTCTGACCTCTGTCAGGCGTTCGAGGCCCTCCTCCACCCTGCCTGCGCATCATTCCTGGTGTGTGGTGGGAGAGCTCTGCTCTTCTACTAGGCTGCCCTCTGCCTCTCTTCTCCTTTCTTACTCTTTTGCCTCTGTTTCACTCTTTGCGTGCTTTTCCTTCCGTGTTCTGTCCCTTTAGTGATCCTTTTGTCTTTTGCTTTCTGCATTTCACTCTCTCCTCCCAGTTTCTAACTCCTCTCACTCCCCTCTCTCTCTCACCCCTCTTTCTCTCCCTGCAACTGCTGCTCCTGCGGCCTGCCCCCTCTCTCGCGCAGCATCCCCGCCGCTGCTGCCCCGCGGCCCGCCCCTTTTTTTTGCACCGCTTTCCACCCCCGCTGCAGCCTCCCAGCTGTCCTCTCCTTCCCCCCTACTTAATGGCAGCTGCTGTGTGGCCGTGCCGCTGGCACGCCAGAGGTGTGCCTAAGGCAAGCCTGTCTGCGCCTGGCCACACCTGGACCGTGCCCTGCGACAGAACCCCTGGTTCTCGCTCCTTCCACCGCTGCGATGCCGCTACGACTCCGCTACGACGCCATCACCCTCCACGCACTCAATGCCGGCCGCTAACCCACCTGCCTCCAGGCCTCCCCGTGGCTCACCTGCGGACCATTCTCCTGCTGGAGCTGCATCTTCACCAGCCTCCATGCCAGCGACCCGCCCGCCAGGGCAGGACGCAACCATCTCAGATGCATTCTACTCAACACCGCTCCGTTCACAAACACACCATTGAACTCTAGAATCTACTCGACTCCTCCTCCCTGGACGTCGCCTTCCTGACTGAGACCTGGATGAACCCCTCCTCAGCTCCCGACATCGCCAAAGCCATCCCGGACGGCTACAAGATCACCGTAGGGACCTCACCAACAGACCAGGTGGAGGCATCGCCATCGTCCACAGGAATACCGTCAGAATCACGACCAGCACCGAAGACACCCTCAGCGCCACCGAACACCTACACTTCCAGATCCACATCGATCCAAACACCACCCTCAGAGGGACCCTCATCTACAGACCCCCGTACCCTGACAGCAGTTCAGCGACTCCATCACCGACGTTGTCAGCATGCACGCCCTCGCATCCACAGACTACATACTCCTTGGGGACCTGAACTTGCACCTCGAGAACACCAACGACGACAACTCCACCACCATGCTCGACAACCTCGCCAACCTCAGACTCAAGCAGCTCGTCACAACACCCACCCACTCCACAGGACACACACTTGACCAGCTAACACGTCTCCTTCAGCCACACTACCGAACTCCACTGGACCGACCACCACTGCATCCATTTAATCTTCGAGAGACCCACAACGCACCACCACCCGCAGGGGATTCCCCACCGCAGATGGAATAAGGTCACCGAAGACCACCTGATCACCACCTTCTCCGGAACCCACCAATCAACACCACTGACACTGACACAGCCGCCTGCAACCTCAGGCAATGGATCGACGACTGTGCCAACACTCTCGCCCGATCAAGAAACCTTCAAACAGATGCACCAACAGAAAGGCCTTCTGATTCACTGCCAACCTCCAAGAATCCAAGCAAACATGCCAAAGACTCCATAAGAAGTGGCGCCAAGAACAGACATCGGACAACCACACAGCCTTCAAGAAAGCCATCCACAGACACCACCAACTCATCCGAACTGCCAAAAGAATCTCCTTCAAAGAACGCATCGACAACAACGCACATAGCTATAAGGAGCTCTTCAACATCGTGAAGGAACTCCCCAACCCCGGTTCCAAAGCCAACAACATTCCGCCATCGCAAGACCTCTGAGACTCCCTAGCCACCTTCTTCTACCCCAAGATCGCAGACATCCATGACAGCTTCAATACCCAGACCCCCCCGTCAACCACCGACACCACAGACTCACCGCCCCCCAGCCACACCAACCTCCTGCTCTCCTGGACCCACGTCAACGGTGACAACACCACTAAAATCATGAACACCATTCACTCCAGCTCACCATCTGACCCCTACCCTCAACACATCTTCAACAAAGTGAGCTCCATCATTGCCCCCCAACTCCAGAAGATCATCAACAGCTCCTTCGATACCGCCACCTTCTCGGAGAGCTGGAAACACACCGAGAACAACGCCCTCCTCAAGAAACCCAAGGCAGACCCAAAGGACCTCAAGAACTTCTGGCCCATCTCCCTGCTCCCCTTCCCGGCAAAAGTCGTCAAGAAGATTGTCAACAAACAACTGACCCGCTTCCTCGAGGAGGACAACACTCCAGACTCGTCCAAATCCGGATTCCACAGCAACCACAGCACCAAAACCATCCTCATCACCACCACCGACGACACCAGGACCCTACTTGACAACAGTGAAACCACGGCTCTCATCCTCCTGGACCTCTCGGCCGCCTTTGACACCATCTTCCACCACACCTTATGCACACGCCTCAACGATGTAGGGATCCACAACAGAGCCGTGGACTGGATCACCTCCTTCCTCACCTGCAGAACCCAGAGAGTCCGTCTCCCTCTATTCAGATCTGAAGCCACCAAGATCATCTGCAGCGTACCCCAAGGGTCATCCCTCAGCCCAACCCTCTTTAACGTTTACATGACACCGCTCTCAAACATCGTCCGATCACACGACCTCAACATCGTCTCATATGCCGATGACACTCAGCTGATTCTCTCCCTCACCTAGGACCCCGCCACTGCCAAAACCAACCTCCATAAAGGAATGAAGGCCATTGCCGAATGGATGAAGAACAGCTGCCTGAAACTGAACTCTGACAAGTCTGAAGTCCTCATCCTCGGCTCCACCCCCTACGTCTGGGACGACTCCTGGTGGCCTGCCACACTGGGAACCACACCGACACCCACTGACCACACACGCAACCTGGGGTTCATCCTGGACTCATCGCTATCAATGACCCAGCAAGTCAACGCCGTCTCTTCCTCCTGCTTCAACACCCTCCACATGCTTCGGAAGATCTACAGATGGATCCCCACCGAAACCAGAAGGATGGTCACCCAAGCCATTGTAAGCAGCACACTGGTCTACGGCAACGCCCTCTACGCATGAACCATGGGCAAGCTCCAGAAAAGACTGCAACACATACAGAACGCCTCTGCACGCCTCATCCTGAACATCCCCAGACACAGCCACATCACAGCCCACCTGAGAGACCTGCACTGGCTCCCCGTCAACAAGAGAATCACATTCAAGCTCCTCACCCACGCTCACAAATCACTGCACAACGCTGGACCAGAATACCTCAACAGATGACTGACCTTCTCCCCCATTCCCGCCAGCTTCACTCCGCTGACCTTGCCCTCGCCACTGTTCCTCGCATCCATAGAACCACCGCGGGTGGCAGATCATTCTCCCACCTCTCCGTCAAGAAGTGGAACACTCTTCCTATCCACCTGTGACAGACACAGGACCTGCTAACCTTCAGGAGACACCTCAAGACCTGGCTGTTCGAGCAGTAGCAGCACCCTCCTCCCCCGCCTCAGCGCCTTGAGACCCTCACGGGTGAGTAGTGCGCTTTACAAATGCTACGATTGATTGATTGATATATTGCGTCATTGTGAATTAACCCTGTCTCTGTGTTGTCTTTGCCTGTGCATAGACAACAGACAAGTGTTCCATGCAGCTGAACATGTCTGTCTGTTTTGTTGGGCTGCCATCGTACCAGTGGTCGATTTGAATTGACCTTGTCTCTGTTTTGTTGACCAACATACAAGGGTTCCATGTAGACTGAACATACCTGTATATTGTGGAGGGATGACAGGATAAAAGAGGTCCTGTATAATGACTGTTTATTGTGCAGGGCTGCCAGAATACATGGAATCAGTGTGTACTGCTGATGTCTGTCTCCTGTGTTGGGCTGTCAGATTACAAGAGGACACTACATTTACCCAGTCTAGAGATCATGTGCGTTCCTGCTTTGCATGTCACTCGTGAACACAACATAAACATGCCACTTCTGTTTTGTATCATATGTATCAAGCGGTTTCTCACCTTCAGGAGGTCCAACGCTGGCTCCTTACATTTCTTCTCCAGATCTGTTATCAGGGCATTGAGAGAGGTGATTTGATTGGACAGTTTGGAGATATTTGCATTTTCTACCATGGTAATTGTCTTCTCCATCTCCTTCAGTCTCCCGTACAAAGTCTGCTCTTGATCTCTCAGGAACCGGCGGAGTTGTCCAATCTCAAATGTAATTTTCTCCTGCTCAGCTCTCACCTGGTTCTGTTGGCAACAATGAAAGATGGTCAGATATTGTGAAGCTTCCTAAAATTGCTTTTACCTGTAGTGTGCAAGTCTGGGGGGGCTAGAGGCTCTATCAAAAACCAAAGCATAGGAAAAAAATGTTTTCTTTACTTCTAAATTGCCACCTCTTGCTACCTCTCCTTCTGCTACGTTACCTCAGTCTCACACTCCCACACTTGCCCTGTTGGTAGACAGGGAGGTGCCTAGCAGGAGAGAGCTGGTATATTCCCAGCCAGTTCCTGGAGCTGGAGAAGACCTGTGTCTGAGAGACGCTAGTGACGTGAGTGTCAACCACAGCTTGTGAACTCAGAATTTCATGACAGCAAGGGTGTGTGTTATGTGGCAGAAGAAGTCTTACTTAGGTGTACAGTGTCTGGGAATTGCAGCAGGCATGTTTACGATTGGCACCATTTAGATGAAAGGCTGGTTCACTTGTGAATGATAATAAAGTCACACAGAGAATAAAGAGGAGCAAACACATTCAGCAAGCGCTGGGAGTCGCTGCAGGTAATAGTATCGGACCCCATTTGAATTGGTTTGTATAATTACCAAGTGGACCAGGATAAAGGTGTTCTTTCACTCTGGGCAAGTGCTGCCAAACGATTAAGGAGGATTTTATGATGAATGCCACGTAGAGGTCTAAGAGTTATCAGATGAATGCAGTTTCCTGGACAGTATCACAGCACATGTTGGCCAGTTGAGCTCTTCTCTAAAAATGGTGTTTGCTGTGGGGGCGCTTAGGAGTATCACCTGATTCATGTGCACCCTGAATATTGAAAACACAATATTGATGGGACATAATATTGAGGAAAAAAGTACTGAAAATCAAATATCGACAGGTAAGTAAGTCTAGATTTTTTACACCTAACTCACATAGATGTGTCTACATGGTATATATATCTTCAACAAATGTAGATGTGAAGTGTGAAGGTAGGAATAGTAAATCTGTATTTCCTTATATGCGCTTATCTTTCAGTATTTTGCCCCAAAGTGGCTTAGTAAATTACAAAAATGCTTTTGCATTGGGGCTGCACAACAAAAGTATAGAAACCCTGGTTGTAAGAAGCTTGCCTGGTATGTGGTGGGCACCTCTGGTACTTGCACCTTATACTAGGTCCAGGTATCACCTTATTAGTGTAGTATAGTCAGTGACGTAGAAGCCAGGCTCTCTAGAGGTAGCTGTGGATGAGCAGCCAAGGCTTATCTAGGAGACATGCAAAGCTCATACAATACCGCTGTAGTCGCACTTAGGGCATATTTGTACTTTGTTGCACCAAATTTGCGTAATTTTTTCCTCGCAAGTTTGGCGCAAACCTAACTCCATATTTATATTTTGACACTAGACTTGTCTAGCTTCAAAATATTGGAGTTATAGTCACTTTATGGATGTGGGAAACTACCTTGCGTCAATGAGATGCAAGGTAGGCTTTACCCCCAAAAAATGACGATTTGGCCATAGCGTCACATTTATCCCCGTGCAAAATTCACGCACAGTGGGAGGTGGCCTTAAATATTGTCGCTAAGCTTGCTTAGCGCCATTGTTTAACGCCTGGGTAAGGGCAGGCGTTAGATGACCTGTTGACCCATTTCCATGGTGGAACACCATGGAATGGGCCCACAGGTACCTATGCCAAGCCCCAGGGACACACCAGAGGGACACTACAGGATGGTGGACCCATCCCAGGTAAGTCCCCGTAAGTATTTTTTAAAATTTTTGTAGGTTCCTGGAGCGTCTGGATACTGTTTCTTCAGCCAGAAGTGGAAATGGAGGCTGCAGAGGAATCCTGGAGTATTGCAAGCCGAATCTGATGAAACACCCAAGAGAGAGACCCTAATTAGCCCTAAGAGGAGCATTGGTCACCTAGCTGAGTGACCACCTATCAGGAGGGGGCTCTGATGTCACCTACCTGCACTGGCCACTCAGATGCTCTCAGAGTTCCCCGCCAACCTTGTTTTCAAGATGGCAAAACCCAGGGACCCTCTGGAGGAACACTGAGCACCACCCCTGGGGTGGTGATGGACAGGAGAGTGGTCAATCCCCTTTTCTTTGTCCAATTTTGCACCAGAGCAGGGCCTGGGGGTCTCTGAACCAGTGTAGACTGGTTTATGCAAGGAAGGCACAAAATGAGCCCTTCAAAGCATTACCAGTGGCTTGGGGAGGTTACCCCTCTCATGCCTGTAACATCTATTTACAAAGGGAGAGGGTGTAACACCCCTCTCCCAAAGGAAATACTTTGTTCTGATTTCCTGGGCTTGAGCAGATCAAGCAACAGGAGGACAGAAACCTGTCTGTGAGGTGGCAGCAGCTGGGCTGCTAGAAAACCTTAGAAGGCTGACATGCCAATACTTGGGGTCCTCTAAGGAGCCCCCAGAGTGCATGGGATCATACAAACAATACTTCCAAAAGCATTGGGGTATGATTCCAACGTGTTTGATACCGAACATGACCATATTCGGCGTTACCATTATGTAACTGGACATAGGTATTGACCTATGTCCAGTACACGCATAAAATTGCGTCCTGGCACTCACGAAGTCCGGGAAAATGGGCTTGGAGTTTGTGGGGGGCACCTCTGCTATGGCAGGGATGCCCTCACACACAGGTACTTTCCACCCTGCCCTCAGGGCTGAAAGGCCTGCCATAGGGGCGAGTTATAAGTGACCTAGTGCTATGTAAATGGCAGTGAAAGGGTGCTTGCACCTTTTCAAGCAGACTGCAATGGCAGTCGTGCAGAAGCCATATACTAGGGACTTATTAGAGGGCACCAGTATGCCAAATGTGGAGTGAAATACAGAGTTTTAGGGGAGAGAGCATAATCATTGGGACCCTGATTAGCAGGATCCCAGTGAACACAGTCAAACACATTGACAAAACAGTTCAACTCACTGACAAACAAGCAAGAAGTTGAGGTAATAAGTCTAGAAAAGGGCTAGTTTCCTACACTGGTGCAAAATCATCTCCCCCTCAATGTATGTTGAGGTTTTGTCTTTCAAGAACCTCTCATTTTGGCGGGGTAGTCCACCAATGTTATGGGTTCATTTTAGAGCTTCATTGGGCACATGTATTTCTGCTTAGGCTGGTGCTCTTTCCCTTTGTTTTATGCTCTGTGTTTTTCATTTATTCATTTTAACACAATTGGCTTTTAGTGTAGATGTTTTATGTTTCTAATCAGCTGCGATTCTGTGAACATGTTATTATTACTTTCAGTGCACGACATTTCATAATGTACCTTTTCTCAAGGATGCCTTATATTGCACTCCACATTCTATCCAGATATTTCCACCACAAGAGTGCGTAGATAGCTTTGGCATTTAGGCACATAATCATGTCAGGCCTGTTTCTAAGAAATCAACAAGTTTTGTTTTAAAACAACACACAGGCCAGGAGATGATAGAGGTCATTCTTCAGCCAGGAGGCCACCATATGCTACATATATTTCTTTGCTGCATTGCAGACCTCAGCCCTGTCTCTGCAGCCAGCCAAGTAGGTGGAGGACAGACCCTTGCTTTTAGGTATGGGAGTGGTTGTTCCTTTCATGGACTTGGATTGGACAGATTTGGGCTAACACTGCTCTGCTCTTGTTAGGAGTTAGGTGTAGGTAGGATTCCCATGCACATACTATTCTAATGTGATTGGGTTGTTTATTTTCTGTTCACTGATCCTATCAATCCTGAATTTATGCTGTCTAATATTCTTGATAATTGCAGCGCATGTATTTTATCCTAGATTGCAGTCTTTTCAATAAATGTGTTGAAAATTAATCTCCATATTTCTTTTGCCTATGTGTTTCTGAAACTTTGTAAATGAGAGAAAGGGGTTAGGTTTGTAAACCACAATTTCCCTGAGAAATCATTGAGTGTCATGGTTCAGGTTGCCACAAATCACCTTTACTTTTTAGGTTTTAGTGAGGTGCTGCTAGCTGGCCGAAAGGGTTAGGCTGAAAGTAATAGGGTTGTATAGGAGTGACTCAGTCACCCACAAGTGGTGGGGCTGCTGCCCAAAATCTAGCAGTCTCGTTCCTTCAACGAGAGTCCTATGACATGGCACCAGCAACATTGGTAAGGCACTAATTATACAATGCTCCTGAGTATTTCTGTCTCACACGCGCTAAAGTTACCCCAAGAACTGTTATATATCAAGACGTTCTTGGTCGTAGAGAAACATCATCCTCAGCTGAATAGGGAGCACCTATCTAGACTGCAGGTTGTTCAAGCTTGAACCTTAAAAGTTATCTCTCCTTGGTGTTCCCAACTCTGATCCCACCCTTTCAGTATGAAACAGCAACAACCAGTAAATATTAGAGAAAATTGCAGACAGCCAGTCACGCATTTGCTTTTAGCTAATGGTGTAACAAATGAGGGCGGGTGTTACATTCACTGTGGAAGTACACAACTTTTATAGAACAGAAATTCTTCATTCTTGGGATCACCTTTCCTGAAGTTAACGCAGACTCAAACACTTTTTACACATACAGGATAGCGAACGTACCAGCATAGTACAGAGCATTACAATACCTAGAAATACATCTAAATTAGCAAGAACACCAGAATTGGTTCAGTGGTACCCTTCCACATGTAATACAACCTGTCAGATTAGATCCCGTAAATAATGATGGACCAACATGGCCAACATTTGCAAATTATCCTATGCCCACCCCCTGGTAGCTTGGCACTGAGCAGTCAGGCTTAACTTAGAAGGCACTGTGTAAAGTATTTGTGCAATAAATCATACAGTGACACAGTGAAAACACCACAAAAATACACCACTCGGGTTTAGAAAAATAAATAATATGTATCTGAATAAAATAAGGTCAAAACGACAAAGATTCAATAAGCGCAAGTTGAAATATCACTTTTAATAGATTTAAAAGAGGCTTTTCCTAAAAAACAAGCAGTTGTTTCCTGATTACACAAAGTACTTGGTTTGCGTAAAGAAAAATAAATGCACGGAGACCGCAAGGAGGAGATGCATGGGAAAATGAGGTGTGTGTCTGATTTTCTGATGTGGCACAGACTCTGCATCGTTTCTTTCCACACTGTAAGGGGTTTCCATCGTTTTTCGGCACGCAGTCTTGGTTCCTCACTGCGATGCAGGGATCTTTTTGACACCCAAGGATGAGGCAGGGAAATCCTTGATGCCCTGGAAGAAAGCATGGGTGTTGCGTTCCGTCGCACGGCAGGTGATGCGTCAAATTTCCACTCAGGAATTCGGGCTGCGTTCCATTCTGGTTCAGCTGTGCGGCGATTTCACAGTCGCAAGGCATGTTGTGCATCTTGTCTGGCAGGCTGTGTGTCGATCCAACATACCCCCCTTCCAGCCTAAAGCCGGGGTAGACTAATCAATACTTTGATGGACTTCCCTGCCTAGGGTGATAGAACATGGACAATGGTCCATACTGCAGGGGCACTTGCCAATTCTATGCCTTTCTGAACTCAGTTGGGCTCCTCTGTCTATACTGTCTGGGGTTACTGAACTGACCCATGAGGAACCCTTCTCCTCATCTGTGGACCCCATCTGTGAAGCTCCTACCTTTAATTTGCTCATAGATGCATCCCATGAAGGCAGACAGTACCATGGCCAACAAAGTGATGTGGCCCATTCCACTTCTTGGGTCTGACTTCTGGCCTCAACACAAGGAAAACTCTGTCCATAAGGACAGTAACCAACAAAGGCCAATGACAACTGTCAATGCCAAGAGTCAGGCCCCAGGCCAACCACTGCTAAGTAGAGGCCCGAGTGGGGCCATTAGGCAAGCTTCTCCTCCAACCTTGGGGCTGGTAGGGAGTTCCCTATGGGCTACTGAGTTTTCCCTGACCTCTGAGGCTTCTCAGAGTGGGGGGCAGTAGCCCTAGGGGTTTTGCACCCTACTTCCTCTCTTTCTCCCTCCAGTTCAGGGGTGGTATCCTGACACCGGTCCATCAACCCAGGGTCTGTACACTGAGGCTGAAGAGGGGACAGGGGGAGTCCCCCCTCACTTTGCCCCTACATCTGGGCTCCCATACCCTCCTCTGGTGAGTGGCACTGCCAGCCAACTGAACTGTCAGGGTGCTCCTAGGGGTCACCCCTCTCAGTTCTCCTGCCAGCAGGGGTAACTCATTCCCCAGAATGCAGTCAATGGCCATCTAGGGAATGTCTATGATCCTTCGCTGGGTCACCTCCCCACCCCACTCAAAGGATACCAGGGCCATATGGTGAAAAAATCCTCCCCAGGTGCTGGAGTCACCCTACACCAGTGGTTCCCAACCTTTTGACTTCTGTGGACCCCCATTTTATCAGTACTGGAGCCCGGGGACCCCCACTGAATCATTTTTGGAACCCGAGGACCCCCACTGAGTCATTTCTGATAGCTGGGACCTAACGTTATTATAATTTTTAAGCAGTCGCGGACCCCCTGAGGAGGCTTCGCGGACCACCAGGGGTCCCCGGCCCACAGGTTGGGAACCACTGCCCTACACACCTGGCCATTGTACTGCTCTGGAAAAACTATTCTTTCCACCATCATGGTATGACTAGCCCTGGTGTCCCTCAGAGTAGTGACTGGGACTGCATTCACTCCCACCTGGTGGAAGTGACGACTCCCAACCTCAGGGATCACCAGCTCACCATCTGAGACTATCTCTCAACTGAGGGAGATTAGGGCATGGTCTATGACCTTCCCCTGGGGACTTCTTTCCCCTAAGGCCACATTGGCCACCCCTGTAGAGGTCCCACCAGTGAGTGTTTTCTTTGGACAGACAAGAGTCCCCCTGCTTCTGTCCTCGCTGGGAGCACTCAGAGCAGCAGGGTTGGAAACGGGGTGCCCTGGGCCACCGCCCACCAGAATCACCATCCTGTTTCTCAGATGGGACATTGGAACCCTTTCCTCCCCCCTTCCTCTGGGACTTGTCTGGGTCATCTTTAACCTCCCCCTCACTCTGTTGGGAGGAACTTGAACCATCCTTCTAGGGGTCACTCCCAGGTACCTTTGTGGACACTCTGGTGCTAGCCCAGAGGTCTGCCTCCTCAGCAAGCTTCCTGGGATCAGTCAGCTTACTGTCTACTAGGTGCTGGCACAACTCTGTAAAGCAAATACTGAGCATATGCTCTCTCAGGATCGTATTTTACAAAGCTATGTAATCATTTAATTTACTGCCCTGCACCCAGTCATTCAGTGCCTTACTGGGGAAATCAAATAAGTCTACCCAGGTTTAGTTGGGGAGCTTGGTGCTGTCCCTGAATTTCTGGCCTTCATAGGGGTATACTTGGTTTGGTCCCCAACCACTAAGGTGAGAAGTGTGTCCCTCCCAAGTATTGGCATGTGTTTTCAGAAGCCTGCCCCCCATTGCTCTTCAGGAACCCCATGTACCCTACGTGCAACTTCATATGCAGAAAAGCACTTATCAGTGTCATCTCCCACCACATAACTTGGCACCACATCCTTGAGTATTTAAACCTTTTTGTCTCCAGCAGGTCCTATGTGTATGTCGCCCCCATCACCGCTGGACGCATACTGCCTAGACTTGAGCTCCAGCTCTTTCAGACTCCATTAATGAGCCAGAAGTAGTTTCCTTTCAGCCAAGGCCCTTTCAGCCTCATCTTGTTTGGCTTCGCTCTCAGCTTTCCTCTCCTCTGCCTCCATATTTAATCTGGCCAACTGCAGCCCGAATTCTCTTTCCTCCCTGCTTTGCTCTGCCGTCAGGCCATGAATGGAGACATTGCTCCCTGGTTTAGCAGGGGACACAGATCCAGGGGTGTCATCCCCCACTGCTTTTGGCAAATCCTCTGGAGAGCCATCCACTTGCTCTCCCAGCTGAATATGCTCTTGTGAACGGGCTTCTGCCCAGGCCTCAGCGCCTTTTGGTACTCCTCCTTCTTGGAGGCTTCCTGGGTAGGTACTCCCATCCCCTTGCAGAAACCCTTCAGCTGGTTGACAGTATATGTCTCCAGCTTGGCTAGGTCAAACTCTCTAGCTCCTTCTTGAGACCCAGCCAGAAACATGTTGTATAGGATTAGATAAAAATGTCAAGCATTAAAATTGCAGCAAAAAAAGAGAACAAATCAAATTGACCTTTAACTGTGTGTAGGTAGTGTACACGTAGCTATTGTATGGTACTGCACAAACACATGTCCTATCCCACCGCAGCCACCAATGTTAGAAATGGGGTCTCTAGTTGTCAGAGGTATACACCCTTTTCCAAGTAGGGGCCACAATCCTAGTCTGGATTAGTCACACACAATCCAAATCATCCTGTGTCCACCCTCTGGTAGGTTGGCACGAGCAGTCAGGCTTAACTTAGAAGGCAATGTGTAAAGTATTTGTGCACTAGATCAAACAGTAATACATTGAAAACACCACGAAAATACACCACACAAGTTTAGAAAAATAGATAATATTTATCTGAATAAAATAAGGTCAAAACGACAAAGATTCAATAAGCACACGTTGAAATATCACTTTTAAAAGATTTAAAAGAGTCTTTTTCCTAAGAAATAAGCAGTTGTTTCTTGATTACACAAAGCACCTGGTTCGCGTAAAAAACAATACGCGCACAGAGACCGCAGAGGAGGAGATGCGTGGAAAAATAAGTTGCATGTCATATTTTCCAATGCAGAACAGACATTGCGTTGTTTCTTTCCATGCTGCAAGGGGTTTGAGTTGTTTACTGGCACGTAGTCTTGGTTCCTCACTACGACGCATGGATCTTTTTGACACCCAGGGATGAGACAGGGAAATCCTCGATGCACTGGAAGAAGACACTGGCGTTGCGTTGATCCGGTAGGCGATGTGTCGAATTTTCCTTCTCAAGGCAGGTGCTGGGTCGAATTTCCACTTGGTTAGTCAGGCTGCGTCGTTCCGGTTCGGCTGTGCTGCGATTTCTCGGTCGCAAGGCAGGCTGTGCGTCTTTTCTGGCAGACCGTGCATCGATTTTCGATGCACAAGGAGTTTCCTGAAGAGATGACATTTTTTTGGCCCTGAGACTTCAGAAAACAGGAGGCAAGCTCAATCCAAGCCCTTGGAGAGCACTTCTCAGCAAAGTCAGAGGCCAGCAGGGGAGCAGTCCTTCTCAGCAAAGCAGTCTAGAAAAGTCCTTTGGGCAGCCAGGAAGGTCCTCTTGAGACGATGCAGGTGTAGGTTCAGGTAGTGTCTGAGTTGGTGGGGTCAGAGACCCAGTTTATATAATCAAAAATGCCTTTGAAGAGGGGGAGACTTCAAAGAGTGGTTTTGAAGTTCCCATGTTCCCCTTTCAGTTTAGGCCTGTCTGCCAGGGTCCCAGTAAGGGGTTTGTCAGTCCATAGTGTGAGGGCAGGCCACTGTCCTTTGAAATGTAAGTGTCAGTCCCTCTACCCTTACAGCTCAGGAAAACCCTTCCAATATGCAGATGAGTGCAGGTGTGACTGAGTGTCCGGTGTTTGTGGTTCTCTGGGTGGAATGCACAAGGGAGCTGTCAACCAGACCAGCCAAGATGTTGATTGGAGACAGGCTGTAAGGCACAGATTGTTTTTAGTGCAGAGAAATGCTCACTTTCTAAAAGTGGCATTTCTAAAATAGTAATTTAATATCCAGCCTCACCAATAAGCAGGATTTTCTATTACCATTCTGGCCATACTAAATATGACATGGTTACTCCTTTCAGATCAAAATCTATCTCTTAAAAAGTATATGAGGGCGGTCCTACTGCTAGTCTATGAAAGGATCAGGCCTCACAGTAGTGGGAAACAAATTTAGGAGTTTTTCACTACCAGGACATATAAAACACATATGTACATGTCCTGCCTGTTACCTACATAGCACCCTGCCGTATGGGTTACCTAGGGCCTACCTTAGGGTGGCTTATATTTAGAAAAAAGGGAGTTTAAGGCTTTGCAAGTACCTTCCCATGCCAAGTCGAAGTGACAGTGAAACTGCACACACAGGCCTTGCAATGACAGGCCTGAGACATCGTTAAGGGTCTACTTATGTGGGTGGCACAATCAGTGCTTCAGGGCCACTAGTAGCATTTTATTTACAGGCCCTGGGCACATATAGGGCACTTTACTAGGGACTTACAAGTAAATAAAATATACCAATTGGGTATGAGCCAATGATACCATGTTTTTAGGGAGAGAGCACATGCACTTTAGCACTGGTTAGCAGTGGTAATGTGTCCAGAGTCCTAAAGCCAGCAAAAAATGAGGTCAGAAAAAGAAGAGGAGGAAGGCAAAGAGTTTGGGGTGACCCTTCAGAGGGGCCATTTCCAATACAAACTTTAAACACCGCCTCAGCGAGGGCTGCTCCAGCTATAAATCAATTGGCTGTAACAGGGATAAATCTACAAACTGCCCGTTCCATAATTGGAAAAGCACTCGTTGAGCGGGAGAAGATTCTGTTCTGGATTGCACAAAAAGCAAATGAGCTGAAAGCAGTGTTTCCCCATACAGGACCACGAGATAAACACAGACTTCTCACAATGTGCATGCCTCTTAGAATGGTTCCCTCAGTAGAGGATTGTGCCACTTGTGGCACAGTCTTTGCTTCAATATATACCACTACACGTGGTACTCTGGCATTTGCAAGTTTACCAGAGGTGTTGAAACAAATTCAAAACGAACATGGGGCAGCCTGACATTTGAGGATGAAACTGATGCGTAACTTCGACACATTCTCCTCAATAATCTTAAGTAATATTAAAGGGGAAGCAGCAGCATTGGCAATACCCCAGTGGCATCAAGAGGTTCCTCAGTAGGACCAAGAACGTGAGCTGCCTAAGATCATTTCCGAGACCTATACTTGTATAGGTATGGATAGGACAGGGGCCAGACCAGCTAAACCATAAATACAGAGTACTTCCGGAAAGGAAAGTACTAAGCAGGCACAAGAGAGCTCTGAAATACGCTTGGATAAACCAAAACAAAATAAAGAAAAGAGAAGTCAAAGAAGAGAATCTCCGCAACTGGATGCCTCAGAAAAAATGCTATAATCTTCGAAATAGAGACTCTTTAAATATTCCTGACAGATATCAACACACTGACAGTCGGCCATCTGGTTCCTTTCAGGACACGCCAGAAACCTGAATGACAGAGCTGGGCGGTCAGACCACCAAAATGACTACTTGATGTCGAAAAAGGACTCACAATGCTCTCCGGAAACTTACACAAAAATGGAAGAGAAACTTCCACAGCAAAAGCCCCAGCTTAAAAAGTGAAAGGTTGTGGCAATTTCAGTGAACCATGACAAAAATATTGAGCACTCTACTGTAGAACAGGACTTGGGCTGTGACTCTGCTAGACACTGCAGCAGAAGTCACGATATGTTACCAGAGTCTTCAAGATCTTCTGGATGTGACACTGACTGATGACTTCCTTGAAGTTGAAACAGCTGACAGGCGCATCTCCCCACCCGACAGGGTATACAAATTAAATATACAGATTGAGAGGGACAAACAGCGCACTAGAAAGGTAATTTTTTTGAGAAGATTAACACAAAACTATGAGATTCTGTTGACAGAAAAAGATTGGGAACCAGAATTTGTACGGATGCTCCCACAAAGAGAAGATGTAATTTTTCCTTCTTTCTCTGTCCTAGTTCCAGACGTACTAAAAGAGGCTTACGCTACAGATTAGGCACTGGCGCAAACCGCAGTATTATACTGCAACCATGTAGGGTGGGACAAAGAATCCCCCTACCATGTTATTCTCCTAAAGTCTACTTAACAGATCCAGCCACAATATCCTTCCAAACATGAAGCTAAAGCCCCAGTGAAATTCTCACACAACTCGAGAAACAAGGAGTGATAGAACCCTGCATATCCCCAATGAATAACCCATTATTTCCCGTAGCGAAGCCTGGCCATTCATATAGAATAGTTTTAGACTGCAGACATTTAAACAGTCACACAAGCACATTCGCAATACAAAATGCATACAATACAGCACTTATCAACAACATAGTGCATAAAAAGTATAAAACAACCTTCGATATCTCCAGCGTTTTTTTTCTGCCAAAACCTAGCACCTGAAAGACAGGATTTAAGCATCTTCAGTGCACTTGGCTCGCAGCAGTGGTTTTGTCATTTGCCTCAAGGATAGAACAGCCCTGGATTGTTCTCTGCCCCTGTAACATCAATAGTATATAATATTGATTCTGAGGCTTTGTCCTACGTGGATGACATCTATCTCACAGACAACCTCAATACACATTTGGCCCGGGTGGATCACATTGTTTTAAGATACGCTGCTCAGGACTATAAATTCAATTTTAAGAAAATGAAAATTGCATTCCTGAGTGTCCTATTTTTAAGATACAAACTATCTGATGAACGCATTTACATACTAGAAAATCTGCTCAACTTTAACCTCCAAATACCATTAAGAAACTGCAGTCATTGCTGGGTTTCTTTAACTTTGGCAGAACATCCATTCTTGATCATGCACAATGCATAAAACCTCTTTATGACTTGATGTTAGACCTGACATCTTTTGGCGTGTTTCCCCTGTCTTTTTACCTTTTGCAAGGCCTATCTCTCCCTTAGGTTAACTCAGGGACTACCTTTAAATGTCTTTTAATTGCAGTTTCCCATTGGGAGCAGATACAGATGTGGAGTTTGGGGTCTCTGAGCTCACAATTAAAAAATACATCTTTTGGTAGAGTTGGTGTTTACGTTGTTTGAAAATGCCACTTTTAGAAAGTGGGCATTTTCTTGCTTAACCATTCTGTGCCTCTGCCTGCCTGTGGAATCCACATCTGGGTCAGACTGACAGTTGTGCTCTTTGTGAATTCCTTCTAGACAATGACACAAAGGGAACTGAGGTGTGTTCTGTGTAGGAAGCTGGCCTGGTGTGTGGTGGACTCCTACGGTGTTTGCAGCTTATACCAGGTACAGGCAACCCCTATCAGTTAGTGAGAAAGTGTCTAGGAAGCCAGGGCTCTCTAGTGCTAGCTGTGGTGAGCAGCCAAGACTTATCTAGGAGGAGTGTAAAGCACTTGCAATTCCACAGCAGTCACACAGCAACATATCACACATGAAAGGAACCACACAGTGTTACAAAAATAAAGGTACTTTATAATATTAACATTAAACTAGATTACTCATAGACAGTCCCCCATCTGGAGGTAAGTACATACTATATATACACAGTCAGTATTGGGAATTAGCATATAGGAACAACATGTATTAGCAAGAAATAGTAGAAAATAGCTAGGGCCCTAGGGGAGGGCCAAACCATATACTAAAATAGTGGAGTGCGAAGTTAGGTCCCTGACCCAAGGATGTGGAGTAGCTAGTAGTGAGCTGGGAAAACTCTGACCTCAAGGGGTGAATACCTAGATGACCCCGAGTGACCTGGCCAGCAGAAGTAAGATACCTGGTCCTCCCATAGACTAACAAGGGGACTTAGAAAAGGAACTTTGCAAGAACAGGACTAGACCAGAGGAACCCAAAGGTGGATTCTGGAAGGAGAGGACCTGCAAAAGAAGGGGACAGAGTCCAGTCCACAATGGAGTGTCCAGACGGGGCAGGAGCCACTGCCCACCCTTCTGTGGGTGATGATCCTGGTCGACGAAGGAGGCTGAAGACCAGCTGTGGAGTCCAGGAGCTGCAGAGGAGTCCCCGGTGTCATGCAGAAGATATCCCATGCCGGTTGTTGGATTGTAACTGTCAGGGAGACCACCAACGAGCCTTGGCAAATGCAAACCAGGGCAGAAGAAGAGTTGCAGAGCTGAAGAGGACCAGCAAGGCTCTGTGGACTCTACCCTAGGAGGGGAGTCCTGGCTGACCCTCAGCAGTTAAGAGAGGTTCCCATATCTCTTTTACTAAAAGACAGGATATACCTCTTCCAGCACTCAACAATGCTTCTAGAAGTACCAATGTTACTATTGCCTTCCTGAGCTTGGGGAGGGTGGAAAATTATCTTTTGTTAATCCCTGTCACCACTTCACTGACAAGGAATGTCCGAGATGTTGAAATCTACTATTCCACAGCAACACAGATGACATAATTTATAATGATGCACCACAGGGTCCATCTACCAGTTCTGCAGCTGCTCCTGTCTTTTCACAAACTGCTTCTGGATATTGACAACCTTTTTCAAATGTGTTATCTTCAGCAGTCGCACCCCTATCGAGCGGGGGATGTAAGCTTTTCGACTGGCTTAAAAATTATTATTTGAGCAGCGTGGCCTGACTCACTATGGTGTAGGATGCCAGTTCTTGGCTCTCCAGTCCCTCGTGGCCAATGTAATGTCATCCATAGCACTGGGGCTCACACACATCGCAAAATAAGGGAGCGGGGGTGTTCCTGACCCTCCCCGGCCCGCCGTTGTGTGGATGAAGCAGTTTGCCCCGGCCAGGGCACAGTGGCCCTGCTAGACAGGCTAGTCTTTTGGTGCCCACCACCTTGTATACTGAGGCCTAGCCCACGATCCTACCTGAACCCTGTGAGGCCTGTGCCTCCTCAGAGGGTGCAGGCAGTACTTGAACTTAGCGGACTGGCTTGCTAAGCGGGAGACCTCTGCTTGATATGATGCCAAATCGGAAGAGATTGCTCGACTGGCCTGCTGAGCGGGAGACTTCTGCTCGATATGATGTCGAATTGAAAGAGATTGCTCTTACCGGCTGCCCCCATTGTGCATACCTGGCACCAATCCCGCCAGCAGGCCAGGCATCCCCGCTGACCTCTGTGGCCCATAGCAAGGCTCCACCTGAGAAGAGACACCTGACGGCACACACAGCAGTGAGCGAGGCTTCTCTCATTGGGTCAGAGACCGCTGCGACGAAGGTGAGGAGCAGGGTGGGGTGCCGTAGCAATGTTCAGTGCCCTGATCAGTCAGTCAAAAATTATTTTATTTGGCATAAGCCTTAAAAGTATAAAAACAATAAAATTACAATTACATATTACATTAACACACAGAGTTCTTAGACCACTCTAGTTGCATAATTCATTTGATTAAAATTCAAGTTCTTACAATTCCTGAAAGTGCAGCGTGCCAACTTAAATTATCCCACATACAGTTCTGATTAGACTCTGGTCCTTGCGATCTCCTAAGTGCAATTTCCCAATTTGGAAAGCTCCACGTTTTATTTCTTGCCTTGTTATGCGTAGCGAGGTTATCTAGAATACCATCAACCAATGCAATTTTAGAATAATCAAGCTCTTCTTTCCTTTTACTTCCTCCATAATTCAAGTTCTTATAGGATCATAAAGTACAACATGCCAACCAATTTATCCCCTGTACAGCTCTGAAAGAGCTCCATTCTTTACTTTATTATAAAGTGCTTTTTTTTCAATATAAAGTGCTCTCCATTTTATTTCTTGCCTTCGCCTAGCATGGCAAATTTTCTAAAATACCATCAACCAATATAATAATAATCAATTATAGTATTAAAAACTCTACATTTCGCATTATACCCTACCTTCTATCAACCCCTATAAATCTGAATATTTCCCTTCTTAAGTCATTTAGAAATAGGCCCAGTGCACAAGTTACATTTAAAAATCTCATATCAATAAGTAGCCTAAGCGCTTGGTCCCGATTAGTAATATTATATTCCTTAAAAATTGATTTTAAAAACTTCTTGCGCACTCCTAAAAACCATTGACAATCCACAAGTGTTGCATGGTGTATTTCTGTTGTAAGCCACATGTGCATAGACCCTGGCTATTCTTAGGAAATGCTTTTGCTTTGGGATCCATATATCCAGGTTTCAGCCCAATTCGGAACTGTAACACTACATTTCTTAATCTTGAATTAGGTAGAGCCTCTATATACAGGACGTTTTCCGGATTCCTCCATCCAGCTATCATAGCCTGGGTTGTTATTTTTCTTTCTAAGTACTTCAGGTCTAATTCTCTTGCTCTTTCCTTCACTATTATTCTTAAATTGTGCTTCGAGATTTGCGCACCACACCATTGGTTATCAGGAAAACCTAGGAGGACACAGATCTTTTTTAACCGTCCTCTCACTTGTGATGCCCAATGTAACTCACTTATTATTATTTCTTTCTTACACAGTCTCGCGATCTTACAGAACCCTTCATCTGTTATGCTTAAGCAGAACTTCAGTGCGGCTCGTAGGCCCAGATAAGTCCACGCTGTCATTTGACATTCTGCTCTTATGTCTTGTAACATACTCGAGGGGGGTAATGAAAGCATGCGTTTTACGCAAATGCTTTCTTCTATTTCCCAATTTAGCTTCCCCGAGAAAGTTAAAACTTCCACCCCATATTGAAATTGGGGGCGAGGGGGCGTGGCCGGGCCACGAAACAAGATGGCCGCTTAGAGCGAGAGCTCCGTGCCGAGGCGGTCCCGGAGGGGCATCGGGGGCGAGAAGACAGCCGGACAACACACCGGGTTCGGTGCCCCTCCACCCCTACAACAGCGGCGACACGGAATCATGTCCGGGGACCCCGTAGGAGCGGGACGCAAGGCAGGAAACTCGCGACTCGCCCCAGGCCGATAAGGCCTGACAAAAGTGGCGGAGTCGCGTCTTCGGAAGACCGGGGACGGCGTGCCCGCAGCGGCAAGGAGCAAGCTGAACAGGCCGCAGGGACTGCGGGAGCCGTGACGACCCGCATCCATCTCCCTACAACGCCAACAAACATCCGCGGACCTTCGACCCCCCATAGGGAGACGGGGAGACGCAGCAAAGGGGTGCGGCCCCTTCGACAGCCGGGAGAGAAACCCGGCCAGAGAGGTAGGATCGAATCTCTTCAAAATAAGAACGGCATCGCCGGAGGCAGAGGCACGACTTCTCCCCTCTTTTCCATCACAGAGGGACAACAAAAACCCTCCCGCTGGGATAATAAACCTTCGCCCCCCCCCTCCAGACAACTAATACTGAGGAGGGCAGAGGGGCACGACGGGAGGCACGTGGAGGCGAGGAGACGTGAGGGGTGAGCGACTGGAGGGGCATCGGAGATGAGGAGTGCCAGAGGGAGCCAAGAGAACAGAGATACAGGAGAAGGGAGAGGACTGGCACCAGTGTAAGCCACCGAACATCTATATCCTTATCGGAATCCACAGAGGGAATCTCGGGCCCCACGTGGCCAGACTCTGCAGACAATTGAGGCGATGCCCGGCAACAAACCGAACCATAAACCGGTCAGCAAGCCTGCACCACAACTATTATTCTCAGAAGCGCTACAACACAAACGCCTAACCCCCACAAAGATAAACACTCAAACATCGCCACCTTTAAACGAGTCCACCACGATGTCTGATAAAGATCAATCCACAACTATGGACAGGATACTACAAGAGATCACCACCGTCAGCCGCCGCATAGAGGGGATGGACGCCTCTATAACTTCATTGACACTAGAAACCAAATCCATGCGATCTGACACTGCAGGCTTTCAATCTAGAGTGACAGGGCTAGAGCAACGCATGGGATCACTAGAGACGCAGATCAACACGTCTCAGGAGCGAGAACAAGACTTCCTCTATCTCAGGAGCAAACTAACGGACATGGAGGACAGGAGCCGGAGAGACAATATCCGCGTACTTGGGATCCCGGAAAACGAAGAAGGCTCGGACATGCAGGCTTTTCTGACCTCCACTCTTCCAAAAATGATTTCATTGGACTTTGACCCGCCGCTAGAATTCCAACGGGCACACAGGATAGGCCCAAAACGCTCTGACAACTCCTCAAGGCCCCGCCCAATCATCGCATGCTTGCTGCGGCATAATCAAACCCGACAAATACTCCAAGTAGCACGCAACCACGGCCCTTTCCGAATAGACCAGCACGAGATCCGAATAACCGCCGATTACTCCAAGGAAACTAACGAACGTAGAAAGGCTTTCCTAGCCCTACGACCCCGGCTTCGCAAACTAGAGATGAAATACGGTCTCTTTGACCCTGCAAGAATGTGGGTTACCAAAAATGGAGTATCCAAGGACGTTTATAACCCCGACGAATTGAGACTCTTCCTTGACTCTTTCCAATCCCAGCCTACGGACTCTCTCAACACAGACAGTGAGCATGACATTGTAGGAGGCAGTGATAGGGCCGAAACCCCCCACTCGGGAATGGAAAAGGTGAAGACGGCTCTACACGACACCGGAGCCAGTCATAGAGGTAGAGACATGGAGAGACTAACCAGATCATATGATGACAGGGGTCAGATTTTACACGCAGTAGTAACCCACACCCAACTATCGGAGAGAGACAAATCCCGCTCCCCTTTAAAGCCTCCAACTGGATCTTCTTGAGAAGGTAACGCGACAGGACTATCGCTAGAGAGTCGTAAATAACAACTATAGACTCCGTGGAAGGATGAATACCTTTCCAGATCATATGTGTATTACTATTGTAATTGTCTAAGACTGCTAGTATCGATGTTAAAACCAGATACATGAAAAATCTATGTTCTTTATGATTAGAGCCGAGGCCCTATAATGGAAAACTACCAGTAAATCGTTATTTGCCCTCAGTATACAACAGATGATGATTATTAGAACAGGGCCCAGACCCCATCAACTCCCTGTATGTTGAATAAAGGCCCGGTCCTGACCCTATAACCCTATAACAAGGTAACAAGGTAACAAGGTAACAGGGGCATTAAACAGATAACAAAAAATAAACACTAATTAACCATCATGGAACTTACCTTATATTCCACACACTACAAAATATCTCATGGTAGTAAACAACAAAGTATGTGAAACCTTCCTAATACACACCACACTCGACCAGCGCTGACATTAGAACCGTTTCGCCCCCATCATCACCCCAAGGGATGGGACTAGACCACGTAAAGATAAATTAATTCCAATACAGGGACACACAATACGATATAACCTGAGACATATCAAAGCTCCCATTACTTGACTTTACTTTATTCTACAATAAGAAAATGGGGGGAAAAAAATAAAAAATAGAACACAAGGACATAATACAACATAATACCGCATACCAAAGCGAAATAATATGACATTCTACACTGCCACTCCACACCACATTATAACATCACAATGTAAATTATAAACTATTAGCTATTCCTTTCCCCCGGATGTTCGTACCTACCCCCATCCTAATCGTTATTACTATCTTAAACTATCATCTACAACAGAACGACTATGATGGTGGCACATACCAAGTAAGACCTTAGTAGGTCAGTATTATGATGTAATAATACACAGCAAGGAGTTAGTAATAGGATGAGATACGCATTATCCTCGCGTAACCCGGGGCTCAGCTACACTCATTACCTATCCTACGATTAATAGAGAGACGCTTGGCATAATGGCTCCTAACATGATAATGTGATAAGATACCAGGATATGTTATGTTGATCAACCTAATATGTCATTGAAACGTTGTAAGGCGAGACGAGACGAGGCAGTGTTATAGTTGAAAAGAAATGCTCAGGAAGTATTATATTATATTGTATATTGATATCTTTATGTACCCATGCATATGCGAGAACTGTAATACTCTGTTTGAGCTCTTCCCCCCCTCCTTCGCCCTGCCCCTCCCCCTCGCCAGCCGGTCTCGGTCTTTCTGTCTGCCCAGTCCCTACTCTAATTTACGACCCTATCTTATGAACTCCTAAACACCCTACGATACCAGACAACATCAAGTACTAGGCACAACATCCGAAACACCATACCCCATCAACACCCGACACCCCCCCCCTCCTCTCCAGCGCCGTCCAGGTACTATAGTTATTAACCGACCATTACTTCTGCCAATATACACTTTAGTTATATAACTAATACACTAGCCACTAACCACCGATGAACAGACCCACTTCCTGATACATAAACATAAGCACTGCTGTGTACCCCCCCACCCCTCCTTATCACTGACATATCGATAACTGGCTGTCTGTTGTTTCCCCCCTAAACCCCCCCGATCGAGATCGCACGACGGCACGAGTGCTCCAAGAGAAATCGGTCCCGCCGTTTACAGACCTAATGAACGAAGGAGGTTGGACTCCTAACCTCCCTCATCCCTATCCTTCTCCACTTCTTCCCCCCAATTGCACGCTCTCTTGCTATACTCTCAATCTCAACTTCAGCACACGCATCCATCCCTTCCCCCTCCTTCTCCCTCTTTCCTTCTCCCTCTCATTTCTCCTTGTCTTCTTTTCCCCTCATATTTCCCCTCCATCTGGCTCTCGTCCTACTTATATTGCCTCTCTTCCTTCACCCTCTCCTCTCTCTTCTCTTTCTTCTCCAGAGGACTCCCTTGGCCTCCACCAGCTGCTAACCCCCGTATAAAATAAAACACCATATCATATCGAAACACAACTCCCACTCTAACAACTAAGTCAATATCTCCCACCCTCCCTCCCCCCCCCACCAACACCAACCCCGGAACGAGGGTGCTTACTCACAATCATCCAAGATGTCGAAGTCCCACCCTCAAGCGACGCGACCATTACGCATACTCTCTTGGAATGTACATGGCATGACGAGCTATGTTAAGCGGAAAAAGATACTGTCCTATCTTCAATCCAAAAAAACTGATATAGCTCTGATTCAAGAGACTCACCTTGACACCCTGGAATCTAGTAAACTTAAACGTGATTGGGTAGGGAGGGTTGCCTTCAGCTGCCGTCCAACGAGTCAGGAATCTGGAAGTAACGGACCCCGCAAATGTGGAGTGGCGATACTAGTGCGTAAATCCCTCCAGGTCACTATCATTAAAACCTGGAATGATACGGAAGGAAGGTATATATTTGCTAAACTAAAACTAGGGGACACTGTTTTATGCGTGGGATCCATTTACGCACCAACCGGCCCAAAACGCCCATTCCTTCTACAGCTAAATCGCCTCCTGACAGAAATCGAAACTACTCGATACATAATCGGGGGAGACTGGAATCTCGTCCAAGACGCCATAATGGATAGGACAGGCCCTATCGATGTATGTAACAATCACGACAGAGCTCTTCTGACAGACCTGACCACCGACGTCGGTCTGGTGGACTGCTGGAGAATACAACACCCGAAAGATAAGGAATATACTTTCTTATCCACCGTCCATGGCACCCAATCGCGTCTGGATTATTTCTTAGTATCACACACTGTAATCCCTCATATACAAGACACCTGTATCCTAGACAGCGGGCTCTCAGATCACTCCCCAATACTAATCCGGATCCAGGTGGGACTCTCCTTCTCTGGTCGTAAACCATGGCGATTGGCTGTACACAGATATCGCTCTCCACAAGGGAAGGAACAATTAAAAGCTCATGTAACCACATACATGGCCGAGAATTCAGGCACTGTATCCTCAAAAAGGATCCTATGGGCGGCAGCAAAAGCAACCCTAAGAGGGAATATGATGCGAGAGGCAGCACTGGCCAACAAAGACAGAATAGCCCGCCAAACCACCTTAGAGACCACGATACAGGACCTCACTAAACAATATACCGCCCAACCATCCCCTAGGCTGCGACATGCCTTAGAACAGGCCCGCATGGCACACAATGAACTCTATACATCTCAGGCGGAATACGCACTGCAAAAATTGCGAGGCCGCCATTACGAACAAGGGGAAAAAGCAGGTCGCCTCCTAGCGGCGCAGCTCCGACAAAGAGAGGCAGCCTCTGCCATTGCGGCCATAACATCTTCTTCAGGAGCAGTGCTAACTCGCCCACAAGACATTGTAAACGAGTTCGCCAAGTACTACCGACATTTGTACACTCCTGAAACAACAACAAATCAAACACAAATGGAGACATTCCTTGCCGCGGCCAATCTACCCCGTCTGTCTGAGGCAGGCAGGGCCCTCTTGGACGGTAACATAAGCAAAGAAGAGATAACCCAAGTTATAACAAGCCTCCCCTACCATAAATCACCAGGAGAGGACGGATTCCCTGCGGAATTCTATAAATGGGCTGGGGAGGAGGCAATAACCGCAGTACATGAAGCACTGACGGAAGCATGTCAAGAAGGCTCCCTGGGCGCTCTATCCAATAAAGCCACGATTGTCACCTTGCCTAAGCCAGGGAGAGACCCCCTTCTCTGCGGCAGTTACCGTCCTATCTCCCTTTTGAATGGGGATGTCAAACTCCTAGCCAGTGTTCTAGCAGCGCGGCTCCGCAAGGTGATACCATCATTGATTCACAATACCCAAGTAGGATTTGTACCAGGCCGTACCTCCAGAAATCATATGCGAACTCTTTGCCATACACTGTTAGAATCCATACAATTACCTGACGAAGCCCTAGCCCTGTCCCTAGACGCGGAGAAAGCATTCGACCGCATTGAGTGGTCCTACCTATTCACAACCATGAAGCATTTTGGCCTGGGGGAACAATTTATCTCTAAAGTACGTTTACTATATGACCACCCCACAGCACAGGTTAACTGTGGGGGCATCATGTCAGACCCATTCCCTATCGGAAGGGGCACACGCCAGGGATGCCCCGTGTCGCCACTTCTATTTTTATTGGCCATGGAACCCCTAGCTGCCACCATACGAAATTCTCACCAAATAAAAGGGATCCATATCACCGGGGGCATATCCAAAATCTATCTCTACGCAGACGACATTCTGTTAACAATGTACGATCTAGAAACCTCGCTCCCAGCACTACTTTCCACTATAGAAGACTTTGCATCCCTATCCAGATATCGGGTAAACTGGGATAAAAGTGAGGCACTACCATTATCCCGCATAACGACGAGGGCAGCAATACATGGCCTCCAATTCAAATGGACCCCGACCCGCCTTAAATATTTAGGAACGTTCATTAACCGAGGTCTAGAACATATGGTCAGGGACAACATAGACCCCCTTATATCTAAAATGAAACAAGACTTTGCCAAATGGTCCCTACTAGGCCTGTCCATGTGGGGCAGGACACAGGCGGTCAGAATGGTCACCTTACCACGCTTCACATACGTGCTAGGCATGCTCCCCCTACAGATACCTCTTTCCTCACTCCGATTAATAGACGCATCCATAAGGGCCTTCGTCTGGGGCTCCTCACGCCCAAGACTGAAACCTGCAATAATACTGGCACAACGGCTCTACGGAGGATTAGGACTACCCTCGGTAGAACAATTCTCTCTGGCCCTACAACTCTCACAGCTAATATATACACTTCCGGATATAGCCGATCCACCGCAATGGGTGATCACAGAGAAACTCCTGTATGGACAGTATACGGAGATGGGAGGAACATATGCCGACCATGTTCCCTTAGCTAACCCCATCCTCAAGGCTACAAACACAGCGTGGTGCAGAGCCCATCGACTACTAGGAGTACACCCCTCCCTGCATACTCAGGCTCCCATAGTAGGGAATAAAAGCATTAAAATAGGAGGGAATATTCTCAGATGGCCCCAATGGTCTGAGGCAGGTATCCACAATATATCTTACATAATAGATGGAGATAGCTTCCGCACATTCGCCTCCCTCCAGGAAGAATTCGGTATCCAAAGTAACCAGGAGTGGCGATATCTACAGCTCAAACACTGTATGCGGAGAACATTAGGAACCCCCCGTGGATGCTCAAAACCTCACCCATCGTCACCTATCTTCAGAAATGGGGCCGACAAAAAGGCGTCTTGGCTGGCCTCTATGCCGAATTAACTAACCACCTTTACTCTCAGCCTTTACTTGAACGACTACGCTTAAAGTGGCAGGATATACTAGAGATAACCTACACGGACAAAGAATGGCCAAACATACTAGAAGCCCTCGACAGGGGCGTACGTGAAGCACGCCTGAAATTTTGCCTATTTAAAATCCTTCAGGGGTGGTACTGGACCCCCGTTAAACTCTTCAGGGCAGGGTTGATACCGCACGCGAACTGTTGGAGATGCACAGAGCCATATTGTGACCAACTTCATATTTTATGCCACTGCCCAACGGTACAGTCACTATGGGACGCGGTACGCCTCGCCTTATCGGACTTCATACAGATATCAAAACCGACCCCACCAGCATTTATCATTCTACATGACATTCGCCCGTATCCCTCCCTATCGCGGGCACATAAACGATTAATTCACACGGCGCTTGCCACTGCCAAAATATGCATACTCCGGCACTGGAGATCTAGCATTGCCCCCACACCCATAGAATGGATGACGACCATGTATCAAACGGCTACCCATGAACGAGTGATTTATAACCTACAGGACCAAGCAGAACAATTTGAGGAGGTCTGGCGCCCATTCTTGAAGAGACCATGAAGCGGCTGGTGGATGACCAACGGATGACCAATGTTCAATGATCAATGATTAGGGAATATCAATTACCAATCACCCTCTGGGAACTCTAGACCCCGGAAACACATTTAGGGGCTGATTCGCCGCCCGCCAAGCGGGAACCGCCAGAAGACCGTACCGCGGTCAAAAGACCGCAGCGGTCATTCTGGCTTTCCCGCTGGGCGGGCGGGCGACCGCCAAAAGGCCGCCCGCCCGCCCAGCGGGAAAGCCACAGCAACGATGAAGCCGGCTCCGAATGGAGCCGGCGGAGTTGCTTTTGTGCGACGGGTGCAGTTGCACCCGTCGCGATTTCCAGTATCTGCTATGCAGACACTGGAAATCAATGTGGGGCCCTGTTAGGGGGCCCCTGCAGTGCCCATGCCATTGGCATGGGCACTGCAGGGGCCCCCAGGGGCCCCACGACACCCGTTCCCGCCAGCCTGGTTCTAGCGGTCAAAACCGCCAGAACCAGGCTTGCGGGAAGGGGGTCAGAATCCCCATGGCGGCGCTGCCTGCAGCGCCGCCATGGAGGATTCTGCAGCCCAGGGGAAAACCGGCGGGAAACCGCCAGTTTCCCTTTTCTGACCGCGGCTTTACCGCCGCGGTCAGAATGGGCCTGGATGCACCGCCAGTCTGTTGGCGGTGCATCCGCAGTCCCCTACCCTGGCGGTCTCGGACCGCCAGGGTAGGAATGACCCCCTTAATCTCCTACTGTCCTCTCTCTCTCTCCCTAGCTACGCTATCCTCTCCCCATTCTCCCTTTTTTCTCTCTCTCTATCAATCCACAGGCCTCTAATTTTGACATATGCTCGAGACCCTGAACTACCCAACATAGTAATACAAGTCGCTTCCTAACGCAAACAAGGACTGAGAAATCAACTCATATAAGACGTAGACACTCTCTAACCGACCTCACCATATCTAACATACATACTATCTACCCCTAGATAATAACTTGCTACAGACGGAAAAGTACAGAACGATCTACTCTTAGGCCTGAACAAGCTAGTTTCAGGATACAAAGTCCCTCTGCATACCTCGAGTCTCTTCATCTTACATCCCCCCGCGATTACCCTTCCTCTTTCTTCCTCTTTCTTCCCCTTCTCTCCCCCTCCCCATTTCATATGACTATTTCGTCTCTCCCCTATACCAAGATCAACCCCTCCCACACAACCCTATCCTCGCTTCCCCTCCCCTTACCACCCCCCCCCCCACCTATTTTCCATTTTTCTTCAAAATAAGGGTACAAAACTCAACTATGCAACTGGGAATTTTTACTTACCTGACAATACATGCATATATGCTCACAATGGAAATAATTGTGGTAAAAGAACAAAAACAATGTTTTGAAAGCTAAACAGTTTGATTATATGCTGTATGTACAGCCTTATATATTCTTAATAAAACTTTTGAAACTTAAAAGAAAAAAAAAAAAAAAAAGAAATTGGGGGCGAACCATAGCATTAAAAGCAGAGATAACCGGCTGGAGAGAAGGACCTCCATATTTACTATTAAATTGTTTTAATCCCCAGACTGAATATAGGGCTTTGTTTTTTAAGGTCCAACCATATGCCCAGATATTTATACTCTTTTACCTTCTCTATTTTTTCTCCCCCTAGAGTGTAATTAAATGCGCTTTTCTCTTTCCCTATTGACATTATTTTCGTTTTCTCCATATTTATTACCAATTTTTTCCTTTGACAGTAGGAATAAAACATTTCTAACTTCCTTTGTAGCCATAACTCTGTCATATCCATTATCACTAAATCATCAGCATATAGTAGGCAAGAAACATGCACACCATCCATTTTTGGGCTTAGCCCATAAGCCTTCCGTAACAACCCTGGCAGATCTGACAAGAATAATGACAAGTGCCCTGATCTAAAGCCGGACAGGTCCTGCCTACATGAAGGCCTGGGGAGGGGGACAAGTAAGGAAAATTCTTGCCACCACAATTGACATTCAAAGGTAGCTAGCGTCCGGCCGCTGTGATGTTTTTATAAGCTCATTGCTGCTGCTAATGATGAGATGCTAATTGCACCGCAGGTGCATATCAAAAGCCTGCACCACGAGAATGACAAGTACAGAAAGTCCCAGTGTCCTCCACATCGGCACGCAGACACTGCTTACTCGACAATAAACAATTCCCTACATGACTAGGTGTTCCATCCTTAACCAAACATAGAAATGGGAGATCTGGGGCCAATGAAACCTCACTGACTGCCACAAAATATATCCTCCCTTTAGATACCATACTAAGGAGGTCCCGGGGACGACCTTGCTTGACTGAGACAGAGGGAACTCACAGGCTGGGGTGGTCCCTCAATGCTCTGTTGAGTTTTCTTTGAGACTGCTACTCTCCTGCACTAGACATAGCATGTTCCACAAGGTTGCTGGGCCCTACCCCTCCAGCTAGCTACAAGGCACATTTTGTGGAGCCCACTTGACCCCTGTAGGGGGGACTCCTCCCTTTGCGCAGTGCCAAGATATCAGAGAGAGTGATACTGGTGCAGCAAGAGGACCAACATACTTATTGTATTTCCTCAACTACTGACTTGGGGGTACGATCTGCCTGACTATCCTGTCAGCTTCTGAACCAAGTGGCACCTGGCTGCCACGTCGGATTCTCCCTGCGGGCCCGCTGACACAAAGACACAGAAATAGAGAGAAGGCCATGGACACTCAGTTGGGAGTAGTGTTGTTGGGGTCTACGTGGCCTCAGCTTCCTTGCAATCTACAGGCAACACCTCTGCTGTCATATTATGCAATAAACTCACAAAAGAAACCTCAGTGACATTTCTCTGGAGCAAAGCTGCCCCTGTGGAGACTGAAAACGTTGAAATGTCTCAAAAATCCTCAGTGGAAGCTCTCTCCCAAGTTCTCGCCACCCAAGACTTCATGACTTTCTACAGGAGATCCGATCAGAGATATGCTCCCTCAGAGCTGACTTTAAAACATGTATTAGAGATCTTAAGAGAGATGGGTCAGAACTGGGAGAGCGAGTCGATGATATGGAGTGCACCATTGATGCCAGATCAGATGATCAAGAAATGTTGGCTGTGAGTCCTGTTGAGTTGCAGCTCAAGCAAAAAGACTTAGAAAACCAAAGTTGATGGAACAGTATCTGTATCCACGGAATTCCGAAGGGACTGAAGGGCGCAGATATTATGGCATTCACAGCGACCCTTATACAGGCAATCAAGGGACACTCAGACACACCTGACCTTTTCTGGCCAGGGTCCGTCACTCCCTCCTGCATGGCCACTGCTGCCGCGGTCTCCTGACAGAGCCTATTAGCTTTGTGGTCAAGGCTTACCTTCACCCGCAGGTACCCACCTGTGCCTCATCCCAGGTTACCTCAGGTTTCTCTTTCTATCTTTTTCTGTATTCTGCTGTTTTCACTTTTCACACTCTCTTTCTGCTTTTTCAGCTTTTTTTTGTTAGCACGCTTTACTGTAACACCTCCCCTCTGCCCCCACGGCCCCACCCCCGGCCCTCCCACACCCTTGTAGCGCTTTCCGCCCTCCCAGCTGAGAAATCCCTTCCCACCCTCCCTTTCTTAAGGGTGCCCGCTGTGCGGCCGTGCCTATGGTGTGCCGAAGGCACACGAAAAGCAAATCTGTCTGTGCCCGTCCATGCCTGGACCTCATACAGTGCCACAGAGCCTGGTTCTTGTACCATCCACTGATACGACACCAGAACCCTCCACATACTGAACCCTGGATGTCAGATCATTTGCCACCATGCTTCCCCGGAGGACACCCACAGACCTTTCTCCTGCTGCCACTCCCACCTCACCTTCTCCACACTCCAAACACCAGACCTCCCAGTGGCAGAGCCACCAAAACTGCCTCCAGACCACCTCAAGTGCCTCCTCCTCAACGTCCGCTCCCTGCACAAGCACGCCATGGAGTTTTGGAACCTGATAGGCGCCACCTGCCCACACATCTACTTCCTCACAGAGACAGGGACAAACACAACATCCGGAGCTGACGTTGCAATCGCCATTCCCAGCTACTATGGACAAGGCACATTCCATCATGAGCAGCATCCACTCTGGAGCCTCTACTGACCCCTACCCCACTACATCTTCAATAAGGCCAGTGCCTCAACCGCACCCGAGCTCCGCAAGACCATCAGCTGCTCCTGAGAGTCAGCAACCTTCCCTGAGGACTGGAAGCATGCTGAGATCTGCCCACTTCTGAAGAAACCCACAGCCGTCCCATGGATCTCAAGAACTGCTACCCCATCTTGCTGCTGCCCTTCCAAGCCAAGGTCTCCGAGAAAGCAATCAACGTTCAGCTCTGCCAACACATTGAGGACAACAACACCCTGGACATCTCCCAATCAGGATTCAGAACTAACCACAGCACCAAGACTGCCCTGCTCGCCACCATGGATGATATCCGCTCTCTTCTTGACTGCAGCCAAACAGCAGCCTTCATCCTACTAGATCTTTCAGCTGCCTTTGATACAGTGTCCCACCGCATCCTGTGTGCCAGACCCCACGCAGCAGGCATGCACGGCAAGTCCCTTCCATCAATACACTACTTCCTGACAGGCAGAACACAGAAAGTCAGGCTCCCGCCACAGCTGTCAGAACCTACAGATATCAGCTGTGGAGTACCCCAAGGATCCTCTTTGAGCCCCACGCTGTTCAACATCTACATGACCCCACTCGCCACAATCTTCAGGAACTACAGTATGAACATCGTCTCCTATGCTGACGACACCCAGCTGATCAGCTCCCGAACTGAAAACCCCTCAAAAGCCAAGAAGAATTTCAAAGATGGGATGGAAGCAGTCCCCACCTGGATGAAGGAGAGCTGCCTCAAGCTGGACTCTGACAAGACCGAGATCCTCATCCTGGGACCTTCCTCCTCAACCTGGGATGACTCCTGGTGGCTGTGAGAAAGTAGCCTCTTTCTAGCCTTGTTACCCCCACTTTTGGCCTGTTTGTGAGTGTATGTCAGGGTGTTTTCACTGTCTCACTGGGATCCTGCTAGCCAGGGCCCAGTGCTCATAGTGAAAACCCTATGTTTTCAGCATGTTTGTTATGTGTCACTGGGACCCTGCTAGTCAGGACCCCAGTGCTCATAAGTTTGTGGCCTATATGTATGTGTTCCCTGTGTGGTGCCTAACTGTCTCACTGAGGCTCTGCTAATCAGAACCTCAGTGATTATGCTCTCTCATTTCTTTCAAATTGTCACTAACAGGCTAGTGACCAATTTTACCAATTTACATTGGCTTACTGGAACACCCTTATAATTCCCTAGTATATGGTACTGAGGTACCCAGGGTATTGGGGTTCCAGGAGATCCCTATGGGCTGCAGCATTTCTTTTGCCACCCATAGGGAGCTCTGACAATTCTTACACAGGCCTGCCACTGCAGCCTGAGTGAAATAACGTCCACGTTATTTCACAGCCATTTTACACTGCACTTAAGTAACTTATAAGTCACCTATATGTCTAACCTTTACCTGGTAAAGGTTAGGTGCAAAGTTACTTAGTGTGTGGGCACCCTGGCACTAGCCAAGGTGCCCCCACATTGTTCAGGGCCAATTCCCCGGACTTTGTGAGTGCGGGGACACCATTACACGCGTGCAATACATATAGGTCACTACCTATATGTAGCTTCACAATGGTAACTCCGAATATGGCCATGTAACATGTCTATGATCATGGAATTGCCCCCTCTATACCATCCTGGCATAGTTGGCACAATCCCATGATCCCAGTGGTCTGTAGCACAGACCCTGGTACTGCCAAACTGCCCTTCCTGGGGTTTCACTGCAGCTGCTGCCAGCCCCTCAGACAGGCAGCTGCCCTCCTGGGGTCCAGCCAAGCCTGGCCCAGGATGGCAGAACAAAGGACTTCCTCTGAGAGAGGGTGTTACACCCTCTCCCTTTGGAAAATGGTGTGAAGGCAGGGGAGGAGTAGCCTCCCCCAGCCTCTGGAAATGCTTTGTTGGGCACAGATGTGCCCAATTCTGCATAAGCCAGTCTACACCGGTTCAGGGACCCCTTAGCCCTGCTCTGGCGTGAAACTGGACAAAGGAAAGGGGAGTGACCACTCCCCTGACCTGTACCTCCCCTGGGAGGTGCCCAGAGCTCCTCCAGTGTGCTCCAGACCTCTGCCATCTTGGAAACAGAGGTGCTGCTGGCACACTGGACTGCTCTGAGTGGCCAGTGCCACCAGGTGACGTCAGAGACTCCTTGTGATAGGCTCCTTCAGGTGTTGCTAGCCTATCCTCTCTCCTAGGTAGCCAAACCCTCTTTTCTGGCTATTTAGGGTCTCTGTCTCTTGGGATTCCTTAGATAACGAATGCAAGAGCTCATCCGAGTTCCTCTGCATCTCTCTCTTCACCTTCTGCCAAGGAATCGACTGCTGACCGCGCTGGAAGCCTGCAAACCTGCAACATAGTAGCAAAGATGACTACTGCAACTCTGTAACGCTGATCCTGCCGCCTTCTCGACTGTTTTCCTGGTGGTGCATGCTGTGGGGGTAGTCTGCCTCCTCTCTGCACTAGAAGCTCTGAAGAAATCTCCCGTGGGTCGACGGAATCGTCCCCCTGCAACCGCAGGCACCAAAAAGCTGCATTACCGGTCCCTTGGGTCTCCTCTCAGCACGACGAGCGAGGTCCCTCGAATCCAGCAACTCTGTCCAAGTGACTCCCACAGTCCAGTGACTCTTCAGTCCAAGTTTGGTGGAGGTAAGTCCTTGCCTCACCTCGCTAGACTGCATTGCTGGGAACCGCGACTTTTGCAGCTACTCCGGCCCCTGTGCACTTCCGGCGGAAATCCTCCGTGCACAGCCAAGCCTGGGTCCACGGCACTCTATCCTGCATTGCACGACTTTCTAAGTTGGTCTCCGGTGACGTGGGACTCCTTTGTGTAACTTCGGGTGAGCACCGTTTCACGCATCCTCATAGTGCCTGTTTCTGGCACTTCTCCAGATGCTACCTGCTGCTAAGAGGGCTCCTTGTCTTGCTCGACGTCCCCTCTACCTCCTGGTCCAATTTGCGACCTCCTGGTCCCTCCTGGGCTGCAGCACCGTCCAAAAACTTTAACCGCATGAATTGCAGCTAGCAAGGCTTGTTGGCGTTCTTTCGGCGGGAAAACACTTCTGCACGACTCTATAAGGCGAGGGGGATCCGTCCTCCAAAGGGAAAGTCTCTAGCCCTTTGTGTTCCTGCAGAAACCGCAGCTTCTTCAGTCCAGTCGAAGCTTCTTTGCACCCGCAGCTGGCATTTCCTGGGCATCTGCCCATCTCCGACTTGCTTGTGACTTTTGGACTTGGTCCCCTTGTTCCACAGGTATCCCAGATTGGAAATCCAGCGTTGTTGCATTGTTGGTTTGTGTCTTTCCTGCCTTATTCCCCTATCACGACTTCTTTGTCCTTTGGGGAACTTTAGTGCACTTTGCACTCACTTTTCAGGGTCTTGGGGTGGGCTATTTTTCTAACCCTCACTATTTTCTAATAGTCCCAGCGACCCTCTACAAGGTCACATAGGTTTGGGGTCCATTCGTGGTTCACATTCCACTTTTGGAGTATATGGTTTGTGTTGCCCCTATCCCTATGTGTCCCCATTGCATCCTATTGTAACTATACATTGTTTGCACTGTTTTCTAAGACTATACTGCATATTTCTGGTATTGTGTATATAGATCTTGTGTATATTTCCTATCCTCTCACTGAGGGTACACTCTGAGATACTTTGGCATATTGTCATAAAAATAAAGTACCTTTATTTTTAGTATAACTGTGTATTGTGTTTTCTTATGATATTGTGCATATGACACTAAGTGGTACCGTAGTAGCTTCACACGTCTCCTAGTTCAGCCTAAGCTGCTCTGCTAAGCTACCATTATCTATCAGCCTAAGCTGCTAGACACCCTATACACTAATAAGGGATAACTGGGCCTGGTGCAAGGTGCAAGTACCCCTAGGTACACACTACAAGCCAGTCCAGCCTCCTACATTGGTTGTGCAGCGGTGGGATAAGTGCTTTGAGACTACTTACCACTCTTGTCATTGTACTTTTCATAAGAGAAAAATATACAAAACAAGTTCAGTGTATATACACATTGCCAAAAAGTTTTGCATTTCCTCTTTTCACTCTTTTCTAAGTGCTGAAAAGTACTTCTAACTTTCTAAAAAGTTCTAAAAAGTTTTAAAAGTTTTTTTTCTCTGTCTTTCTAAAAGCTCTGACAAACTTTTTTCTCTTTTTCTATCACTTTAACTCTCTCTAAAATGTCTGGCACAGGCCAAAATGTTGACCTGTCTAAGATTGCATATGATCACCTTAGCTGGAAAGGAGCAAGGAGTCTCTGCATAGAGAGAGGTTTGAGTGTAGGGAAGAATCCTTCCTTGGAATTGTTACTTAACGTGCTTAGAGAACAAGATAAGGCAAGAAGTGCCCCATCTGTTGAAAAAGTAGCTAATGGTTCCCAATCTGATCCAGGGACTCCCCCAGGAAAAGATTCAGGAAAGAAACTTCCTAGCCTGCCCATTACTAGACAGTCTAGCATAGTTGGTACTGATGTTGAGTCACACCATACAAATAGTGTCTCACATCATAGCAAAAGCATTTATTCTCACCACAGTGGTACTGATGTTTCTGTTAGCCAAGCTGTTAGGGTGCCCTCTGTAAGGGACAGGTCTCCTTCTGTCCATTCTCACCATACTTCTGTTTCAAGGCATGTCCCTCCCAGCCACCCTGATGACAGATTGTTAGAAAGGGAACTCAATAGATTGAGAGTGGAACAAACCAGACTGAAGCTCAAGAAGCAACAGCTGGATTTGGATAGACAGACTTTAGAAGTAGAGAAGGAGAGACAGAAACTGGGTTTAGAAACCCATGGTGGCAGCAGCAGTATTCCCCATAGTCATCCTGCAAAAGAGCATGATTCCAGGAATCTGCATAAGATAGTTCCCCCTTATAAGGAGGGGGATGACATTAACAAGTGGTTTGCTGCACTTGAGAGGGCCTGTGCTGTACAGGATGTCCCTCAAAGGCAGTGGGCTGCTATCCTATGGCTATCATTTAGTGGAAAAGGTAGGGATAGGCTCCTTACTGTAAAAGAAAATGAAGCTAATGATTACAAAGTTCTTAAGAATGCACTCCTGGATGGTTATGGCTTAACCACTGAACAATACAGGATAAAGTTCAGAGAGACCAAAAAGGAGTCTTCACAAGACTGGGTTGATTTCATTGACCATTCAGTGAAGGCCTTGGAGGGGTGGTTACATGGCAGTAAAGTTACTGATTATGACAGCCTGTATAACTTGATCCTGAGAGAGCATATTCTTAATAATTGTGTGTCTGATTTGTTGCACCAGTACTTGGTAGACTCTGATCTGACCTCTCCCCAAGAATTGGGAAAGAAGGCAGACAAATGGGTCAGAACAAGGGTGAACAGAAAAGTTCATACAGGGGGTGACAAAGATGGCAATAAGAAGAAAGATGGTGAAAAATCTCAAGATAAGCATGGGGATAAGGGTAAAACCAAAGATCCCACTTCAAATCTTAAACACTCTTCAGAGGGTGGGGATAAAACAAATTCTTCCTCTTCTTCTCCACCTACACAATTTAAAAAGCCTTGGTGCTTTGTGTGTAAAAATAGAGGCCATAGGCCAGGGGATAAGTCCTGTCCAGGTAAACCCCCTGAGCCTACCACCACTAATACATCAAGCTCTAGTGCCCCTAGCAGTAGTGGTACTAGTGGTGGGACTGCTGGCAACAGTCAAGCAAAGGGTGTAGTTGGGTTCACTTATGGGTCCATCATAGAAACTGGGGTAGTCAGTCCCAAGACAGTTTCTGTCACACCTAGTGGCATTGGCCTTGCCACACTGGCTGCTTGTCCCCTTACAATGGATAAGTACAGGCAGACAGTTTCAATAAATGGTGTTGAGGCATTGGCCTACAGGGACACAGGTGCCAGTATCACTTTGGTGACTGAAAACCTAGTGCACCCTGATCAACACATCATTGGACAACGGTATAAGATTATTGATGTCCATAACTCCACTAAGTTTCTTCCCTTAGCTATAATTCAGTTTAGTTGGGGTGGAGTTACTGGCCCTAAGCAGGTGGTGGTATCACCTAGCTTACCTGTAGACTGTCTCTTAGGTAATGACCTAGAGGCCTCAGGTTGGGCTGATGTAGAGTTTTATGCCCATGCAGCCATGCTGGGCATCCCTGAGGAATTGTTCCCTCTCATTTCTACTGAAATGAAAAAGCAAAGGAGAGAAGGCCTGAAAACTCAAGATCCCTCTCCATCAACAGGTAAAAAGGGTATCACAGTATCCCCTAACCACCCTACCATTCAGGATACCATTCCTGTGGTGGGAGAAACCTCTCCTGGGGTGGCACCTGTTCCAAGGGAATCATCAGCTGGCAAAGCTGGACTCCCTGAGGTAGAAGTACCTCTCTGTGGGATAACTAAAATTGGTGACAAAAAGTGCACCATTTTAGTTAACATGGAGCATCCCTCCAACCCTCCCAGAGAAACTTTAGTGCAGAAACTCTGCACTGCCTCACAACACTTAGGACAGCATCCCTGCCCTAGTGTGGAGCTGATAGGACAGCATCCCTGCCCTGCTCCAACCCAAGAGAAACAGCATCCCTGTTCTCTCTTCCAGCCAAATGGACAAAGTTTTTGCCCAGCTATGGCTTTTCTGAGACAGCATCCCTGTCTGGCATTTCCATCACTACAAATAGGTTCAGTGGACAATTCCCACTGCTCTAAACTAAAACTTACTGATAGAAACTCTGAAAATACATCTTCACATTGTTGCTTAGCTAAAAAACTTCAAACAGGGTGGTTTACATCCCCACAGGGAAGTAACCATATAGTGGATGATAAAGGGAGTAACCAGTCTATTGCAGAGCTACTCTCTTCTTATCACCACTTAGACAATAAAGTCTCAACTGGCCAAGGTTAGCCTTATTGTCCTTCGTTTGGGGGGGGGTTGTGTGAGAAAGTAACCTCTTTCTAGCCTTGTTACCCCCACTTTTGGCCTGTTTGTGAGTGTATGTCAGGGTATTTTCACTGTCTCACTGGGATCCTGCTAGCCAGGGCCCAGTGCTCATAGTGAAAACCCTATGTTTTCAGCATGTTTGTTATGTGTCACTGGGACCCTGCTAGTCAGGACCCCAGTGCTCATAAGTTTGTGGCCTATATGTATGTGTTCCCTGTGTGGTGCCTAACTGTCTCACTGAGGCTCTGCTAATCAGAACCTCAGTGGTTATGCTCTCTCATTTCTTTCAAATTGTCACTAACAGGCTAGTGACCAATTTTACCAATTTACATTGGCTTACTGGAACACCCTTATAATTCCCTAGTATATGGTACTGAGGTACCCAGGGTATTGGGGTTCCAGGAGATCCCTATGGGCTGCAGCATTTCTTTTGCCACCCATAGGGAGCTCTGACAATTCTTACACAGGCCTGCCACTGCAGCCTGAGTGAAATAACGTCCACGTTATTTCACAGCCATTTTACACTGCACTTAAGTAACTTATAAGTCACCTATATGTCTAACCTTTACCTGGTAAAGGTTAGGTGCAAAGTTACTTAGTGTGTGGGCACCCTGGCACTAGCCAAGGTGCCCCCACATTGTTCAGGGCCAATTCCCCGGACTTTGTGAGTGCGGGGACAGCATTACACGCGTGCACTACATATAGGTCACTACCTATATGTAGCTTCACAATGGTAACTCCAAATATGGCCATGTAACATGTCTATGATCATGGAATTGCCCCCTCTATACCATCCTGGCATAGTTGGCACAATCCCATGATCCCAGTGGTCTGTAGCACAGACCCTGGTACTGCCAAACTGCCCTTCCTGGGGTTTCACTGCAGCTGCTGCCAGCCCCTCAGACAGGCAGCTGCCCTCCTGGGGTCCAGCCAGGCCTGGCCCAGGATGGCAGAACAAAGGACTTCCTCTGAGAGAGGGTGTTACACCCTCTCCCTTTGGAAAATGGTGTGAAGGCAGGGGAGGAGTAGCCTCCCCCAGCCTCTGGAAATGCTTTGTTGGGCACAGATGTGCCCAATTCTGCATAAGCCAGTCTACACCGGTTCAGGGACCCCTTAGCCCTGCTCTGGCGCGAAACTGGACAAAGGAAAGGGGAGTGACCACTCCCCTGACCTGTACCTCCCCTGGGAGGTGCCCAGAGCTCCTCCAGTGTGCTCCAGACCTCTGCCATCTTGGAAACAGAGGTGCTGCTGGCACACTGGACTGCTCTGAGTGGCCATTGCCACCAGGTGACGTCAGAGACTCATTGTGATAGGCTCCTTCAGGTGTTGCTAGCCTATCCTCTCTCCTAGGTAGCCAAACCCTCTTTTCTGGCTATTTAGGGTCTCTGTCTCTTGGGATTCCTTAGATAACGAATGCAAGAGCTCATCCGAGTTCCTCTGCATCTCTCTCTTCACCTTCTGCCAAGGAATCGACTGCTGACCGCGCTGGAAGCCTGCAAACCTGCAACATAGTAGCAAAGATGACTACTGCAACTCTGTAACGCTGATCCTGCCGCCTTCTCGACTGTTTTCCTGGTGGTGCATGCTGTGGGGGTAGTCTGCCTCCTCTCTGCACTAGAAGCTCCGAAGAAATCTCCCGTGGGTCGACGGAATCGTCCCCCTGCAACCGCAGGCACCAAAAAGCTGCATTACCGGTCCCTTGGGTCTCCTCTCAGCACAACGAGCGAGGTCCCTCGAATCCAGCAACTCTATCCAAGTGACTCCCACAGTCCAGTGACTCTTCAGTCCAAGTTTGGTGGAGGTAAGTCCTTGCCTCACCTCGCTAGACTGCATTGCTGGGAACCGCGACTTTTGCAGCTACTCCGGCCCCTGTGCACTTCCGGCGGAAATCCTCTGTGTACAGCCAAGCCTGGGTCCACGGCACTCTAACCTGCATTGCACGACTTTCTAAGTTGGTCTCCGGCGACGTGGGACTCCTTTGTGTAACTTTGGGTGAGCACTGTGTCACGCATCCTCGTAGTGCCTGTTTCTGGCACTTCTCTGGATGCTACCTGCTGCTAAGAGGGCTCCTTGTCTTGCTCGACGTCCCCTCTACCTCCTGGTCCAATTTGCGACCTCCTGGTCCCTCCTGGGCCGCAGCACCGTCCAAAAACATTAACCGCATGAATTGCAGCTAGCAAGGCTTGTTGGCGTTCTTTTGGCGGGAAAGCACTTCTGCACAACTCTATAAGGCGAGAGGGATCGGTCCTCCAAAGGGGAAGTCTCTAGCCCTTTGCGTTCCTGCAGAAACCACAGCTTCTTCAGTCCAGTCAAAGCTTCTTTGCACCCGCAGCTGGCATTTCCTGGGCATCTGCCCATCTCCGACTTGCTTGTGACTTTTGGACTTGGTCCCCTTGTTCCACAGGTATCCCAGATTGGAAATCCAGCGTTGTTGCATTGTTGGTTTGTGTCTTTCCTGCCTTATTCCCCTATCACGACTTCTTTGTCCTTTGGGGAACTTTAGTGCACTTTGCACTCACTTTTCAGGGTCTTGGGGTGGGCTATTTTTCTAACCCTCACTATTTTCTAATAGTCCCAGCGACCCTCTACAAGGTCACATAGGTTTGGGGTCCATTCGTGGTTCACATTCCACTTTTGGAGTATATGGTTTGTGTTGCCCCTATCCCTATGTGTCCCCATTGCATCCTATTGTAACTATACATTGTTTGCACTGTTTTCTAAGACTATACTGCATATTTCTGGTATTGTGTATATAGATCTTGTGTATATTTCCTATCCTCTCACTGAGGGTACACTCTGAGATACTTTGGCATATTGTCATAAAAATAAAGTACCTTTATTTTTAGTATAACTGTGTATTGTGTTTTCTTATGATATTGTGCATATGACACTAAGTGGTAACGTAGTAGCTTCACACGTCTCCTAGTTCAGCCTAAGCTGCTCTGCTAAGCTACCATTATCTATCAGCCTAAGCTGCTAGACACCCTATACACTAATAAGGGATAACTGGGCCTGGTGCAAGGTGCAAGTACCCCTAGGTACTCACTACAAGCCAGTCCAGCCTCCTACATTGGTTGTGCAGCGGTGGGATAAGTGCTTTGAGACTACTTACCACTCTTGTCATTGTACTTTTCATAAGAGAAAAATATACAAAACAAGTTCAGTGTATATACACATTGCCAAAAAGTTTTGCATTTCCTCTTTTGCCACCCATAGGGAGCTCTGACAATTCTTACACAGGCCTGCCACTGCAGCCTGAGTGAAATAACGTCCACGTTATTTCACAGCCATTTTACACTGCACTTAAGTAACTTATAAGTCACCTATATGTCTAACCTTTACCTGGTAAAGGTTAGGTGCAAAGTTACTTAGTGTGTGGGCACCCTGGCACTAGCCAAGGTGCCCCCACATTGTTCAGGGCCAATTCCCCGGACTTTGTGAGTGCGGGGACACCATTACACGCGTGCACTACATATAGGTCACTACCTATATGTAGCTTCACAATGGTAACTCCGAATATGGCCATGTAACATGTCTATGATCATGGAATTGCCCCCTCTATACCATCCTGGCATAGTTGGCACAATCCCATGATCCCAGTGGTCTGTAGCACAGACCCTGGTACTGCCAAACTGCCCTTCCTGGGGTTTCACTGCAGCTGCTGCCAGCCCCTCAGACAGGCAGCTGCCCTCCTGGGGTCCAGCCAGGCCTGGCCCAGGATGGCAGAACAAAGGACTTCCTCTGAGAGAGGGTGTTACACCCTCTCCCTTTGGAAAATGGTGTGAAGGCAGGGGAGGAGTAGCCTCCCCCAGCCTCTGGAAATGCTTTGTTGGGCACAGATGTGCCCAATTCTGCATAAGCCAGTCTACACCGGTTCAGGGACCCCTTAGCCCTGCTCTGGCGCGAAACTGGACAAAGGAAAGGGGAGTGACCACTCCCCTGACCTGTACCTCCCCTGGGAGGTGCCCAGAGCTCCTCCAGTGTGCTCCAGACCTCTGCCATCTTGGAAACAGAGGTGCTGCTGGCACACTGGACTGCTCTGAGTGGCCATTGCCACCAGGTGACGTCAGAGACTCATTGTGATAGGCTCCTTCAGGTGTTGCTAGCCTATCCTCTCTCCTAGGTAGCCAAACCCTCTTTTCTGGCTATTTAGGGTCTCTGTCTCTTGGGATTCCTTAGATAACGAATGCAAGAGCTCATCCGAGTTCCTCTGCATCTCTCTCTTCACCTTCTGCCAAGGAATCGACTGCTGACCGCGCTGGAAGCCTGCAAACCTGCAACATAGTAGCAAAGATGACTACTGCAACTCTGTAACGCTGATCCTGCCGCCTTCTCGACTGTTTTCCTGGTGGTGCATGCTGTGGGGGTAGTCTGCCTCCTCTCTGCACTAGAAGCTCCGAAGAAATCTCCCGTGGGTCGACGGAATCGTCCCCCTGCAACCGCAGGCCCCAAAAAGCTGCATTACCGGTCCCTTGGGTCTCCTCTCAGCACAACGAGCGAGGTCCCTCGAATCCAGCAACTCTGTCCAAGTGACTCCCACAGTCCAGTGACTCTTCAGTCCAAGTTTGGTGGAGGTAAGTCCTTGCCTCACCTCGCTAGACTGCATTGCTGGGAACCGCGACTTTTGCAGCTACTCCGGCCCCTGTGCACTTCCGGCGGAAATCCTCCGTGTACAGCCAAGCCTGGGTCCACGGCACTCTAACCTGCATTGCACGACTTTCTAAGTTGGTCTCCGGCGACGTGGGACTCCTTTGTGTAACTTTGGGTGAGCACTGTGTCACGCATCCTCGTAGTGCCTGTTTCTGGCACTTCTCCGGATGCTACCTGCTGCTAAGAGGGCTCCTTGTCTTGCTTGACGTCCCTTCTACCTCCTGGTCCAATTTGCGACCTCCTCGTCCCTCCTGGGCCGCAGCAGCGTCCAAAAACATTAACCGCATGAATTGCAGCTAGCAAGGCTTGTTGGCATTCTTTCGGCGGGAAAACACTTCTGCACAACTCTATAAGGCGAGAGGGATCCGTCCTCCAAAGGGGAAGTCTCTAGCCCTTTGCGTTCCTGCAGAAACCACAGCTTCTTCAGTCCAGTCAAAGCTTCTTTGCACCCGCAGCTGGCATTTCCTGGGCATCTGCCCATCTCCGACTTGCTTGTGACTTTTGGACTTGGTCCCCTTGTTCCACAGGTATCCCAGATTGGAAATCCAGCGTTGTTGCATTGTTGGTTTGTGTCTTTCCTGCCTTATTCCCCTATCACGACTTCTTTGTCCTTTGGGGAACTTTAGTGCACTTTGCACTCACTTTTCAGGGTCTTGGGGTGGGCTATTTTTCTAACCCTCACTATTTTCTAATAGTCCCAGCGACCCTCTACAAGGTCACATAGGTTTGGGGTCCATTCGTGGTTCACATTCCACTTTTGGAGTATATGGTTTGTGTTGCCCCTATCCCTATGTGTCCCCATTGCATCCTATTGTAACTATACATTGTTTGCACTGTTTTCTAAGACTATACTGCATATTTCTGGTATTGTGTATATAGATCTTGTGTATATTTCCTATCCTCTCACTGAGGGTACACTCTGAGATACTTTGGCATATTGTCATAAAAATAAAGTACCTTTATTTTTAGTATAACTGTGTATTGTGTTTTCTTATGATATTGTGCATATGACACTAAGTGGTACCGTAGTAGCTTCACACGTCTCCTAGTTCAGCCTAAGCTGCTCTGCTAAGCTACCATTATCTATCAGCCTAAGCTGCTAGACACCCTATACACTAATAAGGGATAACTGGGCCTGGTGCAAGGTGCAAGTACCCCTAGGTACTCACTACAAGCCAGTCCAGCCTCCTACATTGGTTGTGCAGCGGTGGGATAAGTGCTTTGAGACTACTTACCACTCTTGTCATTGTACTTTTCATAAGAGAAAAATATACAAAACAATTTCAGTGTATATACACATTGCCAAAAAGTTTTGCATTTCCTCTTTTCACTCTTTTCTAAGTGCTGAAAAGTACTTCTAACTTTCTAAAAAGTTCTAAAAAGTTTTAAAAGTTTTTTTTCTCTGTCTTTCTAAAAGCTCTGACAAACTTTTTTCTCTTTTTCTATCACTTTAACTCTCTCTAAAATGTCTGGCACAGGCCAAAATGTTGACCTGTCTAAGATTGCATATGATCACCTTAGCTGGAAAGGAGCAAGGAGTCTCTGCATAGAGAGAGGTTTGAGTGTAGGGAAGAATCCTTCCTTGGAATTGTTACTTAACATGCTTAGAGAACAAGATAAGGCAAGAAGTGCCCCATCTGTTGAAAAAGTAGCTAATGGTTCCCAATCTGATCCAGGGACTCCCCCAGGAAAAGATTCAGGAAAGAAACTTCCTAACCTGCCCATTACTAGACAGTCTAGCATAGTTGGTAATGATGTTGAGTCACACCATACAAATAGTGTTGTCTCACATCATAGCAAAAGCATTTATTCTCACCACAGTGGTACTGATGTTTCTGTTAGCCAAGCTGTTAGGGTGCCCTCTGTAAGGGACAGGTCTCCTTCTGTCCATTCTCACCATACTTCTGTTTCAAGGCATGTCCATCCCACCCACCCTGATGACAGATTGTTAGAAAGGGAACTCAATAGATTGAGAGTGGAACAAACCAGACTGAAGCTCAAGAAGCAACAGCTGGATTTGGATAGACAGACTTTAGAAGTAGAGAAGGAGAGACAGAAACTGGGTTTAGAAACCCATGGTGGCAGCAGCAGTATTCCCCATAGTCATCCTGCAAAAGAGCATGATTCCAGGAATCTGCATAAGATAGTTCCCCCTTATAAGGAGGGGGGTGACATTAACAAGTGGTTTGCTGCACTTGAGAGGGCCTGTGCTGTACAGGATGTCCCTCAAAGGCAGTGGGCTGCTATCCTATGGCTATCATTTAGTGGAAAAGGTAGGGATAGGCTCCTTACTGTAAAAGAAAATGAAGCTAATGATTACAAAGTTCTTAAGAATGCACTCCTGGATGGTTATGGCTTAACCACTGAACAATACAGGATAAAGTTCAGAGAGACCAAAAAGGAGTCTTCACAAGACTGGGTTGATTTCATTGACCATTCAGTGAAGGCCTTGGAGGGGTGGTTACATGGCAGTAAAGTTACTGATTATGACAGCCTGTATAACTTGATCCTGAGAGAGCATATTCTTAATAATTGTGTGTCTGATTTGTTGCACCAGTATTTGGTAGACTCTGATCTGACCTCTCCCCAAGAATTGGGAAAGAAGGCAGACAAATGGGTCAGAACAAGGGTGAACAGAAAAGTTCATACAGGGGGTGACAAAGATGGCAAGAAGAAGAAAGATGGTGAAAAATCTCAAGATAAGCATGGGGATAAGGGTAAAACCAAAGATCCCACTTCAAATCTTAAACACTCTTCAGAGGGTGGGGATAAAACAAATTCTTCCTCTTCTTCTCAACCTACACAATTTAAAAAGCCTTGGTGCTTTGTGTGTAAAAATAGAGGCCATAGGCCAGGGGATAAGTCCTGTCCAGGTAAACCCCCTGAGCCTACCACCATTAATACATCAAGCTCTAGTGCCCCTAGCAGTAGTGGTACTAGTGGTGGGACTGCTGGCAACAGTCAAGTTAAGGGTGTAGTTGGGTTCGCTTATGGGTCCATATAGAAACTGGGGTAGTCAGTCCCAAGACAGTTTCTGTCACACCTAGTGGCATTGGCCTTGCCACACTGGCTGCTTGTCCCCTTTCAATGGATAAGTACAGGCAGACAGTTTCAATAAATGGTGTTGAGGCCTTGGCCTACAGGGACACAGGTGCCAGTATCACTTTGGTGACTGAAAACCTAGTGCATCCTGAACAACACATCATTGGACAACAGTATAAGATTATTGATGTCCATAACTCCACTAAGTTTCTTCCCTTAGCTATAATTCAGTTTAGTTGGGGTGGAGTTACTGGCCCTAAGCAGGTGGTGGTATCACCTAGCTTACCTGTGGACTGTCTCTTAGGTAATGACCTAGAGGCCTCAGGTTGGGCTGATGTAGAGTTTTATGCCCATGCAGCCATGCTGGGCATCCCAGAGGAATTGTTCCCTCTCATTTCCACTGAAATGAAAAAGCAAAGGAGAGAAGGCCTGAAAACTCAGGATCCCTCTCCATCAACAGGTAAAAAGGGTATCACAGTATCCCCTAACCACCCTACCATTCAGGATACCATTCCTGTGGTGGGAGAAACCTCTCCTGGGGTGGCACCTGTTCCAAGGGAATCATCAGCTGGCAAAGCTGGACTCCATGAGGTAGAAGTACCTCTCTGTGGGATAACTAACATTGGTGAGAAAAAGAGCACCATTTTAGTTAACATGGAGCATCCCTCCAACCCTCCCAGAGAAACTTTAGTACAGAAACTCTGCACTGCCTCACAACACTTAGGACAGCATCCCTGCCCTAGTGTGGAGCTGATAGGACAGCATCCCTGCCCTGCTCCAACCCAAGAGAAACAGCATCCCTGTTCTCTCTTCCAGCCAAATGGACAAAGTTTTTGCCCAGCTATGGCTTTTCTGAGACAGCATCCCTGTCTGGCATTTCCATCACTACAAATAGGTTCAGTGGACAATTCCCACTGCTCTAAACTAAAACTTACTGATAGAAACTCTGAAAATACATCTTCACATTGTTGCTTAGCTAAAAAACTTCAAACAGGGTGGTTTACATCCCCACAGGGAAGTAACCATATAGTGGATGATAAAGGGAGTAACCAGTCTATTGCAGAGCTACTCTCTACTTATCACCACTTAGACAATAAAGTCTCAACTGGCCAAGGTTAGCCTTATTGTCCTTCGTTTGGGGGGGGGGGGTTGTGTGAGAAAGTAGCCTCTTTCTAGCCTTGTTACCCCCACTTTTGGCCTGTTTGTGAGTGTATGTCAGGGTGTTTTCACTGTCTCACTGGGATCCTGCTAGCCAGGGCCCAGTGCTCATAGTGAAAACCCTATGTTTTCAGCATGTTTGTTATGTGTCACTCGGACCCTGCTAGTTAGGACCCCAGTGCTCATAAGTTTGTGGCCTATATGTATGTGTTCCCTGTGTGGTGCCTAACTGTCTCACTGAGGCTCTGCTAATCAGAACCTCAGTGGTTATGCTCTCTCATTTCTTTCAAATTGTCACTAACAGGCTAGTGACCAATTTTACCAATTTACATTGGCTTACTGGAACACCCTTATAATTCCCTAGTATATGGTACTGAGGTACCCAGGGTATTGGGGTTCCAGGAGATCCCTATGGGCTGCAGCATTTCTTTTGCCACCCATAGGGAGCTCTGACAATTCTTACACAGGCATGCCACTGCAGCCTGAGTGAAATAACGTCCACGTTATTTCACAGCCATTTTACACTGCACTTAAGTAACTTATAAGTCACCTATATGTCTAACCTTTACCTGGTAAAGGTTAGGTGCAAAGTTACTTAGTGTGTGGGCACCCTGGCACTAGCCAAGGTGCCCCCACATTGTTCAGGGCCAATTCCCCGGACTTTGTGAGTGCGGGGACACCATTACACGCGTGCACTACATATAGGTCACTACCTATATGTAGCTTCACAATGGTAACTCCGAATATGGCCATGTAACATGTCTATGATCATGGAATTGCCCCCTCTATACCATCCTGGCATAGTTGGCACAATCCCATGATCCCAGTGGTCTGTAGCACAGACCCTGGTACTGCCAAACTGCCCTTCCTGGGGTTTCACTGCAGCTGCTGCCAGCCCCTCAGACAGGCAGCTGCCCTCCTGGGGTCCAGCCAGGCCTGGCCCAGGATGGCAGAACAAAGGACTTCCTCTGAGAGAGGGTGTTACACCCTCTCCCTTTGGAAAATGGTGTGAAGGCAGGGGAGGAGTAGCCTCCCCCAGCCTCTGGAAATGCTTTGTTGGGCACAGATGTGCCCAATTCTGCATAAGCCAGTCTACACCGGTTCAGGGACCCCTTAGCCCTGCTCTGGCGCGAAACTGGACAAAGGAAAGGGGAGTGACCACTCCCCTGACCTGTACCTCCCCTGGGAGGTGGCCAGAGCTCCTCCAGTGTGCTCCAGACCTCTGCCATCTTGGAAACAGAGGTGCTGCTGGCACACTGGACTGCTCTGAGTGGCCAGTGCCACCAGGTGACGTCAGAGACTCCTTGTGATAGGCTCCTTCAGGTGTTGCTAGCCTATCCTCTCTCCTAGGTAGCCAAACCCTCTTTTCTGGCTATTTAGGGTCTCTGTCTCTTGGGATTCCTTAGATAACGAATGCAAGAGCTCATCCGAGTTCCTCTGCATCTCTCTCTTCACCTTCTGCCAAGGAATCGACTGCTGACCGCGCTGGAAGCCTGCAAACCTGCAACATAGTAGCAAAGATGACTACTGCAACTCTGTAACGCTGATCCTGCCGCCTTCTCGACTGTTTTCCTGGTGGTGCATGTTGTGGGGGTAGTCTGCCTCCTCTCTGCACTAGAAGCTCCGAAGAAATCTCCCGTGGGTCGACGGAATCGTCCCCCTGCAACCGCAGGCACCAAAAAGCTGCATTACCGGTCCCTTGGGTCTCCTCTCAGCACAACGAGCGAGGTCCCTCGAATCCAGCAACTCTGTCCAAGTGACTCCCACAGTCCAGTGACTCTTCAGTCCAAGTTTGGTGGAGGTAAGTCCTTGCCTCACCTCGCTAGACTGCATTGCTGGGAACCGCGACTTTTGCAGCTACTCCGGCCCCTGTGCACTTCCGGCGGAAATCCTCCATGTACAGCCAAGCCTGGGTCCATGGCACTCTAACCTGCATTGCACGACTTTCTAAGTTGGTCTCCGGCGACGTGGGACTCCTTTGTGTAACTTTGGGTGAGCACCATTTCACGCATCCTCGTAGTGCCTGTTTCTGGCACTTCTCCAGGTGCTACCTGCTGCTAAGAGGGCTCCTTTTCTTGCTCGACGTCCCCTCTACCTCCTGGTCCAATTTGCGACGTCCTGGTCCCTCCTGGGCCGCAGCAGCGTCCAAAAACGCTAAACGCATGAATTGCAGCTAGCAAGGCTTGTTGGCATTCTTTCGGCGGGAAAACACTTCTGCACGACTCTACAAGGCAAGTGGGACCCGTCCTCCAAAGGGGAAGTCTCTAGCCCTTTGCGTTCCTGCAGAAACCACAGCTTCTTCAGTCCAGTCGAAGCTTCTTTGCACCCACAGCTGGCATTTCCTGGGCATCTGCCCATCTCCGACTTGCTTGTGACTTTTGGACTTGGTCCCCTTGTTCCACAGGTATCCCAGATTGGAAATCCAGCGTTGTTGCATTGTTGGTTTGTGTCTTTCCTGCCTTATTCCCCTATCACGACTTCTTTGTCCTTTGGGGAACTTTAGTGCACTTTGCACTCACTTTTCAGGGTCTTGGGGTGGGCTATTTTTCTAACCCTCACTATTTTCTAATAGTCCCAGCGACCCTCTACAAGGTCACATAGGTTTGGGGTCCATTCGTGGTTCACATTCCACTTTTGGAGTATATGGTTTGTGTTGCCCCTATCCCTATGTGTCCCCATTGCATCCTATTGTAACTATACATTGTTTGCACTGTTTTCTAAGACTATACTGCATATTTCTGGTATTGTGTATATAGATCTTGTGTATATTTCCTATCCTCTCACTGAGGGTACACTCTGAGATACTTTGGCATATTGTCATAAAAATAAAGTACCTTTATTTTTAGTATAACTGTGTATTGTGTTTTCTTATGATATTGTGCATATGACACTAAGTGGTACCGTAGTAGCTTCACACGTCTTCTAGTTCAGCCTAAGCTGCTCTGCTAAGCTACCATTATCTATCAGCCTAAGCTGCTAGACACCCTATACACTAATAAGGGATAACTGGGCCTGGTGCAAGGTGCAAGTACCCCTTGGTACTCACTACAAGCCAGTCCAGCCTCCTACAGTGGCCCTGAACACTCGGCAGCTCACCCACCCCCACAGACCACATACAAAACCTCGGCGTCATCCTCGACCCAGCGCTCACCATGACCAGACAGGTCAACTCCGTTGCATCCACCTGCTTCCACACTCTCCAGATGGATACCAACCGACTGCCAGAAAACCGTGACACACGCCCTGATCAGCCATGTTGACTACGGCAACATCCTCTATGCCAGAACCTTCAAGAAGAACCTGAGGAAGCTGCACAAATCAAGAACGCCGCTGCCAGACTCGTCCTGAACATACCCTGCTGAGAACACATCACAAGACACCTGAGAGACCTCAGCTGGCTCACCACCGAGAAGAGGATCAACTTCAAACTCCTCGTACACACCTCCAGAGCCCTCCACATCGGACCCAACTACATCAATCACCGCCTCACCTGGTTCTCCCCTTCCAAACCTCTCTGCTCCGTCACTTGCCAACGTACCCCGCAGAAAGAAATCATCGGCTGGAAGAAGATTTTTTACCTACCTGGCAGCAAAAGGTTGGAACACCTTACCTCTCCACCTCAGACAGTCTCCATTGCTACCTCAATTCAGGAAGGACCTCAAGACCTGGATCTTCGACTGAACCCTGAGGACATACCCCACAGCGCCTTGGGTGAGTGGTGCACTCTAAAAATAAATGATTGATTGATTGATGTTGGAAAGAGCTCACCAGGTGCGACATTCTGACATGTGTCCACTAATACACAGAAAAGGAGACAATCCTTCTGGTGGCAAGAAGGAAGGCAGATTTGGTGTTCCAGGGCCATGCCATCCAGTTGTTTCAGGGTCTCTCTCCCACAACCCTGCGGCGTCAACAGGATTGTAAGCCCATCACTGACAACCTGAGAGCGCTGAATGCTAACTATCAGTGGGGCCACCCTTTTGTTCTGCTCTTCACCTGGGAGGGCAAGCGACATGCTGTGCACTCTCTTGAGGAGGCAAGACGTTTGTTGGGGATGCCATCCCTGGAGAAAGATGATCCATCATCCCCAGGAAGACCCTCAAGCCTGTATGTACCCCGGTCGGACCTCCCAACCCTGATAAGAACCCCAGGAGAAATGTTGCACATGACATGAAAAAAGATATCATTCAGCACCTCTGCAGCATGGACAGGAAGCCGACTCCACCACCTGCCATCTCTGGCCCTTCTTAAAGGATCCAACATGACGATGGATGGACCCTGCTTATGTCTTGATCTATGACACACATCAGCTTGTCATCTGACTTTGTTGGTGGTGGTGGGCTACGGGGGACCGGGGAGTCAGGGTGTTGGTCTCCGCCTTAGACCTTTTGCTGGTACCTGACAATCGACCTATGCCATGCATCAATCACCCAGAGAGAGTGACTCCTCTGGTGAGACACAGGCACCTTGGTCCCAATCTCTGTGGGAAATTGGTGCAAGAGTTGAACCCCGTTGATCCTCAGTGCTTCCTTGGTTGTTTCTAACTACTTTTCTATTCAGGTCACCAAGAAATGATGGGGCTTGGGGTGCATGTGGGCAGAAAATGTGGACACAGTTACCAATATCTGCATTGTGTAGGGGGGGGACAGGCTGCGGGGGGTGAAATATTACATGTTATGTGTAGCTATTATTCACTTGCTACCTCTCCATAAATATTGTCTTAACTCTTTAAAAATACGGAAGCAAACCTGGAGATACATCCTGCCACATGAGCCTGATATTGTATTCTTACAAGAGACCCATCTCCGAGGGGTGGACAGAAATAGAATGGCGCACCCTAAATATCCTGTGTGACACTGGGAGTTTACTGATTCTAAAACAGTGGGAGAAGGGGATACTACTGAAACAACAGCTTGGGTTTAAAATCACTAAAGTGACACAAAACAGGGAGGGACGATTCCTGACAATACGTATGACTAGGTGGAACTGGAAGCTTAGCCTGCTTAATATATACGCTGCTAACACCTCCCAGGATTTCTACCTTCAGTGAGTCTTACAAGACCAATTACAGGGGGCTGAGGGGGACATGACAGTGGGAGGAGATTTTAATCTGGTGTGGGACCCAGCTATAGATAGAACTTCCTCCATGTACCAAGGCACGGGAGCCATGTGGGCCCAAATGAAAAGGGAAATAACAGATCTGGGTCTTATAGATGCGTGGCACTATAGGCATCCCAACATTAAGGATTACTCCTTTTATTCACATGGCCATACTTCCTACTCCAGGATAGACTATCTGTTTCTGTCACACTCCCTCCTCCACACCTTAGGCTCGGCAGAGATGTCAGATATCTCCATCTCAGACCACGCCCATGTAACTTTGATGTGGACATCTACTTCTTTACACTCTGGAGGCTCTCTGCGGTGGCCCCCACGGGTTCTCCATGACCTGGTCAATGTGGAGAAAATACATAGAGGCGTAGTAGAATACTTTACACATAACACCCTTCAAGATGTCTCCTTGCCCATGTTAAGGGACGGGTGTAGGGCAACTATCCGAGGGATAATATCTACAGCAGGTATTGCTCAAGGCAGAGAGGTGCGCATCTGCCAAAATAAAATCGCTAGAACATCAGGATAAGCTCAGACCAAACTGGAAACTCAAACAATGCCTAGCAGTCGTACGGAGGCAACTGAGGGCACATAGAACAAATAGAGCAGAACGAGCCCTGTTGACACTCAAACAATGGTATTATGAAGGGGGCAACAAGGTGGGCATGCTCCTGGGCCGGAGATTATGCCAGGCTCAGGCAAAAGCACACATTGCTAAACTGCGCACGGAGACAGGGGAATGGGCAACGTCTGGACACGATAAACAGAGAGAATTCTTTAACTATTATCAAGCCTCTGTGACAGCAAAGGGACCCCCAAAGATGCTTATCCAGGGATTTCTGGCAGACTGTGATTGGGAGCCACTGCATCCCCAGCATGCAGAGGTCCTGGAGGCACCAGTTTCAATGGAAGAGCTTTGCCGGGCTCTACGAGCCATGCCGCTAGGCAAGTCGCTTGCGCCGGATGGCGTACCGGTAAGCTTTTATAAGCTGTTCCTCCCTGAGCTAGGAAGCCACCTGCTACGCTTATTCAACTCCTTCACATATGAGTCCGGCCTACCTCCATTCATGGCAACTGCGGAAATTACACTTATCTCCAAACCGGGAAAGGACCCGATGCTCTGCTCCTCTTATTGCCCCATTGCTCTCTTGAACACACATGCCAAACTCTTAACCAAGATATTAAGTACCTCCCATACCTCATTGACCCGGGCCAGGTAGGTTTCATTCGTATTAGACATGGAGCAGATAATGTGCGTTGGGTGGCACATTTAATCGAAAAAGTACATCAATATCATATTCCAGCCTGCCTCCTACAGGTAGGTGAGGCGAAGGCTTGAGCTGGGGTGGACTGGGACTTCTTGTGTGCAGTATTGACCAAGATCGGGGTGGGCTCCCTCATATGTTCCAGGATCCTGGGCCTATTTTTTATGCCCTCTCTTGATACTTGGACAAGAGCAAACTGGCCCTTTCTCCACTGCTCTATCATGGAGGATCTTCGGCAGTGGAAATCCCTTTCTATTTCATGGCCAGGAAGGATAAATGTGGTTAAAATGAATATCCTACCATTGTTGGAGTGTAGTTTTTATAATCAAAATTAACATGAAGTGTTTACGAACTAATGCATAATAATGCTGCATAGAAAATGTATTAATGTGTTTACTAAACGTGCGTTTGAAATGTGCCCACGGGGAGTGGCCACCAATGTATACGATGATTAATGAAATTGACTAATAATGAAATATTAATGTACTAATGTATGATTTTATACTAGTATTAAGAGTTATATGTTAAGGTTTTGCTAATTAATCACTAGTCCTTAGTTAGCATGAGTCGGGGCCTAGCTGCCCAGTTTCATATTAAATGTGTTTTTCAAACGTGCCATGTGCTGACTTGCTGAAGGACATGAAGTCGTACTTTTCCAGAAGCTAGAGGATGAATGTAACCGTAGTAAAATCTTTCTCATGAGACTCGACTTGCTCAAGGGGACATTCTTGCCGAATGCAACAGTGTAGACTTGCAACAGGTACAAGGTCGCCTGAACTGGTAAAGACAATGGAACTACTGACTGATTCTGATGAAACTATAAGTTTGTACCTGACATTCTACCCGTTGGAGACGTCAATTACAGGAGCCAATAAACTACGTGAGAACTGTTATGAGGTGACAATCGTAATGAGACGACAAGTAAACCATTGGATGGAGATGATGGTGCGCCAAAACTTGCCCAATTGAAAATTAGGGGACTGTACAACAAGATCGATATAAAATTCATGGACACGAGGAGAAATCAGCCATTCCAAACCATTATATGCCACTTATAAGCCATTGCGTGCCTTTTGCTATTGCCCAGCCACTCTGTTACTCTGCCCGAAGACTTTGCTGTTTGATTCTGCAAACCATCCTTACTTTGCCTTGCCCTTTTTATACTTTTCCTCCTTATGAGGGTGGTATTCCCTTTTGCCCAGTCTTTCTGAACTTAGCTGTGTTTCCTGGCTGATGGCGAATCAACTGATGTCCTGAGGACGAAGACTGACTCTGTATGCTGACTCATCACAGAGGGTAACTATATAATGATGAAATTGTAATTGTCTGTTTGCCTTTTCTCTCTATGTACCAACTGCTACCTTTTGATAGAGACCATAGTTAGATATTTTCAAAATTTTTGTTGCTAAATTGTTTTGCATGAAGCCCAACATGCTAATGCTGATTCGAGGTTAGTTAAGGAGTTCACTAAACTGACTCAAATTGACAAATGACTGAATCTATGCTTTGTTGAATAATGCGCTAATGATACTCTGCTAAGGTTAACCCATGTTGATGTCGTGCTATGTGTTCTAATGTTCATGATCTTTGCTTTGATGAAATCTTATTCGAGTTGCCATATTATGACAATGTTGATGTGCTTTCTGGTTTTGAGACTAATAAACTTGCTAGTAGAACTGTAATCCATAGGGAATAAATATCACAAAATTATACTAAACTGGTGTGGTTATTCATGGCTGAAAGGTCATGGTGGTTTCCGAGTCTTATTGATGCAATTAATTAATTTAATTGATTTGCTATTGTGATTATTGATTGGGTTATTGATTTATTGATTGCCATGTTGATTAGTAATCTCGCCCTAAGGTGTCTTCAATCAGGGTCAAAAGATTCATCGGCCTCAAACGAGCCCCAGAGTGAATAAATTATCTAGATTGGGACGCGTTATCACCATGGACGCTCTATCTGTTCCAAACCCTCCCCACTGCGATTCCACAAGAGAATATATTGCAATTACAGAGCATTATACGTGCGTTCATTTGGAGACGGAAGGGGCCCAGGGTATCCCATACACTTTTATTGCAACCTTGGGACAGGGGAGGCTTACCTTGCCCAAAACTCTTAGAGTATTACTTGGTAGCACAACTATAGTTTATATCAGCTTGGGTGGCACTGGAAAGCAAGGCCCACTGGTTCCATATGGACAAAGTGGTGGCCTGCAGACTCCAATGGGACCTGGCTTGGTTACCTAAGCACACTCGGGGAAACAGTGCTTAGCTTGCGACCCCCAACCAAGACTGCATTAGAAATCTGGGATAACTTAGCACTAAAGAAGGGACTGGCCACTTATCCCTCGCCCAACACCCCTACTGCACACAATCCCGCCTTCCCACCGGTGTTGTCTCCTAAAGCTTTTTGTAATTGGACCAAAGGGGATTGCAGGCCCCTCCAAGACTTATCTGTAGGGACAGACTTAAAATCCTTCGATCACTGCAAGGTGGACTATAATCTACCTGATGCTGCCAAATTGCACTATATTCAACTGATACATTTGGTTCTACACCCTCCTGTGTATCCTGTTGTTATCCGACCCTACAACCTCTTCGAAAAACTGGTAAGAACCTACGATGGCTCACGAGGGCTGATCTCCAACACATACAGCATGCTTCAACACTCCATATTCATGGTCAAACACCCATTTCAAACCCGCTAGGCCATAGCTGGCATTGAAGAGGTGACACCTAAACAGTGGGACACTCTGTGGCGTGACATACCAAAAACGTATCACAGCATCTCTTTTAGGGAAACGGCATACAAATTGATGATTCGGTGTGTAGGAAAGTAGCCCTTTTCTAGCATTGTTACCCCCACTTTTTGCCTTTTTGTCAGTGTGTTTGACTGTGTTCACTAGGATCCTGCTAACCAGGACCTCAGTGATTATGCTCTCTCCCTTAAAACGTGGTTACTAGAACTTATTTCACTCCACATTTGGCATACTGGTGCCCCTTTGTAAGTCCCTAATATATGGTACCTAGGTACCCATGGCGTTGGGGTACCAGGGGATCCCTATGGGCTGCAGCATATATTTTGCCACCCATAGGGAGCCCATGCAAAGTTTCTGCAGGCTTGCCATTGCAGCTTGCGTCAAAAGGTGCAAGAACCCTTTCACAGCCATTTTACACTGCACCAGGTCACTTATAAGTCGCCCCTATGGCAGGCCTTCCAGCCCAGAGGGCAGGGTGCAAAGTAGATGTGCGTGAGGGCACCCCTGCACTAGTCCCGGACTTCGTGAGTGCGAGGACGCCATTTTATGCTTGTACTGGACATAGGTCAATACCTATGTCCAGCTACATAATGGTAGCACCGAATAGGATCCTGTTTGGTATCAAACATTTTGGAATCGTACCCCAATGCTTTTGCAAGCATTGCCCGTATGATCCCATGCACTCTGGGGGCTCCTTAGAGGACCTCCAGTATTGCCATTTCAGCCTTCTGAGGTTTTCCAGACCGCCCCAGCTACTGCCACCTCACAGACAGGTCTCTGCCCTCCTGTTGCTTGGTCAGCTCAAGCCCAGGAAGGTAGAACAAAGGATTTCCTTTGGGAGAGGGGTGTTACACCCTCTCCCTTTGGAAATAGGTGTTACAGGCTTGGGAGGGGTAGCCTCCCCAAGCCACTGGTAATGCTTTGAAGGGCACATTTGGTGCCCTCCTTGCATAAACAAGTCTACCCAGGTTCAGGGACCCCCATTTCCTGCTCTGGCGCAAAACTGGACAAAGGAAAGGGGAGTGACCACTCCCCTGTCCATCACCACCCCAGAGGTGGTGTTCAGAGCTCCTCCAGAGGGTCCCTGGGTTTAGCCATCCTGGAACCAAGGTTGTCAGGGAACTCTAGGAGCATCTGAGTGGCCAGTGCAGGCAGGTGATGGCAGAGCCCCCTCCTGATAGGTGGTCACCCAGATAGGTGACCAATCCCCCTTTCAGGGCTATTTAGGGTCTCTCTCTTGGGTGGTTCCTCAGATTTGGCTTACACAACTCCAGCAGGACTCCTCCGAAACCTCTACTTCGACTTCTTGCTGAAGAAACTGTATCCAGACGCCCCATGACCCGACAAGCTGCAACAAAGAAGCAAGACTCTGCCTGCAACATTGTATCTCCGGCTCCTGCCTGCAACTGCAACACTGTCCGGGTTGTGCATCCTCTGAAGACAGCGCATCAACATTCTGCATAAGAAAGAAGAAATCTCCCTTGGCTGAAGGAGTGTAGGAGGCTGGCCTGGTTTGTAGTGGGTACCTAAGGTACTTACACCTTATACCAAGTCCAATTGTCCCTTATTAGTGAAATGTAGGCAGTGTTCTAGCAGCTTAGGCTGTCTAGAGGTAGCTATAGCAGAGCAGCCAAGGCTGAACTAGGAGACATGCAAAGATCCTGCAATACCACTATGGTTACACAGTACTTGTGCACAATAAAAGACAATACTCAGTGTTACCAAAAATAAAGGTACTTTATTTTAGTGACACAAGGACAAAAATATCTAGGAGGCAATACTCATTCTGGAGGTAAGTATTATACACAATATATACACTAGTACCCCAAATCAGGTAAGTACACAGTCAGAAAATAGTGCAAACATTGAAAAACACATTATATTGCAATGAGCCTAGGGAAAACACAAACCATATAATAAAATAGTGGAATGCGAATAACGAATTCCCCCCTAGGCAAGTGTAGTGTATAGAGGGGCACTGGCGGTGTATGAAAACATTAAAGGTAAGTAAAATACCCTCCCCCCCCAGAGCCCAGGAAAACAGGAGCAAAATCCTACAAGTTTCCTCAGAACACACTACAAGTCGTGATAAAGGATTTTGCAAGAACCAAGCAAGACTGTAAGAAACCAACAATGGATTCCTGGAACTGAAAACCTGTGAAGAGAGGAGACCAAGTCCAGAAGTCACAGAAGAGTCCAGGAAGAACAAGAGCCCCTGCCAACCTGGAAGAAGGTGCAAAAGTGGATTCTCCAGTTGGAAGAAAAGTACAGAAATGCACCAAACAAGATAGCTGCAGGTTCCTGCTTGGTACGAGAGATGTTCCACGTCGAGTTGTTGGATGCAGGCACTTTTTGGCGCTGGATTCCTCCAACAAGCCTTGGTTCAAGCAAGTTTGAGGTTTGCATCAAAATGGTGCTGCCCAGGCGGGACCTGGGGGTCTCAACTCGGACTGAGGACACAGAGGGAGCTCTCAGCACTTTAGAGGACCAGGCAGCATGCACGGGAGTCCCAGGACATGTGACAAGGAAGATGCAAAATGCGGTTGTTGCAGAACTACACTGGAAGGTCCCACACCACCGAAGAACAACTCAGGGAGCTGACCGTCGCAGTATAGAGTGCTGGGGACCTGGGCTACGCTGTGCAGAGAAGTCCAAGGAGCTGCAGAAGACGCGGTGCACAGGGGTACTGTCGCAGCACAGGGAGGCAAGATCTTACCTCAACCAAATTTGGACAGCTTGACCTTTGGACAGGCTGGGTCACTTCAGTCCACCACCTGTGTTCCAGGGATCACGCTCGTCGCCAGGAGAGGAATCCAGTGGCGGCTGGTGTTCAAGGGCTAAGGGACTGCACCCCTAGCCTTTTCTGGCCTCTCTAGTGAAGCACACATTTAATTACATGATGAAAGTAAAACATTTTCTGCACAACATTTTCAGAGTGAAAGTTGTGCACTTTGAAAAGCCCCACTGCGCCTGCGTCAGTATGTGGCTGAAAGCTGCACAGTAGGGCTGACAGGGCTCAATGCCCTTACGTTTTCTCAGAACGCAGTGACGTCCCTGGCTTATCTCCTCCTCCACCAGAAGCCCTGATTGTAAACAGCCTGGAGCGATTTTTTGTTCAGCCCGGCTTTCTGAAAACTTCATGTCACTCCGATATTATTCTCCACGCCCTTTCCTATTTACTCAAAGGGTGGGGCGTGATCAGAAGGGTCTATGTACCAGAGGTCACATTTTATTAAAAGAATGTGGCATTGCGCAAAGAAAATCCCCTGTCTGTGGCAGAGAAATGGAATAAATACAATAAATAACTCCATCCAGGGCTCTCTGGGAGACAGGAGTGTGACCTGAAGACCTCAAGTCATAAATATGCTAAAGACAACCCTGCACACAAGTAAGTTGGAGCTCTTTACAGACAATAAGAAAATAATCTGTTCGCTCAGCTCTCCCTTCCCTGCCTCTGTAGGTGATTTCGTCTCTCAAAGGCAGTAATGGTTCCAGTAATTTATCATGGCAAGTTATTGTTTTATTTCTTCTGCAGACTAATGACGTGATATGTCATATTAAACATGTAATCTGCAGCTCAAATAAACGTGTACCTTTTATCACTGAAACTGCTGGATGCTGGACGGGTGAGGCAATGTGTGTTTGTTTGAATGTGTTTGCAGGGCTTGACAGAGTGGCTGAGAAAATGTGGGTGTCTGTGTATAAGAGGTGTGTGAATGGCAGTGGATGACAATGTGGATGAGTAAATGGGTAGGTGACCAAAGGCAGTGGGTGAGTAGGTGAATGGAAATACGTGGGTAGTGAGGCTCTCTCACAAGGTGCAATTCCGTCTTGTATTTGTGCCCCACCACTGCTTTCAGTCACCAGCCGCCACTGGAGGAATCCCAGAGTACCGGTTGTCGTCGCAGAGAGGTACCTGCTGAAGCAGGGAAGTGACTCCATCACTCCACTGGAGATTTCATCGGTTCTTCTGGTGCAGGATGAAGACAGGCAGTCCTCGGAGCGCGCACACCTTGGAAACTGTTGCAGTTGCTGGCTGGAGCTGAGGTTGCAGGTCACAGTAGCCTTTCTGGATACTTTGTTGCAGTTGCAGCGGTTCCTGGAGCAGTCTGCGGTTGATCTGACGGTCAGAAGCTGAAGCAGAGGATGCAAACCGAATCTGAGGAAACACCCAGAGGAGGGATCCTAAATAGCCCTGAGAGGGGGATTGGCTACCTACCCAGGTATGCACCTATCAGGAGGGGTCTCTGACGTCGCCTGCTGGCACTGGCCACTCAAAGGTCTCCAGAGGGTCCCCACACCTTGGAATCCAAGATGGCTAACGCCAGGGACACTCTGGAGGGGCTCTGGGCACCACCCCTGGGGTGGTGATGGACAGGGGAGTGGTCGCTCCCCTTTCCTTTGTCAAGTTTCTCACCAGAGCAAGGACTGGGGGTCTCTGAACTGTTGTAGACTTGATTATGCAAGGAGGGCACAATTTGTGCCCTTCAAAGCATTTCCAGAGGCTATGGGAAGCTACACCTCCCATGCCTGTAACACCAATTTCCAATGGGAGAGGGTGTAACACCCCTCTCCTGAAGGAAATGCATTGTTCTGCCTTCCTGGGATTGAGCTGCTCAATCCCCAGGAGGGCAGAAACCTATCTGTAAGGTTGCAGCAGCTGTGGCTGCAGTGGAAACCTCAGAGAGCTGGTTTGGCAGTATGGGGGTCCAAGGTGGAGCCCCCAGGGTGCATGGGGTTGCCCCCCCATACCTGATTTGGATTGGGAGGTCAATTCCATGATCTTAGACACCTTATGTCACAATGTCCTTTCCTTGGGATCTGCACGTTGCTGAACATAAGCCCACCTTCCAGCATCACCAACTCAGAAAGCTATTATAGCACAGAGTTATGATGAAGCCAGTCGGGGGGAAGGGAATTAGGGTAGGGAACAGCAGGGAGAGAGATCTGAAAAGAAAAGGTTAGAACAAATATGCACTTACTCATTCATAGAAATATAACTCATCAATAGACTCTTGATTAAATGCGTCTCCGATATCAAATGGAGACCCCTTTTGAAATGAGGGCAAAGCCCCTTCTTTGAATCATGGAACAAAAATAACCTACGACCACAGAACCAAGAGATGGCAAGAACTTTGGATTATGATTATACTCAGAATATCAATCCTGTAACATTTATGCATTCATAATATAAACCTTTGATCATGAACTAGAAAATCTCAAGGAATTAAATATGCTTTTCACATATTATGCCTTCCAGAAATCAATGAAAACTATGACTTGTGTATCTCCAGAAATACTTTCACATTCACAAGTATAAAGGCCAAAATAGTTTTTACTCATTGAACTTGAAGCACTTTACTCATGTGGCCTGAATCACTTTGATTGTTGTCCCCAGAGCCTTTTACTCATGTGGATTGAAGCGCTCTAATTGTCGTGCCAAGAGTGCTTTACATCTGTGAACTGAAGCGTCTGAATTGTCGTGCCATGAGCGCTTTACAACTGTGGACTGAAGCGCCTGAATTGTCGTGCCAATATCGCTTTGCAACTGTGGAGTGAAGCGCCTGAATTGTCGTGCCAAGAGCGCTTTGTAACTGTGGAGTGAAGCGCCTGAACCGCCGTGCCAAGAGCGCTTTACAACTGTGGGCTGAAGCGGCCGGAATCGCCGTGCCAAGAGCGCTTCACAACTGTGGACTGAAGCGCCTGAATCGCTGTGCCAAGAGCGCTTTACAACTGTGAACCGAAACACTTGAATTGCCTTGCAATTGCCTTGCAAAGAGAGCTTTACCTTTGGAAGAAACGACTTCCTTCAAAATTGGATTCATCAAGGCCTTACCGCTACGAGTACGACCTACTCGTCTTTGAATTCACCATGGAAACAAGGATACTTCGATTGGATGACACTCTGCCATCCATGAACTCTGCTCTTCTTCAGAGAAACCCCCACGAGGTCTGACTGCATCAAAGTCTTCAAAATAGTGAGCAACGTGCTTGGGTGTGGCTGGGCTTTATAGGCCTGCCACACCCCAAGATGGCTGCTGCCTCTAAAAACATGGGAATTGTAGTCCCTTCATGGAATAGCACTCTATGAGCTTTGCCACAGGGCAGACGACGTTGATGGACACCTTTGGAACAAGAGGGGATAACAAGTGGTGCGCCTAAAGCACCGCAGAGCCGCGCAGCAGAGTTCCGGCCGGGATTTGGTCCGCGCATTGCTTTATTCCTGACACCTTACATGGCCATATTCGGAGTTACCATTGTGAAGCTATATATATGTATTGACATGTATGTAAGTACACGCTTATAATGGTATCCCTGCACTCAAGAAGTCTGTGGAATTAGCTCTGGACAACGTGGGGGCTCCTTTGCTAGTGCAAGGGTGCCCTCACACACAGTAAATTTGCACCTAGCCTTCAGTGTGTGCACTATTTCACTCAGGCAGCAGTGGCACTCCTGATGAAAGTTTTGTATCAACTCCCTACGGGTGATAAAGAAAATGCTGCAGCCTATAAGGATCTCCTGGAACCCCAATGCCCTGGGTACCTACGTACCATATACTAGGGACTGAGGGGAGAGGTCCAGTGTGCCAATTAGAATTGGACTATGGAGTCACTAACCTGTAGTGACAAATTTGGTAAGTAGAGAGAGGAGAAACACTGGAGTTCTGGTTAGCAGAACTTCATTGACACAGTCAAACATACTGACAACACACATAGGCCACAAACTATGAGCACTGGGGTCCTGGCTAGCAGGATCCCAGTGAGACAGGCAAAACACACTGGCAGATAGGTTTTATACTATGACCACTGGGGTCCTGGCTAGCAGGATCCCAGTGAGACAGTAAAACCACACTGACAAACAGGCCAAAAATGGGGGTAACTATGCTAGAAAAAGGCTACTTCCTCACAAGGAGTCACTCCTCTTCATCAGCAGGCACCAATTGCAATGACAACTGGCTGCGTGGATTCCCTCTCCTGACGAGCTGCTTGGATCCTGCAACATGGGTTGTAGAGTGAAGTGGTCCCCATGGTCCTCTCTTCCAACTGTCCAACTTTGGTGGAGGTAAGCCCTTGCCCTCCCACACAGGACAGTACCCCGGTGTCCATCGCCATTTGCAGCTGCCAGGGCTTCTCGGCATCCATTCCAGGGGATCTTCACGCATCTTGGATCTCCAGCCCCCCACCACTCCTTCCTGTGACTCACAACTTCCTGAGTGGTTCTCCTGTGGCTTGGGATCCTTTTTTGTAGTGCTGTGTGGGTTCCTTCTTTGACTTTTGTATCCCCCTCCTGCGGGACTCCTGTGGGTGCTGCCTCTGCTTCTGTGGGCTCTCTGTATTGCTGAGAGTCCCCTCTGACTCTCCCTCCTGGGTAGACTCCCCCGGACCTTCCTGGCCTCCGGCAGCACCACTTTCCACCTACCACGAGTTTTGCATGTACCAAAGCTTGTTGGTGGAACCCGAAGATGCAAACCTGACTGCAGTCCTCCTTCCGGCGTAGGACAACATCCAAGAATTTCATCTTCTGGGCTGCAGCAGTGACTCTTCATCCTCACCGTCGACTTACTTCTTGCACCTTCAGTCTGGTGGATAGGGGGTCCTGCCTTTCCTGGACTCTGCTGTGTTTGTTGGACTTGATTGCCTTCTTCCACAGGTCCTCTTATCCAGGAATCCACTGTTGGTGACTTGCAGTCTCTTCTGCTCTTTGCATTCTTCTTCTTTTCTTCTAAGTGGGTGTTCTGAGGAAACTTCAGTGTATTAGTCCTATTTTCCTGGTCACTGGGGGGTGTTTTGGTACTTACCTTTGGGCTTTCCTAGCACTCCCAGCTCCCCTCTACACATTCCACTTACCTAGGTGAGGGACCCACATTCGTATTCCATTTTTTTAGTATATGGTTTGTGCTCCCCAGACCCATTATTCCCTATGTAATTTTCACTATATTGCACTGTTCTTATGCCTATTTCTGCATACTATTGTATCTAGTTTATGTTTTACTTACCTCCTAAGGGAGTATAGCCTCTATGGTATTTTTGGTATTTGTGTCACCAAAATAAAGTACCTTTATTTTTGTAACACTGAGGCCCTCATTATAACATTGCCGGTAAATTTTTGTAACACTGAGGCCCTCATTATAACATTGCCGGTAAATCCCACTTACCGCCACAATGACTGCGGCCAACATACCGCTGCTGCAGCGAATATCCGTTCACCATATTATGACACACACACACCAATCCGTCAGTATTCAGCCACAGACACAAATCCACCACACCAAAGTTCAGTGATAAACTGGCAGTATCCAAACCCACACCGTTACGCCAACAGAACAATGCCCATCACATTAAGACCCACAAATCACCACAGCAGACATTCAATGACGGCAAACCGTTGGCAGTACATACCGCCGCGTTCAAAATACACACACTCAAACAAAACAACACCACATTGGACAATTCAAACAACACACACCTGACACCCATACACACACCACACCCACACCACTATAAAACACACACCCACATTACCCACAACCCTTTACGACTACAAACCATTGGCATGAGACAGACACCACGACCACAGACAAAACCAGAGCCACACACTACTTACACCTATACACCACCCACACACCCCACATCACACACCCCAACACATCACCCTACACACCCTCACCCACACCGCTCACACTACACCCATGGCACCACAAAGACACCCCAGATTCTCAGAGGAGGAGCTAAGGGTCATGGTGGATGAAATCATCCGGGTAGAGCCACAGCTATGTGGAGCACACGTGCAGAAGATATCTATAGCTAGGAAGATGGTGCTATGGCGGAGAATCGTGGACAGGGTCAATGCCGTGGGACAGCACCCAAGAACCAGGGATGACATCAGGAAGAGGTAGAACGACCTACGGGGGAAGGTACATTCCATTGCAGCAAGACACCAACTATCTGTACAGAGGACTGGCGAAGGACCTCCACCTCCTCCCCCACAAGTAACAACATGGGAGGAGCAAGTCTTGGCAATCATGCATCCAGAGGGCCTGGCCGGAGTAGGAGGAGGACGGGACTCTGGTAAGTCAACTCTCTACTATTATCACCCCCTACCTGCATGCCATCACGTACCCTCACCCTCCCTCCCATCACTCCACTACATCCCACACACTCCACCATCACATCTCACTCATCCCAATGACAAGCCCTGCATGCTGTAACAATGCATGGATACCCCTCACAGCCCTGCATGCACACCTATCACTAAAGCATGCAAACTAGAGAGAATCAGCTAGCCCACCACATACCAACTCACACAAGTGAAGGCTGCCTGGGAAAATCCAACCAAAGAGGGCAAGCCACCAATGCACAATATGTCAGACATAGAAACAATAACACATCATTTACATCTCCACAGGTACCCCAGCCAGTGTCACCGGAGAGGGGGTGCCAGCACTATCCAGTCCCCCAACTGAAGAGGCCCACAGTGATGACAGCAACTCTGGTCGCCTGGATCCGGATGACCAACCTGGCCCATCAGGGACCTCTGGATAGTCAGTTACCCAAGCCCAGTCAACAGACAACCACAGAGCATCCCCCATCTGGAAACACCACGACAGCAACCACCCAGCGTACCCACACCTCTGTCCCCTGGACACGTCAATCAGCAGTGTGTCCACCACTACAGGGGCCCCAGGGCACACCTCAAACCCATGACAATCAGGGACCTGGGGTCAGTGGCAGTGGGCACACAGTTCAGGGGACAGAGGCACAGGACAACAGGGAAACTGTGAGGAGTGCTGTGAGCCAGGGGGAGGACAGGCCCAGGGAACTGACTCTCCAGGAGGGACTTGCAGAGATCCTGGGAGCATACCAACATTTCCAGGACACAATGGGCCAGATCCTGACAATGTGCAGGAGAACAGGTAGCTGCAGGAGGGACAGTACCAGGGGATCAGGGAGGACTTGCAGGCCATCAACAACACCCTGGTCTCCATAGCAGCGGTACTGGCAGACATGGCCAATATTATGAGGGAGGCAGTCACACAACAGCGGGCTCCTGCCACTAGCGAGACATCTGAACTGCCTTCTACCTCTGCTGCCGCTAGTGGACAGGAGGCCCCGCCAAAGGACTAACAGGCCACCAGCACCCCTCTCCCTGCAGAAGGAGAACCACCACGCAAACGTTCCCTGCGATCCAGGCAGAAGCCAGAGGCTATTGCCAAGACCCCCATCAGGAAATGAGTCTCCTGATTGTCACCCTTGTGTCCCACACTGTCACCCTGTCCACCTTGATCTGCCATTGCTCCCCTTCCTATGTCCCAATAGACAATGCACCTGTGCTACAGACTGGAACTATACCCTGGAATTTCCTCCATCATCACCCTATCCCATTGCACTTGCCCCTCAATATCTTAGCACTTCAATAAACACCCTTGGAAAAAATAGAAGTATGGAGTATGTCACATTTGTTAAGTATGTAAACATTTAACCATGTACAAACATTGTAATTCAACTGAACAGTAAATGTTCACATATGAAAGACCTGTAGTTGGCTGCAGTGATCACGCCAGGAGCTATAGTGAGCACAACATCTGTAAAATGAATTGCCAAAGGGTACAGTAAATGGGCATTGACGTGGGAAATAACAGCATGCCAGTGCCAAAGAATTTCAACACAATGACAATGAAATGTGAAGTTACACTGTCTTACCTGTGTGTCATTGGAAATATTGTCTGATCACTGATGTTCTGTTGTCCTCATCCTCATCCTCTGCCTCCTCATCCTGACTGTTCACAGGGTCCACTGCTGCCACACGGGCATCTCCAGCCTCCTCCTCCTCCTGCAGAAAAGGTACATGGCATCTCAGGGCAAGGTTGTGCAACATGCAGCATGCCACTATTATCTGGCAGACCTTCGTGGGCGAGTAGTACAGGGATCCACCTGTTAGATGGAGGCACCGAAATGTGGCCTTCAGGAGCCCAAAGGTTCTTTCTATGATCCTTCTGGTTCGCCCATGGGCCCCATTATCACGTTTGTGTGCCCTTGTCCTGGCATTCCTCACAGGGGTCAGTAGCCATTATAGGTTGGGGTAACCAGAGTCACCTGCAAATATTGAGGGACAACATTTAGCCACACACTATCCCATATGGCCCACACCATACCCATACACCAACATCTATTTGGTGGGAACCAGGACTCACCTATTAGCCACACCCTGTGCCTCAGGAGTTGGCCCATCACATTAGGGATGCTGCTATTCCTCAGGACAAAGGCACCATGCACCAACCCAGGATACTTAGCATTGACATGGGAGATGTACTGGTCCGCCAGGCACACCATCTGTACATTCATTGATTTTCAAACTCTTACGATTTCTGTAAAACTGTTCATTTTGATGGGGGAACACATGCAATATGTGTTCCATCAATCGCACCTATTATGTTGGGTATATGTTCCATTGCAAAGAAGTCAACCTTCACTGTGGCCAAATCTTCCACTTGGGGAAATACAATGTAGCTGCACGTGTTTAATCAGGGCAGACAACACTCCGATCAGCACAATTGAGAACACTGGCTGTGACATTCCTACTGCCAAGCCCACTGTCACTTAGAAAGAACCAGTTGCCAGGAAATGGAGCACTGATAGAACTTGCACAAGAGGGGGGATCCCAGTGGGGTTTTGGATAGCAGATACCAGGTCAGGCTCCAATTGGGCACACAGCTCTGTGATTGTGACGCTGTCAAGTCTATAGGTGAGGATGATGTGCCTGTCCTCCACTATTGCCAAGTTCACCAGGGGTCTGTACACAGGGGTGTGTCTCCACCTCCTATTCATTCGCAGCGGTAGCAATCTAAGGGTCAAAAGAGTAAGGAGCCGGTCACAAGCTGAACAATGGGGCAACAACAGTACGATGCATGCTGTCAAATTGTAATGGGTCAGTGAGAATTGTCTTGTATGTCCAAATTTAAACAATGATGCAGTAATTATCCAGGGCCTGCCCTCCCCCTGAAATGGTGTCTGCCTGTCCTGTGTGGAGGGACAGGTGGAAGTGAGGTAATTCCGCTGACATTGTGCGCCGTTGCAGGAGGCGGTCGGGAACTCCTCATTGGTTAACATTGAGCCCTATGGGTTACAGTGGCCAATGGTGATGTACGCCGGTGGTGACCGTATGTACCGCCGTGGACGTGACTGCCATTTTCTATCATATTCCTCACTTGCTACCTGACCTTCAACAGGAGAGGACCTACACTGCATATGCTGCTGTGACCTGTGTCTGGAACCTACCATGGCCCTTGTGACTTGGGAAAGGGCCCCTGCCTTCACTTCAGTGGATTTGGAGAGACTGGTGGATGGGGTCATACCCCAATATGGACTGCTGTATGGGCCTCCAGACCAACAGGTGAGGACACTGTTGGCACAATGCATGGGGCATGAATGCATGGAGTGGGGTGTGAAGGCATTGTGTAAGGGGGTAGATGGATGTCCCCTGGGCGGCGTACAGGTTGTGTGCTGGCCCATGTGTGTGTAAATGGTGATGTGAAGCGGTATGGTGGGCCATAAGTGTAACAGGCAGGACTGTCTGACTAATAATATTTTCCAATGTGTATTTCCTCTGCAGGTCAGCGCCCATCGAAAGAAGGGTATATGGCGTGCCATAGCCAAGGATGTGTGGACCCTGGGGTTCTATTGCAGGCGGAGCACCCACAGTCGGAAACGGTGGGAGGACCTGAGATACTGGGCACGGAAGATGGCGGAGGCCCAGCTGGGGATGGCCCCCCAACGAGTAAGGGGTGTCTGTCGAACCCTGACCCCCCTGATGGCCCGCAGCCTGGCAGAGCTGGATGGGCGCTTGAGGGCATCACAGCAGCCACAAGGTGGTGAGTATAGTGCCCATCATTACAACTTACGCATGCTAGGGTGGTATACGGGTGGGGATACATTTCAGTGGGTGCCCCTAGGCTAGGCCTAACATTGCAGCATAAGTCCCCTGGTGGCAAGGGTCCAGAAATGATAATCCTACTACCTAGCTCATAGGCATCCACTACTGGTCAAGGCTGCGTGGGTCCCAGGTGTGCTGTATTTAGCAGTGTGTGCCCCTCCCCATGCCTTGGTGGCTAGCAATATCACTGGTAGTGCAATGCATAGAGCAGTAGGCCTGTACCCTGTGTGTGAGTGCTGTGTACGCCAACAGTGGTGTTGGTGCAGCCATTGACCAAGTGTATCCTTTGTGTCCCCCCCCATTTTGTTTTGTCACCCTGTCCTTATGTGCATTAGCATCATCTCGCAGAGGAGAGCTATCCTATGGCTATCATTTAGTGGAAAGGGTAGGGATAGGCTCCTTACTGTGAAAGAAAGTGATGCCAATAATTTTACAGTTCTTAAGAATGCACTCCTGGATGGTTATGGCTTAACCACTGAACAATACAGGATAAAGTTCAGAGAACTCTGTCGGGCAGTCAACCATTGTGAATGCCATCTGGGGGCTGGCAGCCCAGATGCAACAGATTAATGCATTCCTGGTGGGCATTCACACTGGCTTGGCAGCCGAACAGACATCATTCCAGACTCTGGCCTCCTCTCTGATGGCAGCCATTGTCCTTGTTTCCACCCTCCAACTTCCTCTTCCCAATCCCATTCCCCTCAACTCCAACCTATCCCAAGCACAAAGGCAGACAAGCATGCACACAAGACAACACACAAGAGTTGCACAGGCAAACACAAGCCCCACACATCATCCCACAGGCACTCACACAAACACCCTCCAGATGCAGACATACCAACATCCACAATTTCCACTGTCTCCCCCTCCTCCTCCTCCTCCATCTCCCTCCCAGTTCTGTCTACACTCACACCTGCATGCACTACACCGTCATCCACTACCAGCATCACCACCACACCTAGCAGAACACACACCTCCCTGGCAGACACCTCCACAACAGCCATGAACAGGCCCCCTGTGTCCTCTCCCACTGTGTCCGTCTCCCCTTCTAAAGTACACAAACGCAAGCACTCAGACACCCAAGAGCCATCCACCTCACGACAGCATCCAGCCCATGCACCTGCACCCAAAATCAGCAGACAGAAACCTCCTACAACCAGTCCATCTTCCTCCACTCCCAAACCTTCGCCCTCTTTCCGCCCCAATGTCCCTAAAAAGCTTTTCCTATCCACCATTGACCTCTTCACTACTCCTCCCCCCATCCTGCACGTCTGGCCAGGGTGGCAAAAACCCAGCCAAGCACCTCAGCCACCCAGTCCACGGGCCCAGTAGTCACCACAGCAACTCGTGGTGGGAAAGGATCCAGGGCACGTCCTGAGGGTGAAGGAGCCTGCACCAGGCAGCCTCAAGGGTAAGGAGCCTGCCCCAGCTGCTGCCAGGAAGACCAAGGAGCCAGCACCAGCAGGCAGGAAGGGCAAGGGCCTGGGGCAGGAACTCTGACGGAGCCCCCACCACCAACCATGGTTGTGCACTCATCCGAGGCTGCAGGGGATGGGCTGGTGCCTCCCCCCACCAGTAGCATCACCACCACCACCAGTGGGCAGCCATCCGAGGCTGCAGGAGATGGGCTGGAGCCTCCCCCCACCAGCAGCAGCAGCACCACCACCAGTGGGCAGCCATCCAAGGCTGCAGGGGATGGGCTGGAGCTTCCTCCCACCCGCGGCTGCAGCAGCACCACTACCACCAACGAGCAGCCGTCACCGCCAGCGGACGGTATGTAGTCCTGCCTCCATGGGCTGCTGTGCGGCATGCCCCCTGCTAATCCAGTGGGTATGACACCCACCTGAGAGACTGTGACCTTGCACTCCCTAGGATCAAGAGCACAGGGCACGATGCCCCCCCCCAAGAACCAGTGGGGTATTCACCCACTTGAGAGACTGTGGCCTTGCACACCCAGGATTAAGCACAGGGCCTGTTGCCCCCTCCACAGCATGTGGGCAAGTCGCCCACTTGAGAGACTGTGGCCTTGCACTCCCCAGGACCAAGCACAAGGCATGTTGCCTCCTCCAGAGCATGTGGGCAAGTCACCCACTTGAGAGACTGTGGCCGTGCAATCCCCAGGACCAAGCACAGGGCATGTTGCCCCCTCCAGAACCAGTGGTCTCGTTCCATCTCTCGGCTGAGCTGCCCCTCCATCCACGTCCCCCTGAGGTGCCTGCCTATTTATCAAATGATGCCCCTGCAGTGTTCTCTCCGTGTTGATGCAGGTGACAAGTGGGGCCTTGGACTTTGGCCTGTGGCCATGTGGCCCATGCAAACTGAAGACTGGGCAGTGTCCCTTGAACTGTACAATTGTAAATATCTGTAACTTTGGCTGTTATTTTTATACTGTGTTGATATTATTACACTCACTTTAGTAAATTCATTTTGTCCTTGCATTATTCAGTCGATTTATGGGGAATAACTTGCTTTCTTGCGCATCTGGATGTATGTATGTTGAGTGTATGTCGGGTGTATGTTGCGCATGTGTGTGTCACTCTCTTTTTCCTCCCCCCCCTTGTGTGCTGGGCGGCTGTACTCACCGTCGTCGTCTTCACCGTCGTTGGTGTTCGTGGTGGAGCAGCACGTAGAAGAGCATGGGGAAGACTTGCAGTTCGGGCTCCATGGTGGCGTGGTTGTTCCCTGTGTCTCCAATGGTGAGTCCTTTGATTTATGTGCAGTGTTTCTGCCAGGCTTCTGATGTTGTTGTTAACGCCCCAGAAAAGGTGGCGGTTTCCAGGGTCGTAATATGGTGGGCGGCACATTGACTTCTGCCTGGCTGTAGGCAGCTACCGCCGTGGTGGCTGTTGTTTCTGCCCTGGCAGTCGGTGTGGTAAAGTGGCTGTCTATCTGAGACCTATCTATCATGGTCATAGTTTGGCGGTAATTACCGTCAGCCTGTTGGTGGTATTACCGCCACTTTTACACCAACCGCCAGGATTAAATGAGGGCCTAAGTGTATTCTTTCATGTGTGTGAGTACTGTGTGACTACCGTGGTATTGCATGAGCTTTGCATGTCTCCTAGATAAGCCTTGGCTGCTCAGCTACAGCTACCTCTAGAGAGCCCTGGCTTCTAGACACTGACAATACTAAACTAATGAGGGGATACTTGGACTTGGTATGAGGTGTAAGTACCATAGGTACCCACCACACACCAGGCCAGCTTCCTACACAGTGGTATCATACACCCTCATGCCTGTCTCCATCTATTCTGGATCCCTGGACCTTTGCTGACACTGCCAGAATGCCCCTGGATACTTTGAACACATGGGTGGTCTTACACCCTTATCTCTACCTTTTGGAAGGAGGTTCTCAACCACATCAAAGGCACAATAGGATACCCCCTCCCCTCTTCATATCTCTTGCAGCCATGACCCAAGCTGATTGGACACTGATCAGCTATATGTTACACACGGGCAGACAACTGATTGCATTCTCCTCGAAGTAAACAGCCCCACCTACTACTGCACAATGGATCACCCGGCTCTGGTACGTCCTTGCCATGGAACAGCTCTCACACAACTTAAGTACAACTGGTAATAAGATTCAGACAATTTAGCACCCCCTGATACAATACCTTTCCTGCATCAAGTTCACTTGCTTTACACTACTAGGTCTTAAAGCTCTCCAATTATTTCCTTAACCTACCATGAATATTAGGGCCTCCCAGATGTTCCATACCTCCATATCCAATGACTGAACGGAGCTCACCCTGGTAATACCACCCGGGTGCCCATTACTGCCATTAAATGACAGCTCTCCCGTTGAACCCTGGCACCCTTTCTCCCCCTCTTTCAAAAACTTCACATTGCACTTACCCCCTTGTTTACCATTTCAGGGTAGAGGTGACGAATGCGTGATATATGCCTTAAGGTCCCCCCCGTTGGTGCAGGATCATCAATGACATGTCACTGGACCACAGGCATACTCGCAGCTTCTTTGGTCCCTATATAGCTCCCCAATATGCGCTGGTGGGGTGCGGCCACAGCTTGTGGGAGACTAATGATATACTTTGACCTGATATTTTTGACTTTCGTTTTTATATTGCTGCATTTGTTTTTTACATGTTCCCTGCCTGGGCCCGGAATAAGGATGTAACTCATATAATTGATCTGCTACCAGGTATCATTACTATGTACTTCTGACAATTTCTGCATGTAACTGTTTCATGCTGCTTTTCTAGAAGTGCACTTATGACCATATTTTGTGCTTTAAAAGACATGTCATGTTATGTCTCTGTGTTACCCTTTTCAATGCAAACAATGCAAGTAAAAATTTACATATTTGGTTCAACCATTGTACTATCTGTGGAAACTACTAACATTGCTTGCCTTTCTATTTTGGATTGGTTTGTGATCATTTTTTTAAAAATTGATAAATGGTCATTATCTTCCTGAATGTTCTGTTTTTGAACCAGTGGATGAGGTCTTGACGCCTTAACTGTCTTCCCATAAGGTTCGAAGAGACTTGTCCCTTGTGAACATTTCAGCTGTCCTCATTCCTGATGGGATAGTTTGGGAGAAAGTTCCATATAATATATTCAGGCCCACAGAAGTAATTCAAATTCCATATGTGTTTAAAATATCTATGCATGATTGGTACAGTGGGTGTTGATTTGGATGACTGGGATGTTAAAACAGTTGATTCCATGCTTTCTGAGCTTGAATATTAAACTGTTTGAAAGTGAATATGTATATGTGAGTACAGCAAATTATGGGGAAATGTTCTGTTATCACCATTACGGACATTACTTTCTGCACCGATCTGATACCCCAAGATTCGTTTTTGTTTACACACTGGAAACATTATCAAACCCCCTGCCAGTGGGAAGTTCCAAAACATATATAGAAATGTTTGCATATCTTAATAGGCATGAAACTAAGACTGTTGAGTCACACTATTTCAAATTACCTGCCTCTGAAATTAGAGAAATATTGCTATCTGACACCAAATTGATTTGTTTGTCTATCAGCTGGTCATTAAAGGTTAAGAGTTTTGGAAAGAAAGCATTGATTTGAAGAGTGTATGGGGGCAGGAGATTGGCAGACACAGGGTAGGGAAGCTTTATTTTGAGCATGTCTTATTCTTTTGTAATTTATATTTTTAAATTCTACTGTCCAGCAAACAACTTGTCTTGGGTTAGCAAAAATAAAAGTGCTGAATGAGTCCATTATTCCCACATCAGCTAAATTTGACAATTGGCAGAATCTATTAAATGTCTCTGATGTCCATCCAGCAACAAAAAGATCTGAATTGAAGGTGATTACAACCAGCAAGTCAAGAAGGATATATTCAATGTCTGAGACGATGTGTCAGCCTATGGACCCAGGCATGCCCACATAGTTTAAACTCACTTTCCATATTATAAATCTTCCTTTAATGGTACCTTTAATTCATTACTTTCATGTCCCAATGGGTGGTTATTGTGGCCAATTGACAGACACAGTTGTCATGCATGTTTTATTAACTCCACACGGGATTTCAGAGCGAACAGACCAGGCCCTTGTTACGTCACAGCCCGACACTCAGGGATTATCACAACATACAGTAGGGGCAAACTTTGCCAACAGTGGTTGCACACTTTCACATTAACAGCTGTGAAAGAACACATTAATCTCCTTTCAGAAGACAGTGACTTACAGGTCCTAGAAGACCACGCTCAAAATGTTTTTTATATGCCATATATAATGAAATTTGGACGCCTTCCCAAATGAAAGCTGCAGCCTGATTAAGGCAAATTGATAGGGAAAACATGGAAAATGCTTTAGCCGTTGCCGATAATGGTATGAACACTTTTGTCCAACTGCATTTACATGTTAAATAAGGTTGTTTTATCTGCAATTGACATTGTTCAAAATGACATGTCACTTTTACATCATGGACAGTCAGCTTAGGTCCATTATGCACATAGGTTGGACGTTGCAAGGTTTTGAAAGTGGCGGCGTGCCCTGGCAGCACGTTATCTCCTGCGAGTTATTTCCTGTATTTAATCTAATGGGGCAGCAACAGCTAATGGCTAAAAAGGAAGAGAGTCATCATGCTTAACATCGAAAAGCTAAACAAGTCGCAGAAATCCCATCAGAGGTATGGCTAATACATTGAATAATTAGCCGCCAATTTCGACACTTCAATTCACATAGTGTTTGAAACCTTTTCCCGTAGGCAGGTTTGAATGATTGGGAGATAGTTACATTCATGAGGTATGGGAGCTGCCTTTCACTTACAAATGTCTGAATGGTGAGACAGAGGTCTTTCTTAGCGGAAGCGTGTGGGAGATTTTGGTTAGTTATTCTATGATCTTTAAGCAGGTGCCCATGCACGGTACTTGCAATGCAGCTATTGCAAAACTGTCTTGCCATGTGAATGGTACTCCTGTTTCCTCAATTCACCCAGTATTTCAAACACTTTACAATGGAAGTTTTGTGATGTTAAATGATGAAAGCTGTTGTGGAATGAAGCCTGGAATCACCTCCGTGATTTTGTTTTCCCAAATCCTTACTTGCTGCGGTCATGTTATTCCTCCCCACACGAGAGATAAAAGTAGCAGAAATGTGCCCTCACATTGCTACTTTAAATGTACATTTTGACAAGCTGAGCAGAATAAATGCACTACTGTTCCAAAAACATGTGGCTTTGACATCAGCCCCAGAAATCTATGCTCTCCAAGTGACAAGTTAATCTGCAGAGATACAGTCCGAATCAATTATCAACTTTCCCAAACATTTTGGAGAGTTGGTCAGCAGGATTTGTAAGGCATCCAATACTGCTGTGATTGTGCATTTTTTTTGTAAGGCTGTTGTTTCTGGATCTGTTACTACCTTCCAGTCTGTGTATGAGGGTTACACTTTTAGCCATCCATCCATTCACTCTTCTCGAGTGTCTTTAGTGGATTCCCAATAACATTGGCATTAATTGGCGGTATTTTGCTGTTGCTATTTGTGATTTGCAATGGCTGTTCCGTCTCAACCAAGCAGCGCAACGGAGCTCCCTCCAGCCTACCTGTGTCGTGATCGCATGATACGGTACTTCTGAGCTTCACTGTTGAAGGAATTGAAGTGAATTGGTCTCTGTCATTGAGACCCATTTTCACCTGTGTGCGGCCGTTTTTCCACTCCTTGTGGTGTCTGTGTGCGTGTGTCCCAAGACTTGCAGTGCAGCCTGTGCCTCCTTTGACTGTGGATCTGCTGCGGTTCCCAGTAAGGGCTCATTCAAGGATTTGCCCAGTGAGACTAAGGTTGATATAAGAGGCATCCTATGAGCCGCCCCTGGTGGGTTTGCTGGCTCCTACATCTGGCACCAGGTGGAATACTGCCCCCTCGGCCGGTCCTATGGCTGAGGCATTTGCACGTGTGCTCTGTGGATCTTTCATCTAGTGAGTTGATCAACTTGTTGCTTGCCGAAGTCGAGTCCTCCCTGGCTTCTGTCTTCATTGATGACATTGGAGACTTCCTGCAGCAACATAACTATTGCTAATTAGACCAGTGGCTTTTTAAACGTAATATTAAATTGCCCTCTTACTCGGCCAGCCTCTTGGCCTGCCTTGCTTGTCAGTGTTGACATTTTTATCTCTTAATTGATGTATGGTTTTTAATATGCTTTTAATTTTAGTGTTAGAGCATAGCTATTTATAGGTTTTAAACTGTGCATTCTTCTTCTGTCAATGGAGAAGGTGTTTGTGTTCACTTTAGAGCTTCCTTGGGCACCAGTATTATAGCATAGGCTGGTGCCCTTTTCCCTAGTTTTATGCTCTGTGTTTTCAGTTATTAATTTTAGTTTCTTTTATCACAATTGGCTTTTAGTAGAGATGTTTTAGGTTTCTAATCAGCTGCGATTCTGTAAACATGTTATTACTTTCAGTGCATGACATTTCATAGTGTATCATTCCTCAAGGCTACCTTG